>NC_134796.1:52796476-52828976 GCF_046742065.1 Oratosquilla oratoria
TTGTGGGCGTGGGTCTTGGGCTCGGACTTTTGTTTCTTGCTGGAGTAGGCCGAGGGGGAAGTCTTCTCCAAAGCGGAACCCCCGGCCGCTCCAAAGTCCCGTCGAGCTCTTCTTGTTGGCAGGAGATCTCCTTGGGCTTGTGTCTCCGCCATTGCTGTTCTTGTGGCCTCTTGATGGCGTTTCTCCAGCTGTGGGCGCCGTCGATATTCATTCCTCTCACAATTCTTGCCTTGCATGGTATCGAGGCTCAGCAGGTGTGACTCCGCTTGTCGCATCTCGTTTTGCTGCCGATGTTGATGGTCAGTCGGTCGGGCGAGTGGTACACAAAAGGCGAAATTTCTTGAAGAGTGGAAGCATTAAACTCGATGGTTCATAACTGACACACACACACACACACACACACACACACACACACACACACACACACACACACACACACACACACACACACACACACACACACACACACACACACATTCATACACACAGGCATAGGCAAAAACAATCATATACACAAGCACACGTAGACACATTCATACTCACGCACACGCAAACATGTTCACTCACACACACACGCACACACACACACACACACACACACACACACAGACACACACACACGCACACACACACACATTCACACACACATATGTATATATATATATATATATATACATATATAAATTTTCAGTATACTAACACACATACATATATACATATATGTATATGCGTATATATATGTATATATATGTATATATATATATATATATATATATATATATATATATATATATGTAAGAGGAGTAGAGGGAAACACACAAGTAGAACAGGAGTTTATTCCTTGACTAGTTTCGCACAGTGATGCTTCTTCAGAAAGAATGGTTTGCATTACAGAATAACTGGTATTAAATACAAAAAATATTAGGAGAAAGAGGGTATAAGGGAAGGTCACTTCCTATTCATGGTGGCACGAAATCGTGCGGGTTGGTCGGACTGGCGCTCCGTGTGGTGCTACGAGTGAACAGATGTCCTGTTGTTTTCCACTCAGTTGCTGCATGTAGTGCTGTTATCTTTGATAATTTAATATCTCCTATTCTATTATTTGTGCATTTATTTGTGGCTATGTATATGGCTTCTACCATTTTCCTCTGTTTCTTACTGAGGTTGTTGTGTAATACATCAGCTTCATCCCATTTTGGTAGGTGCCCTTTTTCATCTATATGGTTCACGAACGCGCTGGTTTCACGGTGGTGACGGACATCGGCTCTGTGTTCTTTGAGTCTTGTTGGCAAACTCCTATATGTTTCTCCAATATAAACATTATCACAACCTGAGCAAGGGATTCTATAAACTAAACTGTTGGTATTATTATTTTCCATCTTTAGTGTAATGATGTCCCCGATTTTCTTTCCTGCGTCACATGAGAAACGGATGTTAGAGTGTCTTAATTCTTAACTTAGTGTGCAGGCCAAATCAGAAGTGGGAACTACTACGTAGTTAATGTTTTTAATGTTTTTTTCCTCCTTGTTATTCCTCTCCCTTACAGCTTTGGCCTTCTTCAAGGTGGACGAGAGAAGACCGGTAGGGAAGCCAAGTTTTCTGAAAGTTTCGGTGACATGATGTAATTCGTCATGGAGGAATTCAGGGCTGCATATTCTGAGTGCTCGGAGAAAGAAGCCCATGACTACGCCGGTCTTGGTCTTTTGGTCGTGAGCACTGAAAAAAACTAATATAGTCATCTTTGTGGGTGGGTTTCCTATACACTTTGAATTTGACAGTGCTATTTTCTCTAATGATAACTGTATCTAGGAACGGTAGGGACCCATTAACCTCGTGTTCTACTGTTAGTTGAATCCTAGGATGGACTTGGTTGAGTTGTGAGAGGATGTCATCAATGTTGGTGTCTTTGGGGAGAACGAGAAGACAGTCATCTACGTACCTGTACCATTTGCTGTTATTCGGGATTATCTTAATATATTCTTCTTGTTCAAGTGTCTCCATAAAGAGGCATGCGGCTACTGCACTTAGAGTGGATCCCATAGGCAAACCTTCGTGTTGGTAAAAAGTTTTCCCGTTGAAGGAAACAGACGCACACTTGAAGCACATTTCAATTAGTTTTATATAGTCTCTCTTATTAATAGGAAGGTCGTCCGCGTTGATGTGTGTCAAGACTTTCTTGATAGCAGAGATGGCATTTTGTATTAAGACATTAGTAAATAAACTTTTAACATCATAACTTACCAGTACTTTGTCTTTGAAATCTATTTCCTTTAATCTATTTAATAAGTCGGACGAGTTTTTAAGGTGTGCCTCACTGATTTTACCAAGTGATGAAGATAGTGGTTTAGCAAGATGTTTAGCTAACCTATGGGGCGCGCTGCCAATACCGGAGGTAATGGGTCTGAGGGGAATCTCAGGCTTGTGTGTCTTAGGGAGACCTCTCATGGATGGTATTCTTGGATTTTCCCCAAGAAGGTGTAAAAGGCGTTTTCCTTTCTCTGTTCTTCTGAGTAATTTCCTTGCTTCCTTGTTGAATATATTGGCCTCATCCTTAGCTTGTTGTTCAGTTTGTGGTCTGTAGGTGTTTGTGTCCGAGAGAAGGGCTTCCATTTTCCTGATGTATTCAGTCTTGTCCATGATAACGATACCACCACCTTTATCTGCTTTAGTGACAACAATATCCTGGTTATTGCGTAGTTCTTCAAGTGCCACTTGGAATCTTCTTGGGATAGTAGGAGGGTTAGATTTGGAGGCTAAGGTGCAGCAAAAAAGGACTCCTTGTTTGAAACCGATGTCTATGTCATCTTCCTTCCAGTTATAGTTCTTCATAATGTAGTCGGAAAGTTTCTTGGTGTTATTGTTGGTGCTGAATTTTAGACCTAAAGAAAGAGCCTGTGACTGGGAAGGGGTGAGAGTGTAAGAAGACAAGTTATTCAGAAGGTGATGCTTACCGATGTTATTCCATTTGCTTGTGTTGCACAACTGACTAAGTTTATGTTGGAGATTAGCTTGTTGTTGTTGATTCGATCTTGACAGTTTTTCCAACAAATGATTAGGCAGTTGAATGTGTCTCAATTGGCCTTTGTAATCTTCAGCTTCATAAAGCAGCGTTTCTTTGGCTTCGAGCAAGTAGGACCGAGCAGTCTTGGAGAAAGGCAAATGTCCTCCTTGTAGGTGGATGGGGGCGGACTTAGGTTTGCCTATGGGATCCCCTCTAAGTGCAGTAGCCGCATGCCTCTTTATGGAGACACTTGAACAAGAAGAATATATTAAGATAATCCCGAATAACAGCAAATGGTACAGGTACGTAGATGACTCTTCTCGTTCTCCCCAAAGACACCAACATTGATGACATCCTCTCACAACTCAACCAAGTCCATCCTAGGATTCAACTAACAGTAGAACACGAGGTTAATGGGTCCCTACCGTTCCTAGATACAGTTATCATTAGAGAAAATAGCACTGTCAAATTCAAAGTGTATAGGAAACCTACCCACAAAGATGACTATATTAGTTTTTTCAGTGCTCACGACCAAAAGACCAAGACCGGCGTAGTCATGGGCTTCTTTCTCCGAGCACTCAGAATATGCAGCCCTGAATTCCTCCATGACGAATTACATCATGTCACCGAAACTTTCAGAAAACTTGGCTTCCCTACCGGTCTTCTCTCGTCCACCTTGAAGAAGGCCAAAGCTGTAAGGGAGAGGAATAACAAGGAGGAAAAAAACATTAAAAACATTAACTACGTAGTAGTTCCCACTTCTGATTTGGCCTGCACACTAAGTTAAGAATTAAGACACTCTAACATCCGTTTCTCATGTGACGCAGGAAAGAAAATCGGGGACATCATTATACCAATGATGGAAAATAATAATACCAACAGTTTAGTTTATAGAATCCCTTGCTCAGGTTGTGATAATGTTTATATTGGAGAAACATATAGGAGTTTGCCAACAAGACTCAAAGAACACAGAGCCGATGTCCGTCACCACCGTGAAACTAGCGCGTTCGTGAACCATATAGATGAAAAAGGGCACCTACCAAAATGGGATGAAGCTGATGTATTACACAACAACCTCAGTAAGAAACAGAGGAAAATGGTAGAAGCCATATACATAGCCACAAATAAATGCACAAATAATAGAATAGGAGATATTAAATTATCAAAGATAACAGCACTACATGCACAAACTCATTGCAAAACAACAGGACATCTGTTCACTCGTAGCACCACACGGAGCGCCAGTCCGACCAACCCGCACGATTTCGAGCCACCATGAATAGGAAGTGACCTTCCCTTATACCCTCTTTCTCCTAATATTTTTTGTATTTAATACCAGTTATTCTGTAATGCAAACCATTCTTTCTGAAGAAGCATCACTGTGCGAAACTAGTCAAGGAATAAACTCCTGTTCTACTTGTGTGTTTCCCTCTACTCCTCTTACATATATATGTATATATATATGTATATATATATATATATATATATATACATATATAAGTAATTGATCCCACTTAGGTTTTTTTGAAGTTACGATGGGTTTTAACAGATAAATATTCCATGTGTGTATATATATATATATATATATATATATATATATATATATATATATATATATATATACATACATATATATATACACAAATATATGTATATATATACATATATATATACATACATATTTATATATGTTATATATATATATATACATATATATATATGTATATATATTTATATATATACATATGTATATATATACATATGTATATATATACATATATATATGTATATATATATGTATATGCATATACATATACATATATGTATGTATATATATATATGTATACGCATATATATATACATATAGGTACATATATATATATTTATATATGCATATAATATATGTGTGTGTTTGTGTGTGTGTGTGTGTGTGTGTGTGTGTGTGTGTGTGTGTGTGTGTGTGTGTGTGTGTGTGTGTGTGTGTGTATTCACCTTGGTCCTTGGATCACGTGTTGGACTCGTGATCGACAGCTATTTCCCTTCCGGAAGAGAGCTCAGAGTTCGTATGACCGATCTATGGGTAATGCTATGACCTTACACACACATACACCCCCAATTCCCCGCCCACGAGAGTCGGAGTAACGACCCCAAGCGCAGCGATACCGAAATAATTTCGGCCCTGGGCAGGATTCGAACCTGGTACTACTGGCACCACCGTGCTGGCAGTCCAGTACTCTATCTACCGCGCCACCGAGTCGTATAAAGTGTGTGTGTGTGTGTGTGTGTGTGTGTGTGTGTGTGTGTGTGTGTGTGTGTGTGTGTGTATGTATATATTTCCTATCCGAGTGTTGACACCTTTACGTGGTGTATAGGCTTGAGAATCTTAATGATTACGAAAGCTATGTCGATAGAGAGGATATCTCTGCAGGGTCACCCATATCGAATAGGTTTTGTAAAAAAGATCAGACAATGAGCACCTCACACACAGTCGCAGGACCCACTGCTAACTGGCACGTCCCTGATGGCGAACAGGGAAACTCCTCATAGATATATGGGGTACCGTCATAATGACGGCGTGGACTATTGGGCACCCTATAGATATATTGGCCTTCACCGAATATAATGAATAAGGTGACGCCAGAGATATATCTCACCAGAAACCAGTTGGCACGGAGGCGAGATTACTGCCCGAATCCCTTGATAGCAATCATGAACATGAACAGTACAACCAAAATAATACCGGGCGTTCCTGTTGGATCATCGTCTTCTAAAGGTCCAACCGCATTGCCTCGTGTGCTTACTGGCAGTGTGCCACTGATCGTGAGTAAGCGCTGTCCAAGCGGATCCAAGTCTTAGACATTAAACAACATGAAGAAAATGGAGATCCATACCTACAACGTAAGAACTCTCTCAGAAGACCACAGGCTGGAAAGTTTAATGGAAAAACTAGACAACATTAAGTGGGACATCGTAGGACTGAGCCAAGTCCGAAGAGTGGAAGAAAAGCTGGTACAATTACAAGATGCTCACCACCTGTTCTACTATAGAGGTAAGGAGAAAGAAAGATCTAGTGGAGTAGGATTTTTGATAAACCGCGAGATAGTTGGTAACGTAGTTAAGTTCAATAGTTTATTAGACAGAGTAGTTTGGATTGTGATTAGGTTATGTAAAAGGTACACGCAAAAATAGTTCAAGTTTATGCACCAACTTCACAAAATTCAGACGATGAAATCGAGTCCTTCTATGATGATTTATGTCAGGTAATGGATCAAGAAAAAAATAAGTACACGTTGGTAATAGGCGATTTTAATTCTAAAGCGGGGAAGCAGATGGGAGATGAGTCGTCCATTGGGAATTTTGGAGTAGGTGGAAGAAATGACAGAGGCGAGGTGTTAGTCAATTTTGCACAGAACTACAAAATAAGGATAATGAACACTTTCTTCCAAAGGCGTGTAGGTCGCAAATGGACCTGGAGAAGTCCAAATGGAACAACAAAGAACGAAGTAGACTTCATATTAGGAGATGAGAGCAAGAGCGTTAGCAATGTTACGGTGATGAATAAAGTCAAAATAGGTAGTGACCATAGAATGGTAGGTTTCACAGTTAAAATCAATTTCAGAGCCGAGAGAAATAAACTAGTTTTAAAAAAGAAAATAAGCCTTGCAAAGGTTCAGGATAATAAGAAGGAATTTCAGTTAGAAATAAGAAATAGATTTCAAGCTCTAAGAAGTAGCGAGGACATCGTCGAAGATATGAATTTAAATTTAGTGAATATCATTAGGGAATCGCCAGAGAAAGTAGGAAGTACAAAAATTATTAAAGAAAACAAATACTCCAAAGCTACAAATGACCTAATTAAAAAAAGAAGGACCATTCAGATTAAAAAAAGACCATTGCGTCAACATTTAGAAGAAAATGTATGTACGAATGCTATAAAAAAAAACCTCGGCATTTACACACAAAAAATCATCTAACCAATACATACCAGACGACATAAATGCAGCGAAAGAGAAGGCCAAGCTTATATTGCTCACGTGATCTACATTGCAACCAGTCTGTGAATGTTCGCTTCTTTTATTCTACAACCTCCTTT
Source organism: Oratosquilla oratoria (assembly GCF_046742065.1). NCBI lineage: Eukaryota > Metazoa > Arthropoda > Malacostraca > Stomatopoda > Squillidae > Oratosquilla > Oratosquilla oratoria. The sequence goes on from NC_134796.1 coordinate 52,803,571, forward strand.
ACCTCATCATTCCACCACTTACTACCCTTCCTTCTATTCCCTCCCCTCCTCCTTGTTCTACATACTATCTTTGTACACTGTACACACCACGATGATCACGTGGCGTGGAACGCGCATGATGTCGCCCACGACCTGACGCTTCTTTGCCAGTGCGACCCTGCTTGATCCGACCTAACTTAACCCAGTGCAATTATGTAATTTCATTCCACGGGTGACTACCCACGCGGTATATATAGCGGCTCACGAACTCCTCCTAGGATTTTGCAGATAGACCCCTATAACCATATATATTCCGAAACCTTATAACCCAAGGTACTTGGATAATTATCATTTTTCACTACTATAATAAAGTAATAACCTCTATCTGTTTTTCTGTTTGTTCACGAACTCCCCCCAAAACCATATATATTCACAATAACTCAGGCTACTTGGATAAGTCTATTTTATTTCCAAAGGGCGTCTCCCTCCTCATTTTTTTTTTTTTTCTTACTTTCATAACATTTTATTTTTGTTACCTTTTCCATTGTGTTATATTTATATGTGTAACATTTCTCCACAAATTCTATCACAATTAAGATGATCATCATTTGCCCGCAGCAACGCGCTGGTAATTTGGCTAGTATAAATATATATATATATATATATATATATATATATATATATATATATAATATATATATATATATATATATATATATATGACCGATCAAGCAGAAATCCTGTTACCTTACACACATACGTGCTCGCGCGCACACACGCGCACGCACACACAAAAACCGTCTCCTTGCTTTAGGGTGTCAGTAACGACTTGTAATGTTAGTACAATTTTAAAACCGTGTGTGTTTGTATGTGTGTTTACTTAATTATATTTTTTGCAGAACTTAAGATAGAACTTATAATATTCCTCTACTCTGCATACGGTGACTATGTTAAAGGCTATGGGCAATCAACTCAAACTTTAATTGGAGTAGAAGCCTACCTTGGCGTCACCAAAAAACAAAGCAATCACAACAACCAGGCTCCTGAATACTGCACAATGTAAACAAAAGAACAAATGGCATTATTTATTTAAATAATAATATATCACAGTGGCTCATGAAGCATAGGGAAGTGACCGGTAGTCCAGGTCACCACCATGAGTTTTACGGTAACTGCGATGAAGGAATAGCTCACTATGTCGAGTCTTGACCTGAGGTCAAATGCAGCACGAGCTCGCCTCCGCTCGAAAGCAGAAGTGCTCTGTGCGTGTGTGTGTGTGTGTGTGTGTGTGTGTGTGTGTGTGTGGTGTGTGTGTGTGTGTGTGTGTCTGTGTGTGTGAGTGTGTGTGTGTGTGTGTGTGTGTGTGTGTGTGTGTGTATGTATGTGATTGTGTGTTTGTGTGTGTATATGTGTGTGTGTGTGTGTGTGTGTGTGTGTGTGTGTGTGTGTGTGTGTGCGCGCGCGCGCGTGTGATTCACCATGGTCTTCGACCACGCATTGGACTCGTGATCGACACCTATTTCACTCACGGATGAGAGCTTTGAGCTCATGTGTGTATGTGTGTGATTCACCATGGTCTTGAATCACGTGTTGGACTCGTGACCGACACCTATTTCACTCACGGAGGAGAGCTCAGAGCTCATATATGATCGATCTATGGCTAATGCTGTAACCTTACACGGACACACACACCCAACTCCCCGCCAACGAGAGTTGGAGTAACGACTCGCAGCGTGCGTGTCTGCAGTTCACCATGTTCTAGGATCACGTGTTGGAATCGTGACCTAAAGCTATTCCCATCCAGGAAGAGAGCTCAGAGCTTGTATATGACCGATCTATGGGTAATGCTGTAACCTTACACGCAAACACACACACAACTCCCCTCCCAAGAGAGTTGGAATAACGACTCGCAGTGTGTGTGTGTGTGTGTGTGTGTGTGTGTGTGTGTGTGTGTGTGTGTGTGTGTGTGTGTGTGTGTGTGTGTGTGTGTGTGTGTGTGTGCGTGCGTGTGCGTGCACCCTACACAGGGGGACGTGCCTAACCAAGAGTACCATAACAACTCTTGTAGTGTTGGGGAGGTTTGTGGCGGTGATAGGGAGATTGTGGTTGTTGGGGAGCTTGAGTGGTGATTTTCATTTAGCGACTCTAGTGCTAGTCGCTCGAAGCCAAACAGCCCCATTAAAAGAAAAACAAGGGTTTCTCACTTCCCACGGCGTGGGAGTGGGATGGTGAGTGAGTTAATCCTCTGGAATTGTTGTCGCCAAGCAATTTTATTCAGCTGAGGGGAACCTCGTGGTTCCAAGGACGATATGGATCCTATTTTGGGCTAAAAAAATTAAATGCATTTGGGCTTTGGAACTGGTCCATTTTGGGCTTAAAAGAAAAGCACTACTTTGGGCTAAGATTGTCTGTTTCTATTGTTTTTCTGCTTTTCTTTTTTCGATTGGCTTCTAAAGGCTTCTAAGGGCTTCTCTATTTTTTCTATTTTTCTTTTTTCTAATTTTTCGATGGGCTTTTTCTTTTCAATATCTTTTATTTTATTTTCGATCTACTTTTTCTTTTCTATTTTATTTTTATTTTCTATTTTTTTCTTGCTTAGTCCATTGGGGATTTGATGGGCTTTGCTCAGCGCCTCCAGGTGTCGACATCACTCCTGGTGCGGTACCAGGGTGGAGGTGTCCTCCACTGAGGGACGACTGGACTCGGCCTCCACGACTGCCGGCGCCCTCCAGACTCCACAGTCGCCCTCGAGGACAGCCTCCAGGACACCGTGTCTTCCTGAAGGCGGGAGGACGGATCTGTTTCTTCGGTCACCGAAGAAGAGACGTCGTCCTCGTCGTCTTCTTCGGTGCCGTGTATCCAGCAGTAGTTCTTTCCTCTACTGCAGAACTTGCATGGTGCAAGGAGGCGGATTTGATCCATCCTCGAGGGCTCATCCACGCTTCTCTGCGTGTCTTCTTGGAGCCTCTCTAGAAGGTGCTCTACGGCTATCAAAGTTCTTTGGCTCGGACTTGTGGTTCTTCCTGGAGTAGGCCGGGGGGGAAGTCTTCTCCAAAGCGGAACCCCCGGCCGCTCCAAAGTCCTGTGGAGCTCTTCTTGTTGGCTCGAGATCTCCGTGGGCTTGTATCTCCGCCATTGCTGTTCTTCAGGCCTCTTCATGGCTGTTCTCCAGCTGAGGGCGCGGTCGATCATAATTCCTGTGACCCAAGTCTGGCCTTGCATGGTATCGAGGCTCAGCAGGTGTGACTCCGCTTGTCGCATCTCGTTTTGCTGCCGATGCTGATGGTCAGTCGGTCGGGCGAGTGGTACACAAAAGGCGAAATTTCTTGAAGATGGAAGCATTAAACTCTGTAGTTGGTAATTAACACGCACACACACACACACACACACACACACACACACACACACACACACACACGTTCATACACACATGAATACGCAAACACACTCGTATACACCTGCACACGTAGACACACTCATACTCACGCACACACAAACATGTTCACTTACACACACACACACACACACACACACACACAGATATATATATATATATATATATATACAGTATACTCGCATACACACATGTATACATATGTGTATATATGAGTATACATATATACATAATCGTATATAATCAACTTAATATACATGCAACGTTTTCCAAATTAGAAATATGCATATTCAAGCCATTCACATAAGAAAAATAAATCGGCAGGATAATATGAGTAAAATAATTAATTAATTAAAAAATTAGATAAATACGTAAATAATTCAATTATCAAACAAGCAAATATATAAATAGATGAATAAATAGATAAATTGGTAAATGAATAGATAAAAAATGAAAAGATAAACAAGTAAATGAAACAATATATGAAATAATGATATTCCCACAAATGGACGACAAACTCGTGTACCTGCTTGTAGATGGCGCTTTCGTCGCCGAATTTTTTTCCAGCCTTCAAGTACAACCATTCCTCCCCTTAGTATCACTTACTATTTTTTCGAAGTTACAATGGGTTTTGGCAGATAAATATTATATATATATATATATATATATATATATATATATATATATATGTACATATATATACATGTATATATATGTGTGTGCATATATATATATATACATATATATACATATATATATATGTGTGCATATATATATATATATATATATATATATATATATACATATATATATATATATATATATATATATATATATATGAAGTGTTTTAGACAAATGATTTGGATGATGGAGAACATAAACACAGGGGAAGGCTCGGAACCCTAAACACTCTAACGTTTCGTTCGCGTAGAACTTCTTCAGAGAGTTTACGGAAAATTGTAATTGAAGTTTATGTACCAAACTTGATTATCTTTTCGGATACTTGGGAAAGGTCGTTTTTCTGGCGTGTTCTAGAATTAAAGTACTAGTTTCCTTAGCTAAATTGATAAACCCTCCTCGATGGTTCGATGAATTTTTAGTTGAAATATATGCTGATTCTACCATTCTTCTAGTGAATTTATCAAAACTTTTATGTAGCACTTCAGCTCCTCTCCAGTTTATATATGTAAATATATGTATATATATGTATATATACATATATATACATATATATGTATATATATGTATATATATATATGTATATGTACATATATATATATATATGTGTGTATGTGTGTGTGTGTGTGTGTGTGTGTGTGTGTGTGTGTGTGTGTGTGTGTGTGTGTGTGTATACATATATATATATATATATATATACATATATATATCTACATACATATATATATAATATATATATATATATATATATGTATATATATATATAAATATATATATATAATTTTGGTCTATTATGAGACCTTTTATTTTTCGTTTTATTTTATTCTATTTTATCTTATTCTATTTTACTTTCTATTGAAGAATAATATATGTACGAGTGATATGAAAAAACTATTCTGCATTTACACACACAAAAAATCCATCTAACCAATACATACCAAACACTGACCAACCAGGTCACATATCAAATCCTCTTGCTGTGTCCTTTTTCTTTTCATTGCGGACCAAACAAGCTGAGACCCAATGTTCCAAGTCCCCCAGTGACCTCGTCCAGTCTTTGCCTCAGCGTCACAGACGACATAAATGCAGTGAAAGAGAAGGTCAAGCTTATACTGATCACGTGATCATCAAATAAGACCTGGAACCTCCTACGAGTTCCCAAAGGCTTTAAAATGAGTAGGTAATAAATATATAAAAACGTTAGATAAATAGATATATTAATTAGATAGATAAATAAGAAATAAGTAAATGAAAACAGATATATCAAAGGACGAATCATTAGATAAACAAATAAATAGGTAAATAAGTAGATAAATAAATAAACAAATAAACAAAAAAATCAAAGAGTGAGAGGGAGAATTTTCGGAATGTGTGATGGAAAGAGAGAGAGAGGGAGAGAGAGAAAGAAAAAGAGACAGAAGAGAGAGCGAGAGAGAGAGAGAGAATGAGAGTGTGAGAATGAGAGAGAATGAGAAAGAGGTGAGAAAGAGAGAGAGAGAGAGAGCGTGTGAGGGAAGAGGGGTGCATTCCCATCTCTCTTGGGTCTCTGCCATTATCCCAATTCAACCAACCACAGTCTTCTTCTTCTTCTTCTTCTTTTTCAAAATTGCTCAGGATGGCTCCTCCTTCCCTTCTTCTCCTTTGGTCCTCTCACTACTCTATTTTCTCCTATTCTTTCTCTTCCTCTCCTCTCCTCCTTCTCCTCCTCCTCTTCTTCTTCCTACTCCTCTTTCTCTTCATCATCACCCTCCTCCTCTTTCCCTTCATCATCACCCTCCTCCTCTTTTTCTTCTTCCTACCCACCTCCTCTTGTTAAAACAGCAAATAAATTGGTTGGCTTTATCGGAAGAGTCTTCGAAAATAAATCAGAAAAAATATTGCTAAAACTTTATAATTCCTTGGTCCGTCCCCATCTCGAATACTTTGTACAATTTTGGTCCCGATACTACCAGAAAGATATTACTAAAATACAAAGAGTGTAACGAAGAGTGACTAAAATGATACCATGACTGAGAAATCTGAAGTATGAAGAAAGACTTAAAAGTCTAAATCTATTCTTACTTTAAAAAAGGAGAATGAGAGGAGATTTAATCGAGGTTTTTAAAATATTCAAAGGCTTTGACAACATCAATGTCGAAGATTACTTTTCATTAGACCAATCAAGTACAAGAAGACGTCACAATTTTAAAGTAATAGGTAAAAGATTTTCTTCGAATGGAAGTAAGCACTTTTTCTTTAACCGGGTTGTATATATATATATACTGTATATATATATATATATATATATATATACATAAATACATAATCGTATATAATCAAATTAATATCCATACAACGTTATCCAGATTAGAAGTATGAATATTCATGCCATTTACATAAGAAAAATAACTAGGCAGGAAATATGAGTAAAGTAATTAATTAATTAAAAAATAGATATATACGTAAATAAATAATTGAGTTATCAAACAAGCAAATAAATAACTAGATGAATAAATAGATAAATTGGTAAATGGATAAGTACAAAATAAAAATATAAACAAGTAAATGAATTAATAAATGAAATAATATTCCCACAAATCAACGACAAACTCTTGTATCTGCTTGTAGATGGCGCTTTCGTTGCCGAATTTTTTCCAGACTTCAAGTATAACCATTCCTCATCTTAGGATCACTTACGATTTTTTTGGGTTTTGGCAGATAAATATTCCATGTGCATATATATATTTACATATATACATACATACATATATACATATATATACATACATATTTATATATGTATGATATATATATACATATATATACTAGCCAAATTACCCGCGCGTTGCTGAAGGCAAATGCTGATTATTTTAATTCTGATAGAATTTGCGGAGAAAAGTTACACGTATCAATATAACTCAATGGAAATGTAACGCACGAAAAATATGAAAACTGTTTTTTAATGTATAAATTCAAAATTACATTATAATTTTTTTCGTTTATCTTGTTGCTGCGGACAAATGCTGATTATTATAATTTTGATAGAATTTGTGGAGAAAAGTTAGACGTATCAATACAACTCAATGGAAAATGTAACGCATGAAAAATGTGTTGGACTCGTGACCGACAGCTATTTCCCTCACGGAGGAGAGCTCAGAGTTCATATAAGACCGATCTATGGCTAATGCTGTAACCTTACACGCGCACACACAACCAACTCCCCGCCAACGAGAGTTGGAGTAACGACTAGCAGTGTGCGTTTGTGTAATTCACCATTATCTTAGATCACGTGTTAGACTCGTGACCGACAGCTATTTCCCTCCCGGAAGAGAGCTCAGAGCTCATATATGACCGATCTATGGGTAATGCTGTGACCTTACACGCACATACACACACACAACTCCCCTCCCAAGACAGTTGGAATAACGACTCGCAGCAAAATGAGACTGAAATTATTTCAGCCCTGGGCGGGATTTGAACCCGGACCACCGAAGTGGCAGCCAGGAACTCTACCAACTACTCCTCGACTTGTGTGTGTGTGTGTGTGTGTGTGTGTGTGTGTGTGTGTGTGTGTGTGTGTGTGTGTGTGTGTGTGTGTGTGTGTGTGTGTGTGCGCGCACGCGCGCGGGCACCCTACATAGGTGGACGTGCCTAACCGAGAGTACCGTAACTGCTCTTGTAGTGATGGGGAGGTTTGTGGCGGTGATAGGGAGCTGGTAGTGGTTCCTGGGGAGCTTGAGAGGTGATCTTTATTTAACGACTCTAGTGCTAGTCGCTCGAAGCAAAACAGCCCCATTAAAAGAAAAACAGGGGTTTCTCACTTCCCACGGCTTGGGAGTGGGAAGGTGAGTTAATCCTCTGGAATCGTCGTCGCCAAGCAATTTTATTCAGCTGAGGGGAACCTCGTGGTTCCAAGGACGATTTGGATTCTATTTTGGGCTAAAAAACTTAAATGCATTTGGGCTTTGGAACTATTCCATTTTGGGCTTAAAAGAAAAGCACTACTTTGGGCTAAAATTGTCTGTTTCTATTGTTTTTCTGCTTTTCTTTTTTCGATTGGCTTCTAAAGGCTTCTAAGGGCTTTTCTATTTTTTCCGATTTTTCTTTTTTCTAATTGTTCGATGGGCTTTTTCTTTTCAATATTTTTCATTCTATTCTTGATCTATTTTTTCTTTTTTATTTCATTTCTATTTTCTATTTTTTCCTTGTTTACTCCACTGGGAACTTTTTGGGCTTTGTTCACCGCCTCCAGGTTTCGACATCACTCCTGGTGCGGTACCAGGCTGGAGGTGTCCTCCACTGAGGGACGACTGGGCTCGGCCTCCACGACTCGCGGCGCTCTCCAGAGTCCTCAGTCGCCCTCGAGGACAGCCTCCAGGACCCCGCGTCTTCCTGGAGGCGGGAGGACGGATCTGTTTTTTCGGTCACCGAAGAAGAGACGTCGTCCTCGTCGTCTTCTTCGGTGCCGTGTATCCAGCAGTAGTTTTTATCTCTACTGCAGAACTTGCATGGGGCAAGGAGGCGGATTTGATCCATCCTCGAAGGCTCGTCCACGCTTCTCTGCGTGTCTTCTTGGAGCCTCTCTAGAAGCTCCTCTACGGCCATCAAAGTCCTTTGGCTTGGACTAGTGGCTCTTGGTGGAGTAGGCCGGGGGGACAGTCTTCTCCAAAGCGGAACCCCCGGCCTCTCCAAAGTCCTGTCGAGCTCTTGTCGTTGGCTTGAGAACTCCTTGGGCTTCTGTCTCCGCCATTCCTGTTCTTGGGGCCTCTTGATGTCGTTTCTCCAGCTGAGGGCGCCGTCGATCATAATTCCTGCCACAACTCTGGTCTTGCATGGTATCGAGGCTCAGCAGGTGTGACTCCATTTGTCGCATCTCCTTTTGCTGCCGATGCTAATGGTCAGTCGGTCGGGCGAGTCGTTAACAAAAGGCGAAATTTCTTGAAGAGTGGAAGTATTAAACTCGGTAGTTCATAACTGACACAAACACACACACACACACACACACACACACACACACACACACACACACACGTTCATACACACAGGCATAGGTAAACACACTCATATACACAAGCACACGTAGACACACTCATACTCACGCACACGCAAACATGTTCATTCACACACACACACACACACACACACACACACACACACACACACACACACACACACACACACATATGTGTATATATATATATATATATGTATGTATATATATGCATATGTATATCTTCAGTATACTCGCACACACACATATATACATATGTGTATATGTATATGGGTATACATATATATATATATATACATATACATGTATATATACATAAATACATAATCGTATATAATTAAATTAATATCCATACAACGTTATCCAGATTAGAAATATGAATATTCAAGCCATTTACATAAGAAAAATAACTAGGAAGGAAAATATGAGTAAAATAGTTGATTAATTAGTTAAAAGAATAGATAAATACGTAAATAAATAATAAATTATCAAACAGGGAAATGTATAAATAGATGAATAAATAGATAAATTGGTAAATGGATAAGTACAAAATAAAAATATAAACAAGTAAATTAATTAATAAATAAAATAATATTCCCACAAATCGACGACAAACTCGTGTATCTGCTTGTAGATGGCGCTTTCGTCGCCGATTTTTTTTTCCAGACTTCAAATATAACCATTCCTCAGCTTAGGATCATTTACGATTCTTTCGAAGTTACGATGGGTTTTAGCAGATAGATATTCCATGTATATATATATATATATATATATATATATATATATATATATATATATATATATATATATATATATATATATATATATATATATATAGATAGATAGATATAGATATATATACTAGCCAAATTACCCCCGCATTGCTGCGGGCAAATGCTGATTATTTTAATTCTGATAGAATTTCAGGAGAAAAGTTACACATATCAATATAACTCAATGGAAAATGTAACAATCGAAAAAATGTGAAAACAGTTTTTTTTAATGTAGCAATTCAAAATTACATTATAATTTTTTCTTTTATCTTGTTACTGCGGGCAAATGCTGATTGTTTTAATTTTGATAGAATTTGTGGAGAAAAGTTACACGTATCAATATAACTCAATGGAAAATGTAACGCATGAAAAATGTGAAAACCGTATTTTTTAATGTATCAATTCAAAATTACTTTTTTTTTTTTTTGCTTGTAAATCAATTTTGCAAAAATAACAAATCAAAAGTCGATCATTTTCTTTTTTGTTTATGACAGTATTTGTAAAATAGCAATTCAAAGTTTAATTGTTTCTTTTTTAACCTAATAAGGGCATATAGTTAAATGTTCATTCTTTCCCCTAATGAAGAACTTCAGGGTAAACAACATTTCTTGTCTTTCTTTGATTGGCTAAAATGTAGAGATTTTTTGAAGTTCCAGTCCTTGAAACAGCCACATAAAACATGCCATGAGTGAAACATGGATTTGTCAGATCTATTCCAATAGCTTTGAAAGTTTGGCCTTGACTCTTATTGATGCTCATGGCAAAGCATGGCCTCACTGGGAACTGCAGCCTCCGAAATGCAAAAGGCAACCCGCTGTCACTTGGTATAAGTGGAATCCTCGGAATGAGAACAGTTTGACCTTTGTAAGGCCCAAATATAATTGCTGCTTCAATCAAGTTCTCATGCAGTCTAGCCAATTACCCACGCGTTGCTGCGAGTTCGAGAATAATCCCTAACATAACCATACCATACCTAACTTTAACCCTTAACCCTAACCAAAATATTTTTAAATGAAATATAGCTTTAAACACTCCCCCTCCCAGATGTGCGCCCCCCTACCCGAAGGTTGGGAAACCCTAGTTTGAAAATACATGCATACACAAACACAAATATCATGTGCACATTCTTTTGCGTGCGTGTGTGGATTGACAATAAATGCCTACAGCTAAAAGGTGAAGAAATGTATCTACTTTATTTATCTTCAGAATATATATGGTTATAGGGGTTTATTTGGAAAAACCTAGGAAGAGTTTGTAAATGATAAATTTCCGCCGCACTAAAATTAAATGAAAATAAGCAATATTTCAACATTTGGTAAAATTATACAATCATTTCACATTTGCATAATTTTTTTCTTACAAAAGCTATCATGGTTTGTGGCAACATTAATTTCACAAATATAAATAATATTTGTGAACACACACAATGGTTTGTTTAATTATATTGATTCTTATGTTACAAAAGTAATAACTTAAGGGGGGACTACAGTAGTGGCGTGTTCCCTCACCATAAACCACCTAACTTTAACCCTTAACCCTAACCAAAAAATATATATATATTTGTAATTAAATGTAGCTTTAAATATTCCCCCTCCCAGTAGTGCGCCCCCCCCCTCCCGAAGTTGGGAGACCCTAGTTTGAAAATATATGCATACACAAACACAAATATCATGTGTATACATTCTTTCGTGTGCGTGTGTAAATGCATGTTTGTGGATTGACAACAAATGTCTACAGGTGAAAGGTGAATAAATGTACCTAGTTTATTTATCTTCAGAATATATATAGTTATAGGGGTTTATCTGCAAAAACGTAGGGGTTTGGGACTTTCGACTTGCAAGGTAAGACCACCCGCTTGCGCGGGATCGGTTTTTGTGGGAGGGGAAGAATGTCTGCAAGAAAATGAAAAGATAGTAGTGTATAAAAGAGGGCTATTGCCACCGGGCGATTAAGCGAGCGATCAGGGGCTGTTGGTGGTCGTGGCTCGGGAGAAATGGGCAAGGAACTCGGACGGCGGCGCCGACACCGGGATTAAAATCACCAAAAGTTCAGAAAATGGTAGGAGGCGTAGTAGTAAAGGTGGAAAAACGGAAAAATCTTTAGTGGGAGGTAAACTGAAATGAGAAGATGTAGTATAAGAGAAAGTTAGAAAGGAAGCGAATTTTAGTCAAAGAAAAAGTAAGTGTAGATGTTTGTGCGTGGGTCGTGGCTATGTTCGTGAGAGGTGTGTGTATGTATCTTACGGGAAGTGAGTAGAGATCACTTCCCGCGTGTAGAGCGCGTTCTTGTTTAGCCCCAGGTAAGGCCTGAGCTTTTCCTGCTTTTCCCCAGGTTGGGCTTGAGAGTTGATCCAGTGGCGGTGTGAGGGGGTGCAGGCGAGCGGGTGTTGTATTATCTTTCTCCTTCCAATAACAACTCTGAAAGCAGAGAATTACGTGACTGGGAATTGTGTGTAAATGTCAGAAGTGTAAACCCGCTCGCCAGCGTCAGCGAAGAGGCCAGCGCGTGGGTGCGAGGCCGGTTGGACAGAGAGGCTCCCCAATTCCTCTCTGTCGACCAGTCGGCGATCAGATAAGGGTTCTGAATAAGAGTTGGGTTGGGCCTATGCTCAGCCAGCGAGCAAGAGTGCGTGTGCCTCTTTTCTTCCAAGCACCACTCTGAAAACAGAGAATTATGTGACTTGGGAAATGTATGTATTTGTCTTGGTGTAAACCCGCCTCCCGACGTCAACGAAGAGGTCGGCCTGTGCCAAACCGGCAGCAGCAAAGGAGACATATCTCCTCGCCACCACCGGCCGGCGAAGATTGCTGGGCGCTTGTTGAGTGAGCTGGAGCGGAGAGACGTCGGACTTCTAGGAGCGCTGAGTTTATTCGGCTGAGTGTAGATTAGGCTACTACTTTATTATAATATATATATATATATATATATATATATATGTATATATATACACATACATATTTATATATATATACATATGTGTATATATATATATATATGTATGTATGTATATATTATAAAGTAGCCTCTGTCTGTCTGTCTGATTGTTTATTTGTTTGTATGTACACGAACTCCTAGGGTTTTAAAGATAGACCCCCATAACCATATATATCCTGAACATTTAACTATATGCCCTTATTAGGTTAAAAAATAAACAATTAAACTTTGAATTGGTATTTTACAAATACTGTCATAAACAAAAAAGAAAATGATCGACTTTTGATTTGTTATTTTTGCAAAATTGATTTACAAGAAAACAAAAAGAAAAAAGTGTAATTTTGAATTGATCCATTAAAGAAAAAGTGCTTTCACATTTTTATGCGTTACATTTTCCATTGTGTTATATTGATACGTGTAACTTTTCTCCACTTATTTTATCAAAATTAGAACAATTAGAATTTGCCCGCAGCAACAAGATAATGGAAAAAAAATCATAATGTAATTTTGAATTGATACATTAAAAAATACTGTTTTCACATTTTTCGTGCGTTACATTTTCGTGCGTTACTTTTCTCCGCAAATTCTATCAGAATTAAAATAATTAGCATTTGCCCGCAGCAACGCGCGGGTAATTTGGCTAGTATACCATAAGAAAGTAGAAGCCTCTGTCTGTCTGTCTGATTGTTTTTTTGCGAACTCCTAGGATTTTGGAGATAGACCCCCATAACCATATATATTCTGATACCCTATCACACCAGGTACTTGGATAGCTATATTTCATTTAGAAAAAATAGTTTGGTTAGGGTTAAGGGTTAAAGTTGGGTGGGGTATGGTTAGGTTAGGGATTATTCACGAACTCCTCCTAGGTTTTTGCAGATAGACCCTTATAACCATATATATTCTGAAACTTTAACCCAAGGTACTTGGATAACTATCTTTCATATGTCTGTCTGTTTGTTTGTTTGTTCACGATCTCCTCCTAGGCTTTTGGAGATATACCCCATAACCATATATATTCTGATACCCTATCACTCCAGGTACTTGGATAGCTATATTTCATTAAAAAATGGTTAGGGTTAAGGGTTATAGTTAGGTAGGGTATGAATAGGTTAGGAATTATTCACGAACTCCTGCTAGGTCTTTGCAGATAGACCCATATAACTATATATATTCTGAAACCTCATAACCCAAGGTACTTGGATAACTATCTTTCATTTGTCTGATCTGTTTGTTTCTTTGTTTGTTTGATCATAAACTCCTAGAGTTTTGGAGATAGACCACCATAACCATATTTATTGTGATATCCTATTACTCCAGGTACTTGGATAACTATATTTCATTTAAGAATAATTTGGTTAGGAATAAGGGTTCAAGTTAGGTGGGGTATGGTTAGGTTAGGGATTATTCATAAACTCCTCCTAGGTTTATGCAGATAGACCCTATAACTATATATATTCTGAAACCTTATAACCCAAGGTACTTGGATAACTATCTTTCATTTGTATCTACTATAATAAAGTAGTAGCATCTGTTTTTTTTTCACGAACTCCCTCCAAAACCATATATATTCACCACAACCCAGGCTACTTGGATAAGGATATTTTATTTCCAAAGGGCGTCACCCTCCTTAAATCTATCTTCTTTTTTTTTCTTACTTTCTTAACATTTTATTTTTGTTACCTTTTCCATTGAGTTATATTGATAAGTGTAACATTTCTCCACAAATTCTATCAATATTAAAATGATTATCATTTAACCGCAGCAACGCGCAGGTAATTTGGCTAGTATATATATATATATATATATATATATATATATATATATATATATATATATATGTATATATATATATATATATATATATACATATATACATATATATATCCATATACATATATATATATATATATATATATGTACATATAAATATACATATATATATATATATATATATATATATATATATATATATATATATATATATATATATATAAGACCGATCTAGAAATCCTGTTACCTTACACACACACGTACTCGCACGCACACACACGCACGCACACACAAAATCCATCTTGCTGTAGGGTGTCAGTAACGATTTGTAATATTAGTAGAATTTTAAAACCGTGTGTGTTTGTATGTGTGTTTACTTAATTATATTTTTTGCAGAACTTAAGATAGAACTTATAATATTCCTCTACTCTGCACACGGTGACTATGATAAAGGCGATGGGTAATCAATTCAAACTTAAATTAGAGTGTAAGCCTACCTTGGCGTCACCAAAAAACAAAGCAACCACAACAAACAATCGATGGCATGATCAAAACAATACAGAGCTTTCGCAGTACCGAATCTAACCCTAATATAGGCTCCTGAATACTACACAATGTAAACAAAAGAACAAATGCCATTATCTACTTAAATACCAATATATTACAGTGGCTCATGGAGCATAGGGAAGTGACTGGTGGTCCAGGTCACCACCATGAGTTTTTCGGTAACTGCGATGAAGGAATAGCTCACTATATCGAGTCTTGACCTGAGGTCAAATGCAGCACGAGCGCGCCTCCGCTCAAAAGCAGAAGTGCTCTGTGTGTGTGTGTGTGTGTTTGTGTGTGTGTGTGTGTGTGTGTGTGTGTGTGTGTGTGTGTGTGTGTGTGTGTGTGTGTGTGTGTGTGTGTGTGTGTGTGTGTGTGTGTGTGTGTGTGTGTGTGTGTGTGTGGGTGTGTGTGGGTGGATGCGCGCGTGTGATTCACCATGGTCTTCAACCACGCATTGGTCCTGGAGCTGCAACGTCTACGTCGTGGGACCACCCCCCAACCCCAAGAGTTGGGGGCCAATCAGCAGCAACCACCCCTGGCCATCAGCTCTACGCAGATGGCACCGATCCCCAAAGAGGAGCTACGCCTACCTGGGGGAGTACCACAATCCTTTTTTTTTCCAACATACAATGTTACGTTTTTTCTGCACTGAGGGGTGATTTTCCGGCGATCACCCCTCTTCTTCTACTTTTAGCCGGAGATGTAGAGAGCAATCCTGGGCCCACCACAAAATACACATGCCCAACATGCTCTAAACCCATTACTTCGAGCAGACAGACAAAGGGCTCAGTTCAGTGCAATATGTGCAAAAACTGGGCCCACCTCACTTGTACAACACTTGCTGACACAAACCAATACACAAACACTTGGACATGTTCTACCTGCCCTCCAGTAACCCCACTCCCACCTCCCCAACCACAGCCAACACCCTTACCCACTCCCAATTTCCCTTTGCCCTTACCCCCGATTAGTACTCCCCTTCCTTTGTCCCCGATCTCTCCTTTCCCCCCCTCTGACCCAGATCCTACACCTTCCCCACTACCACCCCAACCTCAACCCCAAACGGCAACATACAACACATACAAAACACACAACATCAACATATTACAACACAACATTGACGGTATTAACACTAAAAAACATGAACTTGAACACTTTCTTAAACAACACAACATACACATTGCGATTTTACAAGAAACAAAACTAAGACACTCGCACAAAACACCATCATTTCATAATTACACCACCATCAGACAAGACCGACTGACGGCAATGGCGGTGGACTCATCACCCTGATCCACCACTCCATCTGTTTTGTGGACACAAGTGCCACAACCAAAATTCTCCTCCCTACCACAGATAACACAACAGAAACCCAATCCATTCGAATCCGCACAGGCAACAATTCAACACTGACAATAGTTAACATGTACATTCCCCCCCAATCATCCCCCACAGTTCCAAACACCTTCAGACCTCAACTTAGCCAACTAACCTCAATCCCCAACCTGATCATGGGTGGTGACTTCAACGCCAAGTCGTCTGCCTGGTATGTCGACAACCCTGACACAGACAGAGGGCTTGATATACAGACTCAGTTCGACTCATTGACTATCATGAACAACACGCATAATCATACACATATCCCACACCAAGCCCTCTACACTCCCTCCTCTCCTGATATCACCTTTTGCTCCCCCTGCCTAACCCCAACAACATCATGGAGAGTGGTCGGAGCCCTTGGCTCTGACCACCTTCCAATCATCATCACCACCAAAACAAGATGCACCCCAGCTGGCCACAGACACACTTACACCAATTACAAGAGAGCTAACTGGGAAGCTTTTACTGAAGAGACAGAACAACATTTTGAAACACTTAACAGTACACCAATCACAAACATAAACAATGCTGTGCACGCTTTTAATACAATCATACAAAACGCAGACAAGAGATACATCCCTAGAGGCAACAGAAAATCACACAACCCCAACTTCACACCAGAAATCCAAGGCCTCATCAGACAACGTGACACACTTAAACACGATACCCCCACACCTATCCCTCAAAACATAGCAGACCAAATACAAACACTAAACACTGTGATTGCCAATAAAATACATGAACAAAAAACACAAAATTGGCAAAACTTTATCAATACACTTGATCACAAAACAAACACCAGCAAATTGTACAAAACACTCAACAGCATTACACTATCCAACACTAACACTACACGCTCTCACGCAGCAATAATCACAACAACAGATAATCTACCCTCAAACAGACAACAAGCAAACGCACTCATACGTCATTTTGCACAGACGAGCCATCTTACATTCCACCCTGACGACCGACGCACCATTCGACGTAAGAAAGACTTCCCCACAGACTCAGACTATACACCCTTCATAGACAGTCAGACAAAACTCATAATGCATAATCTCAAGCACTCATCTGCCTGTGGCCCTGATAACATAAGCAACATCCACCTAAAACACATTGGACCACAAGGTATACACGCACTCACAAACATTGCAAACTACAGCTATTCACACAACACTATACCCGACATCTGGAAGCATGGTAAAATAATCACCATTCCAAAACCGAACAAAGACCCAACAATCCCAACATCGCACCGCCCAATCACACTTCTCTGCACCCCCTCTAAAGTCATTGAACGCCTAATACTTAAACTTGTCACACCATATATTCCCCTTGCTGACTCACAACACGGTTTTAGGCCACTACACTCCACAAACACTCTTCTGACAAACCTCACACAAAGAATTTTAGATGGCATCAATTCAGATAGGCCCCACCACAGAACACTTCTTATAACATTGGACATTAGTAAAGCTTTTGATGCCATCCCCCGCCACAACCTAACAAATAAAATATATAACACAGACATGCACAATAACACCAAAAGATGGCTGGCCAATTATCTGGCAGGCAGGAATGCTCATGTGTCATATAATGGCCAATCATCGCACATCAGAAACATTAAGAACGGAGTACCACAGGGCTCAGTTCTATCCCCCACATTATTTAATCTATACATGCATGACTTGCCCACACCAGACACCTCAGAAATACAAATCTCTTCCTACGCAGATGACAACAATCACATGCACACATTGTAACACAGACAAAGCTGCAGAAATAATCCAGCCTTACCTTGACACACTCAACACATGGTTCATCACAAACAGACTCAAAATAGCTCCAACCAAATCTACAGCAACACTTCTCACCAACTGGACAAAAGAACACAAATACATACCTCATCTCTACATCAAAAACACTCTAATACCACACACAAACACACCGAAAATTCTTGGTATAACATACGATACATCCATGTCTTTCAAACAACACCTCACAAACATAAAAAACAAATGCACACCTAGACTTAACGCACTTAAGTCAATCACTGGAACAACATTTGGACAAAACAAAGAAACTAATATAACAATATACAAACAATGCATACGCTCAGTGATCAATTATGCGAGTCCTGCATGGGCTCCTAATCTCAGTGAGACACACCACAACACCCTTCAAATCATACAAAACAAAGCCCTAAAAACAATTACAGGCTGCACAAATACAACACCTACAGACCATTTACACCATGAAACAAAAGTCCTCAAAGTCAAGGACCACCTCGACATGAGAGACACACAAACACTTGCCGCAGCCACCACAAACACATCACACCCGCTACACTACATAGCAGAACACCCACACACACCAAGAAACATTAAAACTACACCCAAAGACCTTTATTACGCACAGATACTCTCTTCTCTTCCTCCACAACCACCAAATACCAGCCTCCGGAAACATATTCATAATCATATCACTCACCGCTCCATTAACACACTGAAAGACAACACACTGCTGCATGCCAGACCCCCTGATATCCACCCTTCTGAATCCTCACCCCCACGAAAGGACAGAGTCCACTTGGCCAGACTGCGATGCGGTCACCACCCAGCACTTCTAAGCTACCAGAAGAGGCTGGACGACCGTGTTGTGAACAGCTGCCAAGGATGTAACACTTCACCCCATACCATACAACACATAATGGAAGACTGCATTATACACAATCATGCACGCAAACAACACAACATACACTCTATAAAGGATTTGTGGGAATACCCAGTTTCGGCTGTGGCCTTCCTTGGAGAGACGGGACTGCTCGGACAGACAGTCTAGGGAACGACAACAACAACAACAACCACGCATTGGACTCGTGATCGACATCTATTTCACTCACGGATGAGAGCTTTGAGCTCATGTGTGTATGTGTGTGATTCACCATTGTCTTGAATCACGTGTTGGACTCGTGACCGACAGCTATTTCACTCATGGAGGAGAGCTCAGAGCTCATATATGACCGATCTATGGCTAATGCTGTAAGCTTACACGGACACACACCCAACTCCCCGCCAACGAGAGTTGGAGTAACGACTCGCAGCGTGCGTATCTGCAGTTCACCATGTTCTAGGATCACGTGTTGGAATTGTGACCTAAAGCTATTCCCATCCAGGAAGAGAGCTCAGAGCTTGTATATGACCAATCTATGGGTAATGCTGTAACCTTACACACAAACACACACACAACTCCCCTCCCAAGAGAGTTGGAGTAACGACTCGCAGCGCAGCTAGACTAAAATTATTTCACCCCTGGGGAGGGGGGATTTGAACCCGGATCGCAGAAGTGGCAGTCAGAAACTCTACCAACTGCGCCACGAGTTGTGTGTGTGTGTGTGTGTGTGTGTGTGTGTGTGTGTGTGTGTGTGTGTGTGTGTGTGTGTGTGTGTGTGTGTGTGTGTGTGTGTGTGAGTGCGTGCGCGCGCGTGCCTAACCGAGGGTACCGTAACAACTCTTGTAGTGTTGGGGAGGTTTGTGGCGGTGATAGGGAGATTGTGGTTGTTGGGGAGCTTGTGTGGTGATTTTCATTTAGCGACTCTAGTGCTAGTCGCTCGATGCCAAACAGCCCCATTAAAAGAAAAACAGGAGTTTCTCACTTCGCACGACGTGGGAGTGGGATGGTGAGTGAGTTAATCATCTGGAATTGTTGTCGCCAAGCAATTTTATTCAGCTGAGGGGAACCTCGTGGTTCCAAGGACGATTTGGATCCTATTTTGGGCTAAAAACATAAATGCATTTTGGCTTTGGAACAGGTCCATTTTGGGCTTAAAAGAAAAGCACTACTTTGGGCTAAAAATGTCTGTTTCTATTGTTTTTCTGCTTTTCTTTTTTCGATTGGCCTCTAAAGGCTTCTAAGGGCTTCTCTATCTTTTCCGATTTTTCTTTTTTCTAGTTTTTCGATGGGCTTTTTCTTTTACATATTTTTTATTCTATTCTTGATCTATCTTTTATTTTATATTATATTCTTATTTCTTATTTTTTCCTTGTTTAGTCCACTGGGGACTTTTTGGGCTTTGCTCACCGCCTCCAGGTGTCGACATCACTCCTGGTGCGGTACCAGGCTGGAGGTGTCCTCCACTGAGGGACGACTGGGCTCGGCCTCCAGGTCTCGCAGCGCCCTCCAGAGTCCCCAGTCGCCCTCGAGGACAGTCTCCAGGACCCCGTGTCTTCCTGAAGGCGGGAGGACGGATCTGTTTCATTGGTCACCGAAGAAGAGACGTCGTCCTCGTCGTCTTCTTCGGTGCCGTGTATCCAGCAAGAGTTCTTTCCTCTCCTGCAGAACTTGCATGGGACAAGGAGGCGGACTTGATCCATCCTCGAGGGCTCGTCCACGCTTCGCTGCGTGTCTTCTTGGAGCCTCTCTAGAAGTTCCTCTACGGCTATCAAAGTCCTTTGGCTCGGACAAGTGGTTCCTGCTGGAGTTGGCCGAGGGGGAAGTCTTCTCCAAAGCGGAACCCCCGGCCTCTCGAATGTCCTCTCGGGCTCTTCTTGTTGGCTTGAGATCTCCCTGGGCTTGTATCTCCGCCATTGCTGTTCTTTAGGCTTCTTCATGGCTGTTCTCCAGCTGAGGGCGCCGTCGATCATAATTCCTGCCACAATTCTTGCCTTGCATGTATCGAGGCTCAGCAGGTGTGACTCCGCTTGTGGCATCTCGTTTTGCTGCCGATGCTGATGGTCAGTCGGTCGGGCGAGTGGTACACAAAAGGCGAAATTCCTTGAAGATGGAAGCATTAAACTCTGTATTGGTAATTAACACGCACACACACACACACACACACACACACACACACACATACACACATGCATACGCAAACACACTCGTATACACCTGCACACGTAGACACACTCATACTCACGCACACGCAAACATGTTCACTTACACACACACACACACACACACACACACACACACACACACACACACACATACATATATATATATATATTCAGTATACTCGCACACACACATGTATACATATGTACATATGTGTATATATGCGTATACGTATATACATAATCGTATATAACTATAAAGTAATGTCGTAACACATTTGTAAAGATTCAACAAAAACCCACTGTGTTGGATAAGAAGAAATGAAATAAAATGAATTCCATATATTTCGATCACGGACTGTGATCCTCCACTGAAGAGGATCACAGTCCGTGATCGAAATATATGGAATTCATTTTATTTCATTTCTTCTTATCCAACACAGTGGGTTTTTGTTGAATAATCGTATATAATCAACTTAATATACATACAACGTTTTCCAAATTAGAAATATGCTTATTCAAGCCATTTTCATAAGAAAAATAAATCGGCAGGATAATATGAGTAAAATGATTAATTAATTTAAAAAAAATAGATAAATACGTAAATAATTCAATTATCAAACAACCAAATATATGAATAGATAAATAAATAGATATATTGGTTAATGGATAAGTACAAAATAAAAAAATAAACAAGTAAATAAAATATTAAATGAAATAAAGATATTCCCACATATGGACAACAAACTCGTGTAACTACTAGTAGAAGTCGCTTTCGCCGCCGAATTTTTTCCAGCATTCAAGTAGAACCATTCCTCCCCTTAGTATTACTTACTATTTTTTCGAAGTTACAATGGGTTTTGGCAGATAAATATGCCATATATATATATATATATATATATATGTGTGTGTGTGTGTGTGTGTGTGTTTTTGTGTGTGTGTGTGTTATCACATATCTTTCTTTATAGATATATATATATATGTATATATATATATATATATATATATACTGTATATACAATTTTGGTCTATTATGAGACCTTTTGTTTTTCATTTTATCTTATTCTATTCTACATTATTCTATTTTACTTTTTTATGGAGTTTAAGACTTAACTTTTCAATTGGATAGAACTTTCTGACCTTAGCAAAAAAAAAAAAAAAAAAAGAATGGACCATTGCGTCACTATTTTGAAGAATGATATATATATGAATGCTATGAAAAAATTATTCTGCATTTCCACAAAAAAAAATTCCATCTAACCAATACATACCAAACACTGACCAACCAGGTCACATATCAAATCCTCTTGCTGTGTCCTTTCCTTTTCATTCCGGACCAAACAAGCTGAGACCCACTGTTCCAAGTCCCCCAGTGACCTCGTCCAGTCTTTGCCTCAGCGTCACAGACGACATAAATGCAGCGAAAGAGAAGTTCAAGCTTATACTGATCACGTGATCATTAAATAAGACCTGGAACCTCCTACGAGTTACCAATGTTGTCATAGTCCTCCCCTTGCTCCCCATTTGCCTTCGTTTACTTATATTTTGCTGCTTCTCTTCTTGTTTCTTTGTACCTCTCATATTTTCTCTTGTCCTACTTTGCAACCAGTCCCTGAATGCTCACTACTTGTATTCTACAATCTTCTTCACTTCATCATCCCACCACTCACTACGCTTCCTTCTATTCTCCCCCCTCCTTGTTCCACACACTATCTTTGCACACATTTCTTCCATGAAACACCCATATTCCTCCTCCACTCCTACCTCTACTCTATCCTTCACCACCTCACACACTCCTCTCTGCTTCTCCTTGTACTCCTAAGCACCTGCTTTCTCTAAGCACCTCCGTACCCTCTGCTCTTTTCTTCTTTTTCCATCTATCTTCCACTCTTAACTTACCTTCAATCAAAAAATTACCTGATATTCCCCTACTCTCTCCATAAAAACATGGACATCCAAAGCTCTTCCTATTCTTTTCCTGGATACTACTACATAATACATTAAAGCCATATATATATATATATATATATATATATATATATAGATATATATATATATATATATATATATATATATATATATATATATATATATATATATATAAGAACGATCTAGCAGAAATTCTGTTATCTTATACACACACATACTCGCGCGCTCGCGGACACCCAAGCACACACGCACGCACACATAAAAACCATCTCCTTGCTTTAGGGTGTCCATAACGACTTATAGTGTTGGTAATTCTTTAAAGCCAGGTGTTTTTTCAGTGTGTTTACTTGATTATATTTTTGCAGAACTTAAGACAGAACTTATAATATCCCTCTACTCTGCACACGGTGACTATAATAAAGGCAAAGGGCAATCAGCTCAACGTTTAATTAGAGTGTAAGCCTACCTTGGCGTCACCAAAAAACAAAGCAACCACAACAAACAATCGATGGCATGATCAAAACAATACAGAGCCTTCGCAGTACCGAATCTAATCCTAATACAGGCTCCTGAATACTACATAATGTAAACAAAAGAACAAATGGCATTATTTATTTAAATACTAATATATCACAGGGACTCAGGGAGCATAGGGAAGTGACCGGTAGTCCAGGCCACCACCATGAGTTTTACGGTAACTGCGGTGAAGGAATAGCTCACTACGTCGAGTCTTGACCTCAGGTCAAATGCAGCACGAGCGCGCCTCCGCTCGAAAGCAGAAGTACTGTGAGTGTGTGTGTATATATTTATTTTACTTAATTGTATGTACCTAGTTGTATTTTACGGGACGAGAGCTATGCTCGTAGTGACCCGTTTTCGTATTTCTCCGTATCCAATTTATTCTCAAAATCGTGCATAGTTTTGGCACTCACTGTTTCTCCGTTTAGTTTGTTCCAGACATCAATCACTCTATATGGGAACCTATTCTTTTTCAGGTCTCTTCTATAAGTGTCCTTCTTTAGTTTCTTTTCGTGTCCTCTTGTTTCTCTTCTGTCCCACTTTAATAAGTCATCTCTATCGAGAATTTCCATCCCTTTCATAATTCAGTAAATGGTCAATGAATCACCTCTTTCTCTTCTCTGTTCCAGTGTTGACAAATGTAATTTCTCCAATCTTTGTTCGTATGTCAAATTTAACAGTGCAGGTGCCATTTTTGTTGCTGCTCTTTGGATTCTTTCTAATTTTCTTATGTTCTTCTTTGTTCTGGGTGACCACAATGTTGCGGCATATTCTAGTTTAGGTCTTATCGTGTGTGTGTGTGTGTGTGTGTGTGTGTGTGTGTGTGTGTGTGTGTGTGTGTGTGTGTGTGTGTGTGTGTGTGTGTGTGTGTGTGTGTGTGTGTGTGTGTGTGTGTGTGTGTGTGTGCGTGTGTGTGTGTGTGTTTGTGTGATTCACCATGGTCTTGGACCACGCATTGGACTCGTGATCGACAGTTATTACCCTCCCGGATGAGAGCTCAGAGCTCATGTGTGTGTGTGTGTGTGTGTGTGTGTGTGTGTGTGTGTGTGTGTGTGTGTGTGTGTGTGTGTGTGTGTGTGTGTGTGTGTGTGTGTGTGTGTGTGTGTGTGTGTGTGTGTGTGTGTGTGTGTGTGTGTTTGTGATTCACCATAATCTTGAATCACGTGTTGGAATCGTGACCGACAGCTATTTCCCTCACGGAAGAGAGCTCAGAGTTCATATATGACAGATCTATGGCTAATGCTGTAACCTTACACGCGCACACACACCTAACTCCCCTCCAACGAGAGTTGGAGTAACGATTCGCAGCGTGCGTATGTGTGTGATTCACCATGTTCTTGGATCACGTTTTGGACTCATGACTGACAGGTATTTCCCTCCCGAAGGAGAGCTCAGAGCTCATATATGGCAGAGCTATGTATAATGCTGTGACGTTACACACACACACACATACACAAATCCCCTCCCATGAGAGTTAGAGTAACGACTCTCAGCGCAGTTAGACTAAAATTATTTCAGACCTGGGCGGGATTTGAACCCGGACCGCCGAAGTGGCAGCCAGGAACTCTACCAACTGCGCCACGAGTTGTGTGTGTGTGTGTGTGTGTGTGTGTGTGTGTGTGTGTGTGTGTGTGTGTGTGTGTGTGTGTGTGTGTGTGTGTGTGTGTGTG
>NC_134796.1:52833976-52836476 GCF_046742065.1 Oratosquilla oratoria
TAATATTTTGCATGTAATGCATGTGAGACTTATTGGTCTATATTTTTCGGCTCCTCTTTTATTTCCCTCTTTATAAATTGCAATTATATTGGCTGTCTTCAAGTCTATCGGTATTTTGCTAGTCAGTAGAGTGTTGTTGCAGATAATAGTTAAAGCCTTATTTATTTCATATTTTACCTCCAAAAGTACTCTAAGGTGAAGTAAGTCAGGTCCTGGTGACTTGTCAATTTTCAGGTTTGCCAGGTGTTGCTGCACTGCTTCCTATGATACCTCAATTTGGTTGAGCTGGTTAATTTCTGGAACTCGCTGCTCAAATGTCAGATCATCAGTGTCACTTTCCTTAGTAAATACAGATGCAAAAAATCTGGATAATGTTTGTGCTTTCCCTATATCAGTTGTGTTCAGGTTCGTATACCCTTCAGTTTCATCTTCGAGATCAGGGATGTTAGTTGTAGTCTTCAGTTTGGTTTTGACATATTTCCAAAATTTCTGAGGATTTGATTTTGCCTCTTGCGTCACACAGTTTTCTACCTTTCTATTATTATTACGTATCAATTTCTTGACTTTATTTCGCTGCCTTGTGTATTCCTTGTGTTTGTCGCGGTCCCGAGTTTCCATATATCTTTGCCAGCATCTGTGTTTCTTTCTTATAGCTTGTTTTATATTTCTATATAAATTAGGTTTATCTTTCATCACTGAAGATACAGAAAATACTGTGGTCGGTACGTGTCTAGTCATTGTTTCTTTTATTTTCTCCTTGAACAGCTGCCGCTATGCCTTTAGCTTCCCTAATCTGGTATAACCAATCTTCTGATAAATCAGTCTTCGTGACATTGTAGTCACCTTTATCGTAGAGGTACGTTTTATGAATATTATGGTAATGTTCAGTATAGCAGTTATAGTTAATCTATAGCATACTATGATCGCTCTTACCTCGTGGTGCCGTAATCTCAACACTGTATGCTATGTGTGTGTGTGTGTGTTAGTGTGTGTGTGTGTGTGTGTGTGTGTGTGTGTGTGTGTGTGTGTGTGTGTGTGTGTGTGTGTGTGTGTGTGTTTACCTATTTGTACCTAGTTCTACTATACGGGAAGAGGAGCTACGCTCGTGGTGTCCCGCCTTTGTATCTCGCAGTCTAGTTTGCTCTTAAATTCATGAATGGTTTTTGCACACACTATTTTTTCGTCCAGTTTGTTCCAAGTGTCCACCACTCTATGTGGAAAACTGTTCTTCTGGTTTCTTCTATAACTATGTTTTTGAGTTTCTTTCCATGTCCTTTTGTGTTTCTCTTGACCCCGTTTAACAAGTCCTCTCTATCGAGTATTTCAGTGCCCTTCATGATTCTATAGATGGTCACTGTGTGTGCGTGTGTGTGTATTCACCTTGGTCTTTGGATCACGTTTTGGACTCGTGATCGACAGCTATTTCCCTCCCGGAAGAGAGCTCAGAGCTCGTATGACCGATCTATGGGTAATGCTATGACCTTACACTCACACACACACCCAACTCCCCACCCACGAGAGTTGGAGTAACGACTCGAGGCGCAGCAGGATTCGAACCCAGTACCTCCGGTACCACCGTGCTGAGAGTCTGAGCCTCTACCAACTGCGTGTGTGTGTGCGTGTGTGTGTGTGTGTGTGTGTGTGTGTGTGTGTGTGTGTGTGTGTGTGTGTGTGTGTGTGTGTGTGTGTGTGCTAGACACGATCCCCTAAACGGTATTGGTTGAGTCATATTTTATGCAAGATGACTGCGAGCGGCGAGTACACTATGCAGATCAGCTGGGCGAGCGATAAAAGTTCACCTTTCGAGGAAGGGTGAGATTTTTCTGTCTTCTGATGACTACGATCAAGTCTCCCGTTTATACAGATTAGCTCATTATATTTCAGGTTTCTAAAATTAAAAAGAAAATTCTGAATCATTCCTGTCGTTAAGTTTCAAAATGTAGAGAATTATGGGCACCAGAAGCAACGTTTACACTTTGGTATAGCTTCAAAAGGTGTTTTCGTGTAAAGTGTTCTTCTCTTGTATACACTGGTGAGTTTTAGAAGGCGCCATTAAAAATGTATATTTAGAAATGCACTGCGAGATTCAGTTCGCCAATTCCATTTTGTTTGACAGTTAAGTTTCGTAATTCAACGAAAAATCGGATATTCCCCCGTTGCCAACGGGGTAAGTGAGCGATTACCTCATAGAAAGCAAATCCGTTACGTCCAAGGGTCCCGCTACGTGCGGGATCAACAACCCAAGCGGGAAGGAAGGCGCGGGCGGGAGAGGGGGCGGACGGGGGCAGTCGCAACCGGCGTCGGTCTCCCGCCATACCTGGCCCCAACCAACAAACGCGTTATCCAACTGCACTGTTTTCCCTCCGACCGACTGAAACAAATCAACATCCCGCATTTTTCGGGAACGGATTTGGTGTGCTGGGTTCAAATAATTTTCCTCCAATATATCAAATGACATTGCTTGTATTTTTATTTTGAAAACAAAATATTTTGCCATAGT
>NC_134796.1:52851476-52861476 GCF_046742065.1 Oratosquilla oratoria
CATTCTTCATCACGCAGGTGCATTGATTTGTGAAGTAGAGCGAACGAGGAAGTAGTGATTCAATCGAAACATAAAAACGCATTTAGGTTGGACCGATCGAGACAGACGGTAACCCACGAGCGTAGATCTCTTTTTTTTTTTTTTTTTGTATAGTGCCATTAGGTTACCATACACACACTCACTCACACACACATGTATACACACACACTTATACACATACACACACACACATACACACACACACACGTACACACACAGACTCACACACACGCCGAGCTTACAGCGAGTGGTGCAAGCCAGTCCCGATATAAAAACGCACATGTACGGTACACATACACACACACACAGACGCACGCACACACACACACACACACACACACACACACACACACACACACACACACACACACACACACACACCGATATGCTCGCACATTGTCACACTGAAGCAAGACAGCCCCGATATCAAGACCCGCATGTATTGTGTGTACACACACACACACAGATACACACACACACACACACACACACACACACACACACATACACACACACACAGAGCAGAGATGCTCTCTACAGGAAGAAACTGTAGACAGGTACAATACACTATAAAGGCATTTACTAAATTGTACAATAAATACAAATTCTTAATAAATATGACGTCACATGATAAAGATGACGTCATGAAGATGACGTCACGAAGAACTTGAGAGATGACGTCATGAATATGACGTCACGAAGAAAATGACAGAGATGACGTCAGCAGTTCTGCGGAGTCCGGGACTTCCAGGAAGCGGCAGACTTGTCCTCTACCCCGCCCCGCTACCTCACCTTCCACTCGGGAAAAAAAAAAGTGGTCTCAGTGAACTCTGGTCACCTGCTGAAGCTGAAGCTGCTTCGTCTGAAAGCAAAGTGATGCAAGTGGGTATGGTGCTGATGGTCCAGGAGTGGGCAACCCTTGGCACGCGTGCCAAATCTGGCACCCGAACGACTTCTTTTTTCCGACACGCGAAATCCAATGTCCACCTTAGACGAAAATAACTGATAAATCTCCAACATTTCTTGCATGACCATTAGTAACCGTATACTAAATTGGGTCTATAATTTGGGTCTATAATTCTATTCCGTTGGCATGCAAGAAATTTTTGCATCAAAGATTTTGTTTATTTTGGCACCCACACTTAAAAACGTTGCCCACCCTTGAGATAGTCCTTTCCTCCTGAGTGCCCCCATCTTGGGTTATAAATGTGTGAAAATGTAGCGATATTTAATGTGTCACCACTGGGAGAAGAAGAAAGGTTAGGAGCCTATGCCTGGAGACGCTGAGCATCTGCGCCCGAAGCCGTCACTTTTACCCTGTTATGCGCTTGGACTCATGGGGGACTCGAACCCACAACTAAGCGAATGCGAGACTCGAATGCTTCCGACGACCCCACCCTGCGTTGAGGAGCAATATCGTCACCCTTATAAAGAAAGTTCCTAAGTTATTTGTCCAACTTTTCAGGGGAAAAAAAAATCGTTTTTCTATTTTATAAATGTACGTAATGTTCCTCCTAACGTAATTTTAACCTACTCAGGCACTAATTAAAATATTGGGAATTGTACCACAAGGAACAATGAAAAATTTATTTAGAAAAAAGAAATCCAGAAATTGACGAAAAATGACTTAGGCAATTTCTTTATGAGGGTGACGATATGTTATTTACTTATATGCAGCCATGATGGTATCTGACCTAGTTATGGACCAAAAGGTCTTCTGTCGGCATGCTCCTCCTTTGTAAATCATTTGTGAATTCACCCCGTAGATGAGATTTGTAAGCTTGTGTTATCGCCAGAACTGACAACTGGTACTGTACCCGTTATAAGTGCTGTCGATGGTACGTTGTTCTGATACAAAGATAATGATAATAATTTGTGAAAATAGATCTTACGTCAAGACAAGAAGTAAATGGTGTACGTTTACTGTTTTGTTCTTCCTGATGAAAAATTCTGTGAACGTCCTTGTTAAACAAAATATCACTCTGTTACAATCACTTAGATGGATATCGCTGTTGAAATTCTCCGAAAGGTCGTGAAACAGGAAATGGAGGCTTTCGAAGCTTTGTCGATGTTTTGTTTGTTTCGTTCTTTTACCGTCAACAAATCTTGCGTTTGAGTCCCACAGCTTCTGGAAACTCTAAGGCTCGTTTCACACGTATGGACTTTTTGCCGCGCGCCGTCCACGACACGACGTCGCGTTCTCAAATAACCATGGGCGTCTATGGACACTCACACGTCACGACTACGTGTGAAATCGTCTATAAACACTCATGGTTATTTGAGAGCACGACGTCGTGTCGCAGACAGCACACGGCGAAAAGTCGATACGTGTGAAACAAGCCTAACTTGCTCAGATGTCTGAACACGAAGGGCAAAGGTAACAGCTTCGTCCACAGTAAAGAGACGACATAAACTTTCTTTTTTATATGACCTTGAAAGAATATCGTTATTTATCCTTGTCTTGTGCATACATAATGACAAAGATGATCGAGATTACACATAAATATTTTAAAGCATACAGGAACGAAATACATAAGGAAATTCTAGTGACAGTTGTCAAAGACCACAGAGCAGGGATGGGCAACTTTTTCTAAGCGTGTGTGTCAAAACCAGCCAAATCTTTGATACAAAATTTTCTTCCATACCAATGGAGTACAACTGTAGGCTTACATACGAGTATGGGTTCGCTTCCTTCACCTCCTAGGGTCCAAACACAAAGGTTTGTGATCTTTGTACACTTTGTGTTGAGTCTGTCATGGTGTTCCTTGTGCCCAGGTAGACTGTGTTTAAGTCTATGAACCTATTTACGCAAACTTCTTTTGTCGTCCACGCTTCTAGGCATGAGGTTACCAATTGTCATACAAAAGAACTTTGAGTTATCTATTTTAAGGTGAGCTCCGGGCTTCCCACGCCTGCCAAGGGTTGCCCACCTCTGTCCTATAACACTAATGGAAATTGGTAAGGATTCGTGGGAGGTGGTAAAGGAGAGAGTGGAGTAAATGGGAGGGACAGTAGATGGTAGAAATAAATCAACAATTCTTTATGGGCACTAGTCTGTATGTTGCCTACAAGTCTATCGAGATAAACACTATGTGAGGACGGATCCTTTATTTGTACGACGTTTCTGCTCTATCAAGTACATTGTCATGGTACACATATGTCCTTAACCTTCCATAGGCTCCAATGACCTCCCCTGTTATCCCCGAATATTCCTACTTATTCTCAAGTATGTGTACCATGACTTTGTACTTGATAAGGCTTTAACAATCGAAATGTCGTACTAATAAAGACTCCGACCTTACATGGTTCTTTTGATTGTACTAGTCTCCTATCTTAACAAGAAACCCTATACGACTCTGGGTCGTAAGAAAGTCAAAAAAGGTCAGAGGACAGGTTACACAAAATTTAGGCAATCATTACTGACCAACCAACGTACAACTGGGTTATAAAGTTCGCCGACAAGCATGTAATATTCATGTATGCCGATAGATGTCGACACATGTTGGTCATCCCATTTCTACAGTGATTCAGTATACTCGTAGTGTTGTAAATGAGAAGGTATTGGGCATCATTCTGTGCCAGGAGATGACACCGTTGCCATCGCTTATTAGGTAGAAACACCACAAATTTGTTGGTGTGTAGAGCCTTTACATGCCATAGTGCCGCTCCGGGACAAGGTTCTCAGTGATCCCCCAACCCCCCCCCCCCTCTTCCCACAACACCAATTCCATCTCCACCATTCCTTACTGCCTATTATACCTATTGGCTTGTGGAATAATTAAACAGATTTTAAAAATGCTATATAATGTCCCTATTGCGGAAAGGATAAGAGAAAGATATTTCATATTCTGTTTATTCTAACGCAAAAATTGTCGATTACGGTAAAATACTCAGGACTCCTTTGACCTTTTCTTATTATAATTATTTCGTCAGCCTTGTGGGCGGCATGTTCAGATTAGAATTGCCGCCCACCTAAATGTGCGGCATATGCCCCCCCCCCCCGCCCATGTGAAGGCCCCTGTTGATGTAGTTTGATATCTGCCTGTAGAGTTCCTGTACAATGTGATTCCCTTTTGCGTTGCGAAGTTCCTTGTGCCTCACGAAATGCGATTAGAGACCACCGCTCAGGTTGGATACCATTTCTATCTTCCACACCGTGACCAGGGTTCAAATCCCGCGCGGTTGACCTCCCTACGTAAACCGCGCGTGCTACCGCCGTGCCACGGTGAGTTCGCGGTCGAACCTCGCACCAGTTTCAAAAGATCACGTGCATGAGTAGGCGGTACGTTATATAAACAAATAGCGTGACAGCTTGTGCGCCAAACACAAACCTTCCCGAGCCA
This sequence comes from Oratosquilla oratoria, assembly GCF_046742065.1. Lineage (NCBI taxonomy): Eukaryota > Metazoa > Arthropoda > Malacostraca > Stomatopoda > Squillidae > Oratosquilla > Oratosquilla oratoria. The sequence continues at coordinate 52,855,859 of NC_134796.1, forward strand.
TTTGCTTTTCATTTGTTTGCTAGCAGACGTACCAACCTTATCAGCATGATCTCACACTCCATTGATTTTGTTCTCTTGTTTTGTTTTGTATTACTGAAAAACGGAGATTAACACTGTCGAGTCGTCAAATAGGTGACGTAACAGATATCCAGGCCTGACCTATATTATATCAAATCTGTCTACCCTATCTATATACCAAGTTTTCTTTTCCCCTTATAAGGGAAGTAGCCAAATCAAAGGCACGGAATGATGGGACTAGGTATCCTGCTACCTGCAAAATTACATCAAAACAATGCGAATACATTTTCCGTAATTGTGGTATTAATACAGTTTTGTTTACAATTTCAGTGTCTTTCGTCAGTCATCGTTTATCGTTGTAGAGAATATCCTTTCGTTTCAGGAAGCTGTTTTGGGTTGATGGGCTTAGAAGAGATGAGAGAACTGGCTCACCTAGTAGTGTGCGGATATGCGTGTGGGCATAGCGTTCCTAAACTACAGTAATATTGACGTGTCACTTCAGAAAGTGTACATAGTGTGAAGTAGTTTTAGTTTACACATACTCGTAAGGTTCATTTCCTGGAGAAAAGCGTAGAGGGAAGGTGTGAGCCTTTATTCTCCTAAAATGAGATGCAATGAAAAGATTGTTGGTGACAAATTGTTGTTATTATTATTATTATTATTATTATTATTATTATTATTATTATTATTATTATTATTATTATTATTATTATCATTATTATTATTATTATTATCATTATTACCATCATTATTATTATTATTATCATTGTTATTATTATTATTATTATTATTATTATTATTATTATTATTATTATTATTATTATTATTATTATTATTATTATTATTATTGTTATTATTTTATTATTTATTATTATTATTATTATTATTATTATTACTATTATTACTATTATTATTATTATTATTATTATTATTATTATTATTATTATTATTATTATTATTATTGTTATTATCATTATTATTATCATTATTATTATTATTATTATTATTATTATTATTATTATCATTATTATCATTATTATTATTATTATTATTGCCATTATTATTATTATTGTTATTATTATTATTATCATTATTATTTACTTATTTATTCATTCTTTTATTTATTTATTTATTTGTTTATTTGAAAAAGGTAGAAAAAGAGAGTCACGGGTCTCGTTCCGAATTTATTCCTGACCGGTTTTGCTTGAAGAAGGTACAAGCGAAACCGGTCAGGAATAAACTCGGAACGAGACCCGTGACTGTTTTTCCACCTTTTTCAACTTGTCACAATGTCTCAACATTTATCTATTTATTTTTTATTTTTATTTTATTTTTATTTATTTTATTTATTTATTTTTTGTGGAGGAGAGTGACCCTTGGGATCATTGGAAATTAATGAGGATATGGGAAGGGTGTAAGAAGTCGGAACTAGTCGCTTTAGTTTAGGTCTGCTATAAGAAAAAAATCGAAGTTAAGAAGTAGGTCATGTGTACATAAAAATAAGTCTTTAGACGTATACGTTAGAGTTTGGAGGTAGATTGTTTGGTGTTAAGGAGAAATAGTGAGTGAGAATTAAGGAGGCTATAAGTCTACACTGTCGAGTTGTGACGGTGTCTCTGTAATGGGGGTTTTCGGGCGTCTAGTCCCTTAGTAAAAGATAGTGGAGGCAGATGTGAAAGGAGATCGGATCCCGTTTCCGAATCGGTGTCTTCTGAAGGGTGGAGGTATAGAGAACAGATGGTAACAGGGGCGATGTTGAAAAGTTAGGATGCGATGGCTTGAAGTGAAGTATAGAGTATAAGTGATAACGATAAGATAGCAGAACGTAACAGGATTCCTGTCCCTCTTGTCTGGCTTGAGAAGAAAGACAGGGAACAGATAAGGGGTTTAACCGCTTAAGTTAGGAGGTGTTCATGTACCTAGTTGTGTTTCTTATAGGTAGACGGTTTTGTCGGTGCAAGATGTTCCATAAGGATAGAAGTGCTGGTCAACTGAGGGAGAAATAGGTTCTCCCAGTTTGGTATGAATCAACGACAATTCCGTTGCACAATTGAATGAATTAGAATTCTAATTGGTGGGATATAAATGTGGGTATGTGTTGCGTTTTAGAGAGGGTGGTGGAAGGGTGTATCAATGTCGTTTGAGGGCTTCTCAGTGATGTTGATGTGTCGGTGATTGGGGTAGGTTTTTTTATTATGATATTGGAGGGTTTTGTAGGGGTTGTTCATTGGGTGGATGGTCCTTTGTAAGCAATCGATTTAAGGGATTATTCGGATGAAGGAGAGTGTTCCCATGCAGATGTATCGTCCTTGGTAAAGTGCAAGCTGAGGGTATGGGTCAGAAGAATGTGGGTGTGTCCGCGCTTTTGGGAGAAGAGAGGTGTTGTTAATGAGTTGGGGAATGAGAAGAAGGAGAATTTGGATTCTGGAGACGAAGGACTTGAATCAGACTAGTAACCATTCGTTCCATTCATGTCTTGGGATTTTGAGAGTTCTCAGGGACAAGGATACTAGGACATTACTTTTTCATTTGTAGCGTGGAGCTGGTGCAAAGCTAGGGTGATTTTCACTGCGCGATTTCACTTGTATTGTGTACATTTGGATAGGTTTGGTCATGGGGAACCATATGCGGTGGCCGAGCAGTGCACACATATGCCTACTGGACTGATATGCCTAAAATACTGTCAATTAAAACATTGGTATGACCGTGGATAGTACACTCTTGCGTGGTATTAGTTGGTAACTTTGCATAGAGATAGAAGGGAAGTTGGAATTAGACGAATATTAGTATTAGTGTGGAGGATAGAATCTTTTCATCATTTGTTGTCCTATTTGTACGGTAAGCTCAGTGTAGCTTTTGTTATAAGAGTTCATCCAAGAGTTTTGTGTAACGTATTAGTCGTGTGGTAATGAATAATCCATGTGTTTTACATCTGATTGAGGCACAAGGTTAAGAGGAACCGGACCTGATCGTACTGGGATTTGCATTCAAGGTCTTTCGTTTGGGGTCAGTTTAATGAGGTCCATATCTGACGCGTCTTCCGCATCAAGAGACAGAGTCACTATTCACATTGACGGGACATTGTGGAGGAAGAGATGACCCACTGGTATTGGTAAGGACCAAAAGAAATCTTGGCAAATTTAGCTTGGGGTTCACTTCATTTTGGTATGGGGTGGGGTAAGAACAGGAGTTGACTAAATCTATGAATGAGATGTCGTTTAGTGGTACTAGAGAAGTAGATGAGGTTGTAGCCCAGTTGTCGTACTTCTGTGAAGGTGGCGGTGGTTGTTGTCTTCGTTGGGTTGGGAATGTGGAGTAGGAAGAGGAGGAGGAGGAGGAGGAGGAAGAGGAGGAGGAATAGGAGGAGAAGGAGGAGGAAGAGGAGGAGAAGGAGGAGGAAGAGAAGGAGAAGCAGGAGGAGGAGGAGAAGGAGGAGAAGGAGGAAGAAGAGGAGGAGAAGGAGGAGGAAGAGGGGAAGAAGGAGAGGAAGAGGAGAAGAAGGAGGAGGAAGAGGAGGAGAAGGAGGGGGAAGAGGAGGAGAAGGAGGAGGAAGTGGAGAAGAAGGAGGAGGAAGAGGAGAAGAAGGAGGAGGAAGAGGAGGAGAAGAAAGAGGACGAGGAAGAGGAAGAGAAAGAAGAGGAGGAGAAGGAGGAGGAAGAGGAGGAGAAAGCGGAGGAAGAGGAGGAGAAGGAGGAGGAAGAGGAGGAGAAGGAGGAGGAAGAGGAGAAGGAGGAGGAAAAGTAGGAAGAAGAGGAGGAGAAGGAGGAGGAAGAGGAGAAGAAGGAGGAGGAGGAGAAGGAGGAGGAAGAGGAGGAGGGGGAAGAGGAGGAAGAGGAGGAGAAGGAGGAGGAAGAGGAGGAGAAGGAGTAGGGAACCGCTATTGCATCATCGGGTCAAACTGGTTTTGTTTGTTTACAATAATAATGATTATGATAGTAATAAACGGTTTATTAAATCAAAAGTGATACGGAGATACATTGACAATATACAACTTTTTTCAATCTTAGAACTGGTATAACATAGGTGTTTTTGTGTGTGTATGTGTGTGTGTGATTCACCATGGTCTTTGGATCACGTGTTGGACTCGTGATCGACAGCTATTTCCCTACCGGAAGAGAGCTCTGAGCTCGTATATGACCGACCTATGGGTAATGATGTGACCTTACACGCACACATACCCCCAACTCCCCTCCCACAAGAGTTGGAGTAACAACTCGCAGCGCAGCGATACTGAAATTATTTCAGCCCTGGGCAGGACTCGAACCCGGACCGCCGTAGTGGGGGTATTGACAACATAAATTTTATATAGTCAATATTTTAAGGACTTAGTCACTCGCCATTATTTGGCGTTTAGACTAATTTCCACGTAATAAATGAATAAATGGATAGGCAATTAAGTAAATAGATAAATAAACAAATAAACGCATAAATTAATGAATAGATTAATGAATAAGAAATAGATAAACAAAAATAGAATGGAATAAAATTAATTCCTGATAATTTTTCATCTCTATTTTTCATAATTTCTACGATTCTCATTAAATCTTTCCTTCATTATTTCCGCCAAGGTGGTATTCTTTAAAAAATCCTTATATAAATCTTATACAAATCCTAGGAAGGGAAAGATTTATATAAGGAAAGATTTTTTTAAGAATGCCACTGTAAGATTCTTACGTTGGTATTCTTAAAAATATATATATTTCCTTATACAAATCTTTCTCTTCCAAGGATTTATGTAATATTTATAAATAAGGAAAGATTTTGTTTAAGAATACCACCGTGATTTTCGTTAATAAAATACTGCCACGGTGAGGAGGTGGGGGGGGGGGGTGTTTAGTAACTGCAAGGTACAACGTGGCGTTCTAGCTTTTCCTGTTTTGTTGTTTTGTTGTTATGGCCACAGGTTGTGTGACCTTGTTACGGGTGGCTCCCCAGTCAGGTGAAAGAAGGTCAAGCTATGTTTAGGGCACCTTTTATAGCTCTTTCTCTAGGTGGAGAGGGCAGGGTGGATCCTAAAATAGGCTGCTCAGACGAGCAGGGGACTGTTGGACTGTGCTACTATTCTTATCCTAGTATCGGACTATCACTGACCTGCATCGCCGAATTTACTATCTCTCAACCACCCCCACCCCCACTCTGTCGCGTACCATTATGGGTGAAATTTTGTTAGTAAAAGGAAATACGAATTCATTCTAAGATGGGGGAAAGATAGTGACTCGATGTAGCCTACTGTCGACATGTCAGTCGTTACCTTTTGTTAAAGGTAACTAGATAACCAAAAAAATAAAATTAGATAAGTTAATAGATGACTAAATAAATAGATAAATAGATAAATAAATGAATAGAAAATTAGTAGATGACTGAATAAGTAAATAGATGAATAAATAGATAGTTAAATAGATAAACAAACAAATAGATAAATAAATAAATAGATAAATTAGTAGATGACTGAATAAATAAATAGATAGATAGATAAATATGTAAATAAATGAGTAAACAAATAAACAAATAAATAAACAAATAAATAAATAAATAAATAAAAACTAAATTCTTTCACTGTTCTCATCCTCCAAATTCAGTCTTCTTTGATTACTTGTTCT
>NC_134796.1:52873976-52888976 GCF_046742065.1 Oratosquilla oratoria
ATAGAACATAACAACATAAGAATGGAGGTGATTGTAAGAGACCATAAGGCCTATACTAGGCAGTTCCATGTCCCTTATCACCTGTCATCCTTATCCATAAAGTTATCCAATCTCCTCTTAAAAGAACCCATTGTTTCAGTACTCACTACATGGTTACTAAGCCTATTCCATTCGTTAACCACTTTGTTGGTAAACCAGTTCTTTCCTGTTACCTTCTTAAAACTACTTTAAGCCCCAGTTACACAAAATTACGACCTGATTCCGACCACCTTTGACCGAAAATCAAGCGATCGGTCGGCGACTCAAAAACCTATACAAGGAATTGAAATGGAAAAAGTTAATGTGGTCGATAAGATGAAAATCTATGCACTGGGGACTATTCAGTGTGTGCTGTAATCTATCTACCTATCTATCTATCTACCTATCTATCTATCTATCTATCTATCTTATTACCGACTACCAGCGACTTCCAAAGACTACCTGCAACTGGCCAGCGACCACCTGGTCGCCGGTGGTCGGAAACAGGTCGTAAGCATGGTGTGACTCGGTCCTTAGATATTCAATAAATTCAATTTCCAGAAGAACAGTTCCAGTCTTGCTGGAATGTCTTCTGTTACTGGTGTCAAATCCTTTAGGTTAATGAGTTTCCCATTGCAATATTCAATAAAGTATTAGCCCAACAATTGTCATCACTGTTCCCAGTTCCTCCCAATTTACCTACATGTGATTAAAGTCATCCACCACGATTATGTTACCACTTTGTTCCATTATTCTCTTCAGGAGGAAATATGCCCCTGACAACATGTGGTATTCGTCTTTATTCCACGTCCTTGTCGTGTGTGTGTGTTACAGACATACCCTGGACAAAGGTACCTTCAATTCCATACTAAGAAAACAATTACACACCCACTGGCAACTCCAGTGGAACAACCTTCACATCTTGCACAAACAAAAGGAAAAACATAACAGATTGGTCGACATCATACAGAAACAACAGACTCGAGGAAATCGCCATAGCAAGACTGAGGATGAACTCGACCCGCCTCACCCACCTAAACCCATACATAAACGGCGTATTTCCTCCCCAATGCAACACCTGCAACACCATACTATCCATAAGACACATACTCCTACACTGCTCAAAGTACAACACACAGCGCAAAGCGCTTATACAATATTGTAAACTTAAAAAAATTCAACTAAGCACTACAAATCTTTTGACCGATGACGGCTTAATTATTGACAAAGTAGTATTTTCTTTGCGCACAACAGGACTATAGTGGAAATTATAATGGTAGATTAAAAAGGATCGCAGGTTCACACCAGGCTTAATGACCTCATTATAGGTCGATAGCCTTAAAGATAAAAAAAAAAAAAAAGTGTGTGTGTGTGTGTGTGTGTGTGTGTGTGTGTGTGTGTGTGTGTGTGTGTGTGTGTGTGTGTGTGTGTGTGTGTGTGTGTGTGTGTGTGTGTGTGTGTGTGTGTGTGTGTGTGTGTGTGTGTGTGTGTGTGTGTGTGTGTGTGTGTGTGTGTGTGTATGTGTGTGTGTGTGTGTGTGTGTGTGTTGTGTGTGTGTGTGTGTGTGTGTGTGTGTGTGTGTGTGTGTGTGTATGTGTGTGTGTGTGTGTGTGTGTGTGTGTGTGTGTGTGTGTGTGTGTGTGTGTGTGTGTGTGTGTGTGTGTGTGTGTGTGTGTGTGTGTGTGTGTGTGTGTGTGTGTGTGTGTGTGTGTGTGTGTGTGTGTGTGTGTGTGTGTGTGTGTGTGTAAAAGTAATGGAAAGAAATTGATAGACAAGGAAGTAGACAGAGAGGTGGACAATATATATGGATTGATTGATTGGTTGATTGATTGATTGATCGACAGAGAGGTGCAATAGATAGGTAGATAGGTAGGTAGCTAGGTAGATAAATGTGAATATACATGTATAAAAAGGCGAAACAAAACAGAGAGAAAGAGAGAGATGAAAATATAGATAGACAAGGAGAGAAAGGGGAGAAGGAGAAAGATAGATAGATAGATAGATAGATAGATAGACAAGGAGATAGATAGATAGACAGACAGACAGATAGATAGATAAATAGATGGAGAGAGAGAGAGAGAGTGATGAAAATATAGGTAGATAGACAGGGAGAGAAAGAAAGATAGAGATAGATAGAGAGAGAGAGGGAGATAGATAGAGAGATAGACAGAAAGATAGAGAGAGAGAGAGAGAGGTAGAGAGAGAGAGAGAGAGAGAGAGAGAGAGAGAGAGAGAGAGAGAGAGAGAGGCGTCATCAGCTTTAGGCCCCCTGTCACCTTCTTCCACCCACCCCACCCCCCATGTCAACTCGTCTTCAGTGGACAGAATCGATTTTTCAGAGGCCTCAAATAAATTAGCTCGTGTGATCAAAAAGAGGACCCAAGCCCACCTTCCCGAGCTCTTTTCTACTCTCTAAAATTCTCTTCTCAAGTTCTGGCTCTTTATTTCGATTATAAATGTGGATTTTCGAATGAGGTTGTCTCTGATGCTATGGTGGAAATTGATGAATATGTACGCATATTCCCGTACATGTAAGTACATATATGCAATGTATACATGTGTACACACACACACACACACAAACACACACGACTCGATGGTGCAGTTAGTAGAGTTCCCGGCCGCCACTACGGCGGTTCGAGTTCGAATCCCGCCCACGGCTGAAATACCTGTAATTTCAGTATCGCTGCGCTGCGAGTCGTTACTCCAACTTTTGTGAGCTGTGAGTTGGGTGTGCGTGTGTGCGTGTAAGGTCATAGCATTACCCATAGATCGGTCATATATGAATTCTGAGCTCTCATCCGGGAGGGTATTAGCTGTCGATCACGAGTCCAACACGTGATCCAAGACCATGGTGAATGGTAAATAACAAACACAAACTCACTCAAGAATAGGGCATGGGATCACAAACAAAATTATTTTGGTTTTAGAAAGAAAAATAATATTAAAGCGACTATTATTCAGAGTTTCCGAAATTTAGAAATCTTCTTCATCTAGATTTTGTCCCAAATATTAGAAAATTCCTAATTTTGAAGATTTAGAATCTAGAAAGAATTATCCCTAGTTTTGCTTCCCAGTAAAAAAAAAAAAAAAAAAAAAAAAAAATCCCTAAGCATATTTAAGTCGTTTTGTCTTAGCCAGGATAAAATCATCAAATGGAATTCCGTTAAGTAGCTACTGGTTTTGATGGCTGAAAAATCAACGAAGGCTCAAAAAAAATTTCATTGGGTGATTAATGATATTTTTAACGAATTTCCATTAGATACCTGGCTCCAATTAGCTGAATATTGCATCACACGCTCTCGCTCTCTCTCTCTCTCTCTCTCTCTCTCTCTCTCTCTCTCTCTCTCTCTCTCTCTCTCTCTCTCTCTCTCTCTCTCTCTCTCTCTCTCTCTCTCTCTCTCTCTCTCTCTCTCTCTCTCTCTCTCTCTCTGTCTCTCTCTCTCTCTATCTATCTATTTAGCTATCTATCTATCTATCTATGTCTCTATCTACCTATCTATCTGTCTATCTACCTCTACCTCTATCTCTCTCTCTCTCTTTCTCTCTCTCTCTCTCTCTCTCTCTCTCTCTCTCTCTCTCTCTCTCTCTCTCTCTCTCTCTCTCTCTCTCTCTCTCTCTCTCTCTCTCTCTCTCTCTCTCTCTCTCTCTCTCTCTCTCTCTCTCTCTCTCTCTCTCTCTCTCTCTCTCTCTCTCTCTCTCTCTCTCTCTCTCTCTCTCTCTCTCTCTCTCTCTCTCTCTCTCTCTCTCCGTCTCTATCTATCTACCCATCTCTCTTTCTCTCTCTCCCTCTGTCTCTATCTATCTATCCATCTATCTCTCTCTCTCTCTATCTATCTATCTATCCATCTATCTACCTCTCTCTCTATTTCTCTCTCTCTTTCTCTCTTTCTCTCTATCTATCTATCTATATCTCTCTATCTATGTATCTACCTTTACCCCCCTCTTTCTCTCTCTCTCTCTCTCTCTCTCTCTCTCTCTCTCTCTCTCTCTCTCTCTCTCTCTCTCTCTAACTATCTATCTATCTATCTATCTATCTATCTATCTGTCCACCTATCTATCCATCTCTCTCTCTCTCTCTCTCTCTCTCTCTCTCTCTCTCTCTCTCTCTCTCTCTCTCTCTCTCTCTCTCTCTCTCTCTCTCTCTCTCTCTCTCTCTCGCTCTCTCTCCCTCTTTCCCTCTCTCTCTCCCTCTCTATCTATCTACCCATCTATCTATCCATCTCTCTCTCTCTAGCTATCTATCTATCCATCTCTCTCTCTCTCTCTCTCTCTCTCTCTCTCTCTCTCTCTCTCTCTCTCTCTCTCTCTCTCTCTCTCTCTCTCTCTCTCTCTCTCTCTCTCTCTCTCTCTCTCCGTCTCTATCTATCTATCTACCCATCTCTCTTTCTCTCTCTCCCTCTGTCTCTATCTATCTATCCATCTATCTCTCTCTCTCTATCTATCTATCTATATATCCATCTGTCTACCTCTCTCTCTATTTCTCTCTTTCTCTCTATCTATGTATCTATCTATGTATCTACCTTTACCCCCCCCCCTCTCTCTCTCTCTATATATATATATATATATATCTATATATCTATCTATATATATATCTATATATCTATATCTATCTCTCTCTCTCTCTCTCTCTCTCTCTCTCTCTCTCTCTCTCTCTCTCTCTCTCTCTCTCTCTCTCTCTCTCTCTCTCTCTCTCTCTCTCTCTCTCTCTCTCTCTCTCTCTCTCTCTCTCTCGCTCTTTCCCTCTCTCTCTCCCTATCTATCTATCTATCCATCTATCTATCCATCTCTCTCTCTATCTAGCTATCCATCTCTCTCTCTCTATCTAGCTATCCATCTCTCTCTCTCTCTCTCTCTCTCTCTCTCTCTCTCTCTCTCTCTCTCTCTCTCTCTCTCTCTCTCTCTCTCTCTCTCTCTCTCTCTCTCTCTCTCTCTCTCTCCGTCTCAATCTATTTATCTACCTATCTCTTTCTCTCTCTCCCTCTGTCTCTATCTATCCATCCATCTATCTCTCTCTCTCTCTCTATCTATCTATCTATCCATCTATCTACCTCTCTCTCTATTTCTCTCTCTTTTTCTCTCTATCTATCTATCTATCTATCTATCTATGTAGGTCTCTCTATCTATGTATCTACCTTTACCCCCTCTTTCTCTCTCTCTCTCTCTCTCTCTCTCTCTCTCTCTCTCTCTCTCTCTCTCTCTATCTATCTATCTATCTATCTATCTATCTATCTATCTATCTGTCCACCTATCTATCCATCTCTCTCTCTCTCTCTCTCTCTCTCTCTCTCTCTCTCTCTCTCTCTCTCTCTCTCTCTCTCTCTCTCTTTCTCTCTCTCTCTCTCTCTCTCTCTCTCCCTCTTTCCCTCTCTCTCTCCCTCTCTATCTATCCATCTCTCTCTCTATCTATCTATCTATCTACCATCTCTCTCTCTCTCTCTCGCCGTCACACATTCTCGTTTCGCCTCAAACCTTTTGTCGGATCTCATTGATCCTCTCTCCGGCTGACGCCAACCAATCTTATCCTGCTAAGAGGCAGATTTAATTTGGGCCTAATGAATGCTTCCTTCACTGAATAAAATCCACTGTCTTCAGATAATTCATCTGTGAGGGAATAGAGGTTTCCAGGCATAAAATGAATAATTTTTGGGATTGTACATTCTGATTGTGCGTCCTTAACAATGACCGCGTTTTCTATGATTTTGGATCCTATTTTGGCTCATGGCCAGTTGGGACCGACGACTCCTTCGCTTCACGACGTTATGACGTCACGTCTCGCGACATAGGAGATGAGACAATTGATTCTGTGTCTCTCGGTTCATTTGTTCCCGACAGAGACTCGTCCCAGATCTTTTTGTAAGATTTTGTTCTCTTAATAAATACGCCATTTTTTTTTTTTTTTTATCACATCTATAAATAGGCATTATCAACAGTCTGGGTGGAATGTAGGTCAACGTCTGCCTGGGACAATTTTTCGTTTTTGTACGATTCCTTTTCGCAGCAAAATTTGCTCGGTTAATATTTTCGATTATACTTGTGAAAATATTATATTGAATTTCACATTCTGCGAGGAATTATGGTAAAACAAATGCCATAATTCGACAATTTTCTTGAAGTCACACGGGACTGGGGCATTATAGTATTATTTCTGGTGTCTTCGTTTCATTTTCTTTTTTTTCAAAACTTTGACGAGTTGAGTTATATTTTCTTCAGTATATCAACTGTTCAAAGACCACCCTACAGTTGAACAGAATCAACCTGAATTAGATAAATAAGGGACGTCTTTCACTGTAAAGCAAGTAGTTGATGTGTGTGAATTTATTATGCACAGTATATGTGAAAGAGTTGATGCATTCCAATTGTTAACAACAATGTTACGATGTTAGATAAAAAAACTCCACAACAGACTTGATAAAGTGGCATCATCTGTTAATGTTCAAACTACCCATTCCGTATGGTATGTCATCCAAACATTTAAAAAAAAAAAAAAAAAAAAAAAAATGTTAAATTTCATGAAACGTGTTTGAATATATATTATCTTTGTTGAGAGGTTTAAGTTTTTTGGGTCACAGTGGCAAGGAATGTGGGGAATGAAGGTTGATGTAAACTACAAATCAAATATAGTAAGTAAATGTCTAAAGAAGGAAAAGATAAATAGTTCCATGAGAAATAGATATCTGGAGATAAAAGCAAATAGAAGACAGTTCTGGTTGACTATACTGAAGTACTAATTCTACAGATAGGCTATCCATGGGTGACGACTTTTAAGATGGCCTATCCTTGCGTGACGAATTCTAACCTAACCTAACCTAACCTAGCCTAACCCAACTTAACCTAACCTAACCTAACCCAATCTAGCCTAACCTAACCCAACCTAGCCTAACCTAACCTAGCCTAACCCAACTCAATCTAACCTTACCTAACCCAATCTAGCCTAACCTAACCCAGCCTAGCCTAACCTAACCTAGCCTAACCCAACCTAACCTAACCTAACCTAACCTAACCCAACCTAACCTAACCTAACCTAACCTAACCTAACCTAACATCCTAACAGGGGTGACGATTCTTGTTTGGTGTGACAGTTCTTATGGTGATCGAGAAGATTATGAGAAGGAGTGATTGTTCCTAAGGCATTGTATGAGGCAGAGAATCGCAAGGAAGAACCAAAATATATGTGAAACGAAATGTTTAAGAAGTATGTTGGGGTTTACGATGATGAATAGAGTGAGAAATGTGGGAGTGACGTTGAAATAGAATGTGAGAGCTGCCAGATAATGTTGATCAAAGAATTTTGAAATGGTTTGGGCAAATGGAAAGAATGGATGGAGAACTACCGACAAAAAGAGTATGGAAGGCAGAGGTGGATGGACGGGGGTATTTGATGCAAAAGATGAACAAGAATTGACAATTGAACAAGCGAGACAGAGTGCAAAAGCAAGGAGTCGACAAGCGGTGGCGGTTACTATATAATGCAATGATGAGAATAAACTCGTTCAAGCTTCCTGGTCCTGCTGAGCAAGTGCTGTGTCTTGTTACTCTGCCTCTGACCCGATCAGTAAGGTGTGGATCAGTGATGTCTCCTTATCAACGATGTGCTAAGATGGGAGGGATAGTAGATAGGTTTTTGGAAAGGTGTAGGTGTAAGAAGTGTGTGCACTAGGTCACCTCCCTTTCAGGGAAGAAAATGTCTTTTGATATAATGTATGTATAAGCTAACACACCTAAATACATGCATACACCGACACCAGAAGAATACTTTACACACGAAGCTACGGTCCATAGTATGAACAAGTTCTCGACCGACCGCGACCCTATGAACAGCATATTTAGATCGTTTGACGTACATCAGAACAGAATATCATAAAGTCCATCGTTTTCTTCGTCAACTGCACCGGCGTTTTTGTCACCGTGGAAGCAGACGGAGTAGTAGTCAAACAATCGACATTTTTGTTTGTTTGTTCGCTTGCTGGCTGACTTGTTTGTTTGGTTGTTCGTTTATTTATTTGTTTATTTATTAATTAATTTATTCATATATTTGCTTATATATTTATTTATTTATTCATTTATCTGTATATTTATCTGTTATTTATTTATTCATTTGCTTATTCATCTACTTATTTATTTATCTGTCTATTAATTTATATGATAAATCATTCATTTACTGTCTATTCATTCATCTATTTATCTATCTATTTCCTGATCTATTTATTTATCCATTTACTTATTCATTTTCTTATCTATTTATCATTATCATTACTGCAGTCCTGCACTGTTGTCTTAATATGATGACATTGCCAGCATCGCCCATGTTAAAGCCCTTGATCCACTTGAACACATCTATTAGATCACCCCGCACTCTGCGTCCTTCTAGAGAGTGTAAATTAAGGTGTCTGAGTCTGTCCTCGTAAGGTAAAATTCTGAGCCCATGTATCATTTTGGTCATTCTCCTCTGTACTGTTTCTCGTGAATTTATGTACATTCTATGGACCAAAACACAAGGATGAATGAATCTAACTAACGCCAGTTAAAGTTTGATAAGTGCCTCTGCACTTTTATTCGTAACTGCCCTGGGAATGAAACCTAATGCTCTGTTAACTGTTCCTGATGCTACTGCACTGTTTCTTGGATTTAAGGTCAGGACTCACTAGCATTCCCAAGTCTCTCTCGCATTCATTTTTCTCTAAAAAGATGTTATCTAAGCTATATCTATTTTCTTAGTTGTGTAAACCTACGTTTAACACACTGTACTTTGAGATATTGAAGTCCATTTTCCATTTCAGCGACCATGTGAACAATTTGTTAAGATCTTCCTGCAGTATCCCGTCGTCTTCGTCTGATCTATTTGGGCGTCTTATTTTAACGTCGTCCGCAAACTTACTAACATCACTATTAATCCCATAGTCCAAGTTGTTTATATACATAATGAACAATAAGTGATCCAAAACCGATCCCTGGGGAACTCCACTAGTAACACTCCCCCATTTGGATTTTACACCGTTAATGGTGACCCGCTGTTTTCTTCCGTTGATCCATGCTCTAATTCATTCAAACACTTTTCCTCCTATGCCATGGGCTTTGACTTTATTTAGTAGTCTCTGGTGGGACACCTTGTCGAATGCTTTGCTAAAGTCAAGGTAAATGACATCGTAACTATCATTGTTATCTGACGCCTTGTAGACATTAATGTAAAAAAGAAAGAAGATTAGTTACACATGACTTATCCTTGGTGAACCCACGCTGTGAGTCACGAATCAAGTCATGTCTCTCGATGTGATCTCTGATTCTATTAGCTATTATTGATTCTAACATTTTACCTAAAACCGACGTCAAACTGATTGTCCTGGAGTAAGAATTCTCTCAGTCTAAGGCCTGAGATTATCCTCAGGCTTCTGTCTTATGTATTTCATTGCTACAAACGGCACCTTGACCAAAATAACTACGAGTCCCCACAAATGCTTGTCTATGGTCAAAAAACAAATTTCAATAGAAGCGTTGCATGACCTGACTGTCACACAATATTGACCAGCTCGTAGAAACCTTTGACTCGTAAAGGATTATGAAACCACTTCGACGAGTCGATTGTGGCTCGTTTCACACGTACCGACTTTTCGCCGTGCGCCGTCTACAACACGACGTCGTGCTCTCAAGTAGACATATGTGTCTATGGACGCTTTCGTACGTCATAATTACGTGTGAAAGCGTCCATAGACACCCATGTTTATTTGAGAGCACGACGTCGTGTCGTGGACAGCTCACGGCGGAAAGTCGATACGTGTAAAACGAACCCTATGGTCTACGTCATAGTGTTTCTCAACCGGGGATCTGTAGAACCGGGAATGCAACAATGTTACAGTTAATCCTGTTGTCTCATTTTTTTCTTTTTATAATTCATAATTAAACGATGTATCTTAATCGAGATGTTATTTTTTCCAAGTTTTTCCCTGGCTATCATATTATAACGTTTCTATCACTAAATGCATAGAAAAAGTAACTATATCCTATCTAATCCCTTATCAAAGGGTCCCTTGTATATATATAAGTCGACGTAAGGGGTCCACAAAGCTTGAGAGACTGAGAAACACTGCCTCTGCAAGAGGAAGTCTGTAAATGACAGGAAGGTAGATGCCAAACAAGGCTGTGGAATAACACGTAAACACTCACAGACAACGAGGGGCTTCGAAATCATTAATGACTCAAAGCTTGAGTTAACCCTTCAACCGTGGGCTTCCCTCATCGTCACCATCGCTTCACTCACACTCCTACGTCAGTCCCCTATGGTCTCTCAAGGCAAGCTTCCATGCAGACACCCACTCTTCCCACTACAAATAACTCTTGATAGGGACGATCAACTTGACCAAGACGTGAATTCTGTGGACGTTACTTTTCATCTAAAGGCTTTTCAAGCGCGTTTAAGGAACACCGAGGCATCTCGATGTTGGTAACAAGCGTCTTTGTTGGTTTGCAACTTGGAAATCGACGATCAGTGGGTTAAGTTGCTTTGCTTGCTTTGTCGTATTTCAGAAATGGTATTTTTGTCTGCTTTTCACTGAAGGAATATATTGCTAGACAGTCCACTGTGTGTGTGTGTGTGTGTGTGTGTGTGTGTGTGTGTGTGTGTGTGTGTGTGTGTGTGTGTGTGTGTGTGTGTGTGTGTGTGTGTGTGTGTGTGTGTGTGTGTGTGTGTGTGTGTGTGTGTGTGTGTGTGTGTACTTATCCACGGTCTTGAATAATTTTTGGACTCGTGATCGACAGCTAATACCTTTGGAGATGAGAGCTCAGATATCATATATGATCTGAACTTTTGGTAATGCTGTGATCTTACACACACACACACACACATACACACACAAAACTCCTTGCCCACGAGAATTGAAGTGCCGGCTCGTAGCGCAGCAACACTGATTTTTTTTTCCCCTTGGGTGGGACTCGAACACAGACCGCTGAAGTAGCGGTCGGGAACGGTACCACTTCACTGTCGAGCCGGTGTGTGTGTGTGTGTGTGTGTGTGTGTGTGTGTGTGTGTGTGTGTGTGTGTGTGTGTGTGTGTGTGTGTGTGTGTGTGTTCATGTGTGTGTTCCACTCACACATGTTTACGGATCATCAATTGACCATAATTTTCAGAAATATACAAACGCCGTCCGTAAATAGATTTTTTTTAAATTCTGCTAACAGATCGTCCAAGTACTTCAGTAAAAAAAAAAAAAATCGTTCGTAAATAGATTTTTAGTACTCAAGTACTTCGGTAAAAAAAAATCGTTCGTGAATAGGTTTTTTCTTTTAGCTTCTGCTCACAGATCGTCCAAGTACTTCACTAAAAAAAAAAAAAAAAAATCGAGCGGTCGATCGGAGCGTGTCTCCTCCTCAAGTCCAAGTCAAGGTCAGATGTCCGCCAGCCAGTCTGTGGGGAGCAAGCAGGCAGGCAAGCAGGCAGGAAGGCAAGCAGGCAAGCAGGCAGCCGACCCGACGTACTTTAGAAATCATCCCAATTTCCTCAAATTACGTTCTCCCATTTCGCATAATTGTATTGCGAGAACTATTTTGCCAAATTCCATTTCGCCAAACTATTTTGCCAAATTCCATTTCGCCAAACTATTTTGCCAAATTCCATTTCGCCAAACTATTTTGCCAAATTCCATTTCGTCACTCTATTTCGCCAAATTCCCATCACGCAAAGCTGATTTGCCAAATTGTATTTCACCAACGTATTTTGCCAAATTCCCATTTCGCTAGGCTGTTTTGCTAAACTGCATTTCGCCCAACTGTTTTGCCAAATTTCCATTTCGCCAACTTTCCATTTCGCCAAATTTCCTTGGCTGACCTGACTTAACCTAACATAGTATCAACTCAAGGTTGAGTTAAATCCGGAACAAATCTATAACGAGCTGAAACTTTCAGGGAAATTTCAGAAAACTATCAGGTATAACATACTAAAACTCCCCAAGAATCCCCCTTGGGGCTTTTGAGAAATTCAAGATGGCGTCCAAGATGGCCGCCGATTTCATATTTGACCATATTTCAGGCTTAAAACATAATAGAATTAAAACAATTTATAAATAAAAAAAGAAAATAAATAAATAAATGAATAAATAAACAAATAAAGTAATACGTTGCATCACAGAACCCCACCTACTTCACCTGTGAAGATAAGGTCCGTGGATATACCAGTTTCGGTTCATACATACATTTGGTCTCTGAGTCCACCTTCTAAACCAGTGTTCTCCTGGGGTACCTTTACATCCAAGGGATACGAAACCTTGAACCTGACACTGTATATTTACAATGAGAAAGCAAAGCGAGGTTTGCATCACTAATCCTTTTCATATGTTTGCATTGTTTCTGAGATATCAAGGGGTACGGATATCTGAAGAAGGTTAAGACCACTGGTTTAACCCGATTGAGGCAGAAAGAATTGGTTAAGTTATAGCTAAGACTTGAGCGTGGTTTTTTTTACTAACCTTTTATAAGTCGTATATTTTTGACATAGTCTCATAAATCTTTTCATATAGTTCTGCTTATCGAGAATGTGGGATATCTTATGACTTTTTTGACTTGCAGCTGACACGTGCATACATATGCGTAAGTGAATAACTGTATATGTGTGTTTTGTGCATGTTTGTGTGTATGTATGTGTGTGCGTGTGTGTGCGTGTGCGTGTGTGTGTGTGTGTGTGTGTGTGTGTGTGTGTGTGTGTGTGTGTGTGTGTGTGTGCGGGCAATGCTTATGGGGTCCTGTCTTTTCCTCTATTTGTCAAACCTTGCTTTGAATGCTTTTATTGCCCCGGCTTGGGTTATATTTTCATCTGACTTATTCCGAAATTCTATACTTCTTTGTGATTTTTTTTTATTTACTATGACCTTTTGTCGATCTCGTGTCAGTAATTATTTTCTGTCCACTTTCTCCAAACCTGTTTCCAGTGTATGTATTTGCGTGTGTGTGTGTGTGTGTGTGTGTGTGTGTGTGTGTGTGTGTGTGTGTGTGTGTGTGTGTGTGTGTGTGTGTACGTGTGTGTGTATATGTGTGTGCGTGTGTGTGTGTTTGTGTGTGCGCGCGTGTGTGTTTATGTGTGTGTGTTTGTATGTGCGTGTGTGTGTGTGTGTGTGTGTGTGTGTGTGTGTGTGTGTGTGTGTGTGTGTGTGTGTGTGTGTGTGTGTGTGTGTGTGTGTGTGTGCGTGCGTGTGTGTGTATGTATGTGTGTATATGTGTTGAAAGTAATATATTTGAATGTAAAAGCGCACTCTCACCAACGCAGCTCTAGCTCGGTGCTAGTACGGGTTGCAAATTATATAGCTGCGTTCGATGCGTTTCTATCCTCCAGATCGGTGAGACCAGCTCACACCAACGTGTTTCGCCTATGCGTTTTTACTTCGATGTTATTTCGGTGTTACTTCGGTGTAAACGAGATCTGTCGTACTAGAAACGCATGGGTCGAACTGATACCGAGATAGCATCGAGAAAACACACTGCGCGGTCAAACGCATCGACCGCCAAGACTCACCACAAATTTCAAACATGCTTAAAATTTAGAACTTCCCGCCACGTAGTCAGGTCGATGTTCCAGAACGAACTGGCATCGAACGCTTTACCCGAAGTAGGATCGAACTAACAACGCGTGCATCGAAGTGATAACGAATTCACCGTAGTAGCACCGAGTTGACCTCGCAATAGCAGAGCATCAAGACCGCGGTAGCCCTCCAAACCGTATCAAAACCAAAGTGACACCGAACCGGCATAGAAGTAAGAGCGAAATGGAAATGCATACGCCGTACTGACACCGAAGTAACACCGATCTAGAAACGCATGGCGGGTCTTCATTGGTTGGCGTCGCCTGAGTTCACTGTTGTCCTATTGGTTGGCGGGTGTGAGTATATGACAACCCGCCAAAATCCCCCACCCGAGTATATACCCCATATATCAGATTAGCTTTAAGATTCTTACTTGCCACTGAAAAAGCACCAAGTGTTATGAAAACGCGTTCTGGCTATTTACAAATTATGTCTGCTACTCCACAGCATGATATACGGAGAAATATTAAGGTTACTGCCTACAGAGAACAAGATTACTCTAAGGAAGAGAGAAAAATATGATAAGAAGTTTTGTCATAACAAGCTTACCATTCATTTTAATGATATATATGTATATATGTCTCTACATATGTATATATATATATATATGTATATATATATATATATGTATATATATATATATATATGTATATATATATGTATATATATATATGTATATATATATATGTATATATATATGTTGATGAAGGTGGAAAAAGAAGTCACGGGTCTAGTTCCGAGTTTCTGAGTTTATTTCTGACCGGTTTAGCTCTATGCTTCTTCAGAGCGAAACCGGTCAGGAATAAACTCAGAAACTCAGAACTAGACCCGTGACTTCTTTTTCCACCTTCATCAACTTGTCACAATGTACCAGCATACATATATATATATATATATATATATATACATATAAATATATATATATGTATATATATATATATATATATATATGAGAGAGGCAGAGGAAAAACACACAAGTTTCGCTCTGTGGTGCTTATTTTGAAGCACCGCTGTGCGAAACTAGTCAAAGAACAAACTTTCGTTCTACTTGTGTGTTTTACCTCTGTCTCTTCTACAGTCTGTCAGGATGTCTTCACACACACACACACACACACACACACACACACACACACACACACACACACACACACACACACACACACACACACACACACACACATATGTTTGGGGCAAAGTCTTTCTCGTAAACAATTTCTGTTAAATGCTAAGGCACAAGTGTCGTCAATGATTATAAGACAGCTACAGAGAATTAGGAAAATGTTCTGTTCAAATCATTGACGCCAATTGTGCTTTAGCATTTAACAGAAACATATATATATATATATATATATATATATATATATATATATATATGATATATATATTACATACATACATACATACATGTATACATACATAC
>NC_134796.1:52896476-52903976 GCF_046742065.1 Oratosquilla oratoria
GCCAGAAAAGAGACTACAAAGTGCGTCACCGTATTTAAGGTAGTTCGCGTTTCATTTGATGATGATGAGGTTTAACGACACGATCCTCTTCCACCACTCTCAGAAGGCTAGGATGGTGCCCCTCACAGAGGACTTTATAGCGTGGAATTTAATGAACCATGCCCTTGGTCCAACTCGCTGGTGGCAGAGTTCGAACTGCGGTCACATCGACCTCCGCCGCAAGTAGCGACGCTCTAACCCGCTGCGAAGAGGTCCACCCCAGGAGACGCTTAGCTATCGCCGAGGCCATCACCTTTGCCCCTTGTGATCGGACAGCCGGAGCAAATTCCAGTCACCCGTTGCTGTAGGGGATCGATCTCGGGCCTTAAAACGTACGGAAGATGAATAGGTTTGACTGACGCTAACCGGTACAAGCTCTAAGCGCGGTTCACATGAGCAGTATTTCGGCACCAAGTTCCCGATTTCTCGGCAACTTTTTTCCCCGCTTTGTTTGTGTTGACCGCGCATACGACATTGATTGGAGCGATCTTTGCCCGTGCAATCTCTGCGCTTTAAGAGAATAATTATGATGATGATGGTGATGATGATGATGATGATGATGATGATGATGATGATGATGATGATGATGATGATGATGATGATGATGATGATGATGATGATGGTGGTGGTGGTGGTGGTGGTGGTGGTGGTGGTGGTGGTGGTGGTGGTGGTGGTGGTGGTGGTGGTGGTGGTGGTGGTGGTGGTGGTTATAATGATGGTTATGATGATGGTGATGATGATGACGATGATGATTACGAATATGATGATGATGATGATGATGATGATGATGATGATGATGATGATGATGGTATTGTGATGATAATGATAATAACAATAGAAAATGATAATGATAATAATGATTGTAATAATGATAATGAAGATAATGATAATAATAATACTGATAATGATAATGATTATGATGATGATAATAGTAATGATAATAATAATAATGATAATAATAATAATAATAACAATAATAATAATAATAATAATAATAATAATAATGATGATGATGGTGATGATAACAAAGATGATAATAATAATAATAATAATAACAATGGTAATAATAGTAATAATAATGATAATAATAATAATAATAATAATAATAATGATAATTATAATAATAATGATAATAATAACAATAATAGTAATGATAATAATAACAATGATAATGATAATATTTTTCTTGTTTTGTTTTATTTGTCGTTAGCTCTTTTTTACCTGCCCTTCTATTTCTTTTTTTTTTTTCAAATTGAGTCAAATAGTCACGAGTCACCCTAATATAAAAGTGTCCTCTCTGCTATATAAACATCAAATTTGCCACTTTATTTCTGACCTCTGTTACAAAAAAAATATCAATAACATTTTAGACGCAGTGCTACAATGCATTTTACGACGCTTATTAATTATTTGTTTATTTTTTCTTTGTCTCATTTGTTTGAGAAAGAGCGACAATAATGTAAGCATTTTTTTTCCAAATCACACTCATTTATTTTCGTATTCTGCATTTGCAGAAACAATGAACGCGTGATATACTTTAAAGGTGAATCAATACACACACACACACACACACACACACACACACACACACACACACATGCACACACTACTGGTGTCGTGGTTAGCGTCTGACAATCTCACGTTGTAATTCCGAGGTCGCGACTATCTCACAGTGTGAAAGCTTCCATTAAGACTGCAAGTCGTTACTGCTCCCCTTGATCAAGTGTCTGTGTGTGTGTGTGTGTGTGTGTGTGTGTGTGTGTGTGTGTGTGTGTGTGTGTGTGTGTGTGTGTGTGTGTGTGTGTGTGTGTGTGTGTGTGTGTGTGTGTGTGTGTGTGTGTGTGTGTGTGTGCAAGGTCACAGTACTCCTCATATTCTCATCTGGTCGGTAACAGTTGTCGATCATTAGTTCAGCACGTGACCCAAGACCACGAGGGTTAATCATAAACACACACACACACACACACACACACACACACACACACACACACACATATATATATATATATATATATATATATATATATATATATATATATATATATATATATATATATATACAATTCATCTAGAATGAAAATTAAAAACATGTTGACCTTCACCAGAATGTCTGGAATCTTCAAACTTCATCAAAGATTAAAATTACGCAATCTGCGATATGCCATAAAGATTAACCAAGTTCACTCAATGACTCAAGCTTATCGACCGTCGTCTTCGAAATCAACCTAAACAAAGATGATGAACAGAAAATAATACCTCCCCTGGCAAGGCTCTTCTCCCACTCCTCCTCCTCCCCCACTCCCTCCGTCGTCGACACTAAAGCGTCAAGTACGCATCGTTTTGTAGTCCTAGCCTTTGGATACTTCCTACGATGAAAATTCTGATCCCTATTTATAAATTCTTCCATCCTCCCCTCCCTTCTACCACTCCCTGTTCAATATAACACCGAGTGAGCTTGTGAAGTCACGTAATGTTCATGTATGTTGGTCCTTATCGAAAATGGGGAGAGATAAGATGAGAGACTTCCGTAGAAAATATAAAGTTAAATAACAAGATGAAATAGATGAAAATGGTATACAGATGCATGAATACATGAATAAATAAATAAATGAATAAGTAAATGGTAAAGAGATAAATAAACAAATAAATGAAATTAAAAATAGATAATAAACAAATAGATGAATAGATGATAAACAAATGAATTGATATATGTAAATAAACAAACAAGTAGCCTATATAAGTAAGCAAATAAGAAATAAACATACAAATGAAAATAGACAAATAGATAAATAATAAATAAATAGAAACAAACAAATCTTTGTCTACGGGGCCCCTGGCAGCTCAAGGTTTTCAGTAGTCATTTAGTTTGTTTAGCATAGTGAAGCCTGTTCGTAGTCTCACAAATGCTCGGGTCGGTTAAGAAAGTGAACTGACGTTATGACGTCATGCGCCAGTCCGCTCTGACTCACATTACTAAGCCTACACTGATACATAGATATAACCAAGTGAAATACAGAAATGAACACGAAATGTGAATAAATAAGGATAGTAAAAAGAATCTTGTCTTATTTTTTCTCTTTGTCTTATTTTCGTAAAACCATTCACAACAAAAAATCTACCATGAGTCAAGACTCCATGCGCGCCAAAGCATACCGTCATATCGCTATAATTTCCTCACCAAAGGAATTACCTTTTTGTTATTTAAATTCTTCTGATGGTGCTCGCTAAACATGAAGTGGCACAGTTCTACGTGGGCAGAATACTAAATTCGTGGTCTGTCCTTGACATTTAAATATGGACCCCCTAGATCCCCATAAAGTACTTTGAAGGACACACAAACTTGACCCATATTACTCATACATACACATGCGCGCACACACACACACGCACACACACCCACGCACGCGCGTGCATAAACGAGTGTGCTCACACACGAGTATACAGCCTCATACGAAATCATACATACTGTACGAGTAGGATTTACTTTTAATTTCCCCTTGTGTTTTATTATTCTTATTATTTTTTTCGAAGTCTGGCCGATAGTACACTCCGTTCCCACAACAACGAGAAAAAATGTAGTTGAATTATTTTGTGTTTCTAATGAATTCTTAATATTTTAAGTATCTTGAATTTTATGTTTATTGTATTTGCCAACGGGCGATTCCATTCAGCTGTGGGAAGAACACATTGTCGAGAGGATAATCTACCAAACGAAATGGACGACGACGACGACGACGACGACGGCGACGACGTGAAAGTGGGTGTGGGTTCTGTTGACCTTCAAATCCATAAGTTCCTCTCAGACTGAATAAAATCGCCCGACGCCATCCACAACAAAAACATTTGAAAAAATACGTTGACTCATAAGATAAAGTGATGCACCTCGCAATTTTTTTGAGTATGTATTGTTTTGAGTATATACCGTATTGTGGTAAAAATAGAAGTTGATATAGATATATAGAGAACATCAGGCTATTAGATGTAGATATATAACAACAAAACTAAAATAAGATACAAATGGAATGATACAGAATGAAATAAAATAGAATTAGATCAAGAAAAGGAAAATAAGATAGAGTAAGATAAAACGAAATAAGATGAAATAAAATGAAATACAATAGAATAAAACAAATTAGAAAATAAATACATCAATACATCAATTCATTGCTCTTGTAATATGAAGTGATTATAATGACTTTAAGGGAAGGTATGGGCAAAGCAAGAATAGAAATATTTCACAATAGGTCCTTTCCTCAACCTCAGACCCAAATCCAACCCAACTTAAAGTTTCTTTAATATTTTGTGAAAAAATGATCATAACATGCGGAGGGTATGAACAATCATAATGTAGAATTTTTGTAAAATATAGAAAAAATCGGGAATGTAGCACACACACACACACACACACACACACACACACACACATATGGACACACACACACACACACACACACACACACACACACACACACACACACACACACTTGCACACTTGCACACACATACATATACAGACACTCACACACGCACACACATACACATACAGGCACACACGCGCACATATACAGACACATGCACACGCACACACATACACACATACAGTATATATATACACACACGCACACATACAGACACACACGCGCCCATATACAGACACGCACACACACGCACACACATACATACACATACAAACACATACAGACACACATGTTCACATATACAGACACGCACACACACGCACATACATAAATACACACACACATACAGACACACACACACATACACACACACACACACACACACACACACACACACACACACACACACACACGCACAAACACGGCAATGTTGAAAAACCCGGCCTACCAGAACAAGCACAAACCCAACATTTAATTGAACATTCCCTTCCTATATATTGTCTGTTTAAAACCAAGGTTAAATGTAAACCTTTGAAGAAATATTTTCTAAACCGAAGAAAATTCTCAACCAGCCAAGGATGAAGAAACATCCTGAAGAGAGATGAATGTGATGAGGAGCTTACTACACCAGGAGGCGCTGAGTAGCTGCGGCCGAAGCCGTCACCTTTGGGGACTGTCGGGGACAATGGAAAGCCTGCTGGTAATTAATCGGAGAGGAGTGCGGGATTCGAACCTTGAACTAAGCGAATACGAGACCAGCATGTCTCTGATTACGTCACCAGTGTACACAGTCTGTGTTAAGCGGTGGAAAAGGGTTCGTTTGTTTGATTAAAACTACTTAATGACAGCAATAAAGACACAAATAAAATCCTCGTATTTTATGGGTTAATCAAGGTAAGTTACCCTCAGCTGAATTAACTATTAAAAGAAAGAGAGAGAGAGAGAAACAGTGGATCTTATGTGGGTTAGATTTTAGAAGTAGAATGTTCATTAACTTAAGCATTTCTTCATAGAGACAGACCAAAGAAACTAACTGCATAGATAGATGATATAGGTAAAGAACAACTATTTAGTTACCAAGAGGATGTGAGATATTCAAAGGAAATGTGGTGTGATCACTAAACACTATAGACGAACACACAATTCGTTTGAGGAAGAATTAGAAAGAGGAAAACAGTATGAGATACAGTAAGACAAGCAATCGAAACTACGAGTATATTATTAATAGCGACCCAAATAACCCAGCGGCTTACAGCAACTGACAGAGCTTTGTCCTACCACGGGTTTCTTTCTTTCCACACATAGATACGGTGATAATGAGGATGAGAGTGGGATATAAATATTACTGGTAGATAATTGGAAAGAATGGGGAGAGCTGTCAGCTATGTAAGGAGAGAAATGCGCACACATTAGAACACTATATTTTGGAATGTGAACTTATACGACCTTATAGAAACAACTAACATCTGTTGAAGTACAGGTATGTTGGATATCAAATAATGATGTAGTAAAGAAGATTCTTAAACGCTATAAAAAAAATTGCACCACGATTGTAATGCTCTTTGAGCAGCAATATACTGTGTAAAGCATAAATAACTGTGGATAAATAACTGTTGTTAAGGGTGAAGAACATATTGCCTACATACTTTTGATGTAAATTATCAATACATTTTAATTCAATTCAATTCAATTCTCTCCCCACATATAAGTGTGCAAATGGAGATAGAAATATGAGATGAAAATATCCTTTTATCGAAGCACAGCGACAATCTCCCTCTGTCTCAGCTGCGTTGGTAGTAAGTATTACGTTCTTGGGGTAAGTTCACTGGCGAATTTACTGATTGATGGAATTGACGGATTGATTGGTTCTACGAATCTGGAGAGAAACCATTCCTCCTGAACCGCCATCACCGTGCCAGTTTTTGGTTGAATAAAATCGTCTGGCGACAGGTATAATAAGCGACAAAGAACGCAAGTCATAGTGAAAGGGTAAATGTGCTTATCGTTTTGCTGAACAGGAAGGGGTAAAATACCAGAATAATGCAAGCACGGAGGAAATTTGCAAGTTACATGAAACTTACGCTGTCCAATAGCTCCTAACCTAACCTAACCTAGCCTAACCTAACCTAACCTAGCCTAACCTAACCTAGCCTAACCTAACCTAGCCTACCCCAACCTAACCTAACCTAGCCTAACCTAACTTAACCTAGACTAACCTAACCTCATCTAACCTAACCTAGTCTAACCTAACCTACCCTAACCTAACCTAATCTAACCTAGATTAACCTAACTTTACCTAACCTAACCTAACCTACCCTAACCTAACCTAACCTAGCATAACCTAACCTAACCTAGCCTAATCTAACCTAACCTAACTTAACGTAACAATTCCATAGAAAATATATATTAAAAAAAAAGTGAAAGTGTGTTTGCGTGATACTGGAATAGCGGTAATCCATCGACTGGATAGACTTGCATGGCGACAGTCAAGGCAAATGTATAAAACGTCTATCATGGCAGTCCATCACGACATAAATTCTACAAATGCTGTATGATTGGGCTCCAATGAAATACAACACATTCGTGTAGCAAATTGATGTTTGAGAGCAAAATTGAGGGTCGCAAAAAATATTGCGATTGACACACGTACACACACACACACATATGTACACGCACACACACACACACACACACACACACATATGTACACGCACACACACACACACACACACACACACACACATATGTACACGCACACACACACACACACACACATATATGTACACGCACACACACACACACACACAAGCACGCACGCACACACACACATACACACACACATAACACACACATATATACACGCACACAACATACGCACACACACACACGCACACGCATCAGTATCGCTGAGCTGCGAGTCGTTACTCCAACTCTCATGGGCGGAGAGTTGGGTGTGTGTATGCGTGTAAGGTCACAGCATTACCCATAGATCGGTCATATATGAGCTCTGAGCTTTCTTCCGGGAGAGAAATGGCTGTTGATC
>NC_134796.1:52908976-52913976 GCF_046742065.1 Oratosquilla oratoria
CCCAAATTATATGATCCTGTTATTCTGTTTTTGCTTTTTCCAAATTCCATTATACTACACTTTTTTGTATTGAACTCCATCTCCCACTTCCTACTCCATTCTTGTACTTTATTTAGATCTCTCTGTAGTGATTCACAATCTTCTTCAGTTTTCACTCTTTTCAGTAATTTTGCATCATCTGCAAAGAAGCTCATATAGCTTTCAATTCCTTCATCCATATCATTAATATATATAGCAAACATTATTGGGGCCAGAACTGTTCCCTGCGGGACACCGCTTATTACTTCATTCCATTTTGAGTGCTGATCTCTTATCACTACTCTCATTTTTCTTTCTTGCAAAAAGTCTTCCATCCAATTTAGCAATTTACCTTGTATTCCTCCTTCATATTCTAATTTCTTAAGCAACTTCTTATGTGGTACTTTGTCAAAAGCTTTTTTTAGGTCTAGAAATGCACAATCAGCCCATCCATCTCTTTCTTGTATTATATCTATTAGCCTTGAATAGAAACATATTAAATTGGTGACGCATGATCGTCCTTGTCTGAATCCAAATTGCCTTGGCTTTAGTACGTTGTTTTTTTCCAAGTATTTTACCCATCTACTTTTGATAATTCTTTCACATATTTTTGCTATTGTACTTGTTAGAGAGACTGGTCTATAGTTGGTAGGTTCTTCTTTATTTCCTCCTTTATATATAGGTACTATATTTGCTTTTTTCCAATCTTCTGGAACTTTTCCTTCTTTTAAGGAACTGCTTATTATGCTATGTATTTTGTCTGCCAGTTCATTCCTGCATTCTTTCAGAATCCAGTTTGCTATTTCATCTGGCCCATGCGATTTTCTGACATCAAAATTACCCAAGTGTGTCAATATTTCATTCTTTGTTACTTCTATTTCTTCCATAGGGGGGACTTTTTCCTTCCACTCAATCTCTTCAGGTTGTATATTTTCCCTTGTAAACACTGATTTAAAATGTTTGTTCATAATTTCTGCCATTTCCATTTCCTCAGTGTATTCAACTCCTCCTTGTCTTAATTTCTCTAAGTCTTGTTTGTTTTTCAGTTTATTGTTTACAAATCTGTAGAATAGTTTTGGTTGGTCTTTACACTTTTCTATAACATCTTTTTCATATTTTCTTTTTTCCTCTCTGCACTTTTGTACATATTCATTTCTATAACCAGTATATATTTTCCATTTTTCAGGTCTTCTGTCTTTTTTCCATCTGTTCCAGGCTTTGTCTCTTTTGTCCTTTAACTCCCTACAACTTTTGTTGTACCAGCATTTTACATATTCTTTTTCTTGTTTTTGTCTTGGGACATACTTTTCCACTCCTTTTTTGTAAATTTTTGTCAAAATATTCCATTTCTCTTCCACTGTTGTTTCTTCTTTGTATATTTCTTCCCAGTTTTCTTGTTGGAAGAATTCTCTTATTTTATCAAAGTTTGTTTTTTCATACATCATTCTTCCTTTTCTATATTGTTCATTTCTTTTCATATATTTTTCTTCATTAAGTTCCAGTTCAATCAATATGTGGTCACTTTTACCTATTGGTGTTTTATATTCAATCTTGTCCACTATTCTAGGTTCAGATGTAATTATTAAGTCTAGCCTCGATGGTTCTTCTTCATTTCTATACCTAGTGTTCTCTTGTATCCATTGTGTCATTGAATGGTCAGTAATCATCTCAAGTAGAGCATTTCCCCATGAGTCATCACCACTCTTTACTGACATTTCTTCCCAGCAGATTTCTTTGCAATTAAAGTCGCCCATCATAACTATTCTTCCTCCGTCTTCCATTATTTTAGTTAATGCTATCTTTGTGTCCTCTAACATACTTTTATGTTCCCTCTCCTCCCATGAGGCTGTTTTCGGAGGCACATAATTGATCACAAATTTTCTGCTCTTCTTATCTCGGTCTTCCACTTCTATAATAATCATCTCTACTGTATTCTTTCCATATATGACACCTTTCACGTTTATATCCTTCTTAGTCAGGAACATAACTCCACCCCCTTGTTTTTTCTCTCTGTTTCTAATCCAATAATTGTATGTATCATGTCCTACACTGTTGGGTGGTAGTGGGCCTTTTAATTTTGTTTCTACAATTCCCATTATGTCCGGTTCTTTTTCTTTCAAATAATCATTCAGTTCATTCAATCCTGTTATCAATCCATCTATATTTGTGTAAGACACTCTTAGTTTTCTGCCACTTCCATTGTATTCTCTGTTTCCCTTATGTTTTTCTTTAGTATGTCGAACTGCTTTATTTTCATGTTCACTACTCTCCAATAGAATCTCTCTTTCTCTGACTCCGTTCTTTCCTCGTTTTTTGCCTTAGCTTCAATTCTTTTCTGCTTTTCTGCCTCTCTTTCCTCCTTATTCATTTCTCTTTTTATCCATACCTTTTTATATTGATCATTTGTTGCTAGTTTCCCTGTCTTGGATAGAATTTTCTCTGCTGTTGTTTGTGACCTGAATTTAATCTTAATTGGTCTGGTCTTATCTGTACTATATTTTCCGAGTCTGAATTTTTCCTCAATTTCCTTTATAATTTCTGGTTCATCTTCCTGGACTAATTTTAATAAACTGCTTACTCTTTCATTTTCCTCCTTGATTCTTGCAGTTCTATCTGGGTTATGTTTCTCTTCCATTCCTAATATAATTATACATTTCTTTTTGTCAGCTAATTCTCTTACTATATTCTCCTTCTGTCTCATCACTTTAATAACTGAGTCTTCATTATGTTCTTTCAATTGCTGTTTGACTATGTCAGTGAATGAAACCTTATTCCCTTCTTGAGTTATTCTCCAATTTTTAGCTTCTGTAGCTAGTTTCTCTCTGTTTTCATTACTATTCTTCTTCAATTTCTCATTCTCCTCCTTTACATTTCCTAACTGTCTTTTTAGGTCCTCTATTTCTTCAGTTAAGTTTCTGTTAGCCTTCTCTAGTTGTTCCAACCTTTCAATTCTTTGAAAAATGGAGTCTACGTTACCTAACTTACGCTCCAAGTCCTCGATCACCTTATCAACTCTCTCCTCTAGTCTTATCAGTCGGGGGGGGGGGGGTTGTGTCCCCCCCACCCTCTTTAAATCCCTGGAACATATTCTCGTCACTTTCTTCTGTATTGCTCCTCTCTATACTTCTAATCTTTACATTTTTATTAGACATTTGATCCTCGCTAAGTCTTTTGTTTACCTTCCGCTTGTCTGGCTGGTCAAAGTCTACTCCCTCCTCATTTCCTTCCATTTCCCTCAGTAATCCCTCCCCTTTTCCTCTTTCCCTACGTTCCCACTACTCCACGAGCAATTTCCCCCCCACCCTGCAAAAACACTAGGCACTTCTCTTTGCGTTGGGATCCACAGACTTCACTTTTCTTCAGAACGTCTTCTAAGCCGTCCATTCGTTGAAGTGTGTGTGTGTGTGTGTGTGTGTGTGTGTGTGTGTGTGTGTGTGTGTGTGTGTGTGTGTGTGTGTGTGTGTGTGTGTGTGTGTGTGTGTGTGTGTGTGTGTGTGTGTGTGTGTGTGTGTGTGTGTTTACCAAATTGTAGTATCAAGGCTGGGCGCGTTCCTCGGTGTGTTCCTCGGTGCGTTCCGCCTTAGTTTGGCCGTGGTTAGCGTTCCCAAACTATTAAAGCTTAAGAGACGGATTCATACCGAAATTAAAGTCCGGTAGGCCACATACTATACCGGCACCTATATTGCCTAGTTTGGGAGCGCTAACCGCGGCCAAACTAAAGCGGAACGCACCGAGGAACGCACCTAGGAAAGCGCCCAGCTCTGTGTAGTATATAGGAGAAGAGCAACGCTCGTCGAGTCCCGTCTCTTATTCTCAAATTTTTATCATACATAGACTCGAATTCAAAACCTGTGTTCTAGCCCGGGCTGTCGCTACTGTAGGTCAGCGATTTTTTTCTTTTTATTACTATTACTATTACTGTTACTATAACTATTGCTATTACTATTACTATAACTATTACTATTACTATAACTATTGCTATTACTATTACTATAACTATTACTATAACTATTGCTATTACTATTACTATAACTATTACTATTACTATTACTACCTCCCTTGTAAGGGGGAAAAAGCCTTTGGTATGCATTACTATTATCTTGGACATTTTCAGCATTGCTCGCGAAACTCTCGCTCACATTCTAACATGTATAGTTTGCTAACTTGCTTTATTTATCTTAGAATGCATGACACAATTATTCTTATTCACTTTTCGCACGTACAAATCAATGTGGGACTTTTTATTTTTTTATTTTCTTTCTTTTATGGCTTCATCATATGGACAAATTTCCCAGTGCTTCGAAATCCCAGTACTTCAAAAACCTGTCACGTACATAAGATTCCCCGCGCGAATCCCTGAGAACCATTGTCGTTGGCAACTTCTGGAGTTTAAACATCTCTGTCAAAAAAAAAAAAAAAAATCGCAACCTTCATATGTATGGCTTTTTTTTTTCTGCTTGTTCTCATGACCAAATTAGTCCACTTCCTTCAGTGATCAGGACACCGCACTAAAGTTCCCTCCTCGATTACAAAGGATTACAAAGGCGGAGCATGCCGACAGGAGAACTCTTGGTCCATAACTAGGTCAGATGCGGAAAAAATTATAACAATGATAAATGAATGAATACATAAATTAAAATAATAATGATAATAATAATAATAATAATAATAATAATAATAATGATAATAATAATAATAATAATAATGATAATAATAATAATAATAATAATAATAATAATAATAATAATAATAATAATAATAATAATAATAATAATAATAATAATAATGATAATAATAATAATAATAATAATAATAATGATAATAATGATAATAGTAATAATAATAATAATAATAATAATAATAATAATAATAATAATAATAATAATAATAATAATAATAATAATGTGGATAGGAGGTAAGGGAACACGGGCTGAGGGAAATACTTTTATTCCTGACTAGTTTCGCCTGAGTGGCTTCTAATA
>NC_134796.1:52918976-53013976 GCF_046742065.1 Oratosquilla oratoria
GACTAATAAAAACATTATCATGTAGGATATTGCACCTATAAGAGTAATCGAAAGAATTGTAAACATTGACCCGAATGTCCAATGGCTATAGGAGCAATAGTAGGTCAAATGCCTTTTAGGTATGGAATTGTCACAAATAGTAAGGGGCGTGTGTGTAAGTGTATCACTCAAACGCCTAATATACACGTTGGTTGTACGGGTGACAGGACTGGTTGTTGAAGCTCGCGGCTTAGTTGGCAAGATTCCTTTCACTTTCGTGCCCATGCCCAAGGGGCAAGTGCGGTTGGGAGGGAGGGTTGAGGTGTTTGATGCATAGTATTGGTAAATGCAACATGATTCTCAAGTATGAATTTAATGTATGGTTGTACTTGATATTTATGTAGGTTAAATGTTCAAAGTCTTAGATATAAGTAGACTAGAATTAATGGGTATAAAGAAATTCTGCACACATAAAATAGCCACCATGGTAAATATTAGTAATGTTTTTTATTAAAAGTGAATGAAGAAATGCCAGACTGAAAATTTTGCAGTTGTGATATTAGATGTATGTGACCACAGTACTCGTATTTTTCTGAATTTGGTTGTGAGCGTGGGCAGTGGGGAATGGAAAAGGAAAAGTTTTGTGTCGACAAGTTCTGATGTTTACCTGTATATGGTTGGGTTTATATTTTATATCTTTTTGTAAT
This sequence comes from Oratosquilla oratoria, assembly GCF_046742065.1. Lineage (NCBI taxonomy): Eukaryota > Metazoa > Arthropoda > Malacostraca > Stomatopoda > Squillidae > Oratosquilla > Oratosquilla oratoria. The sequence goes on from NC_134796.1 coordinate 52,919,663, forward strand.
GTTTAAATGCAGTTTTAGTTAAACAGAGGCCAAGACTATACTGCCCGAAATAACAGACATATTTTTCTGTGTTCAAGATGAGGAATGAGCCATGTAGTTGGAAATGAAGTTTTTAAGATGCGAGAAAGCTGTGGATAATGTATTTCAGTCAATCTTGTATGGATGTTGCTGCATGTGGTACCATTCTTGGCAGGGGTTATCAAAATATAAAAAGAAAATTGTAATCTATCAAGGCAAGTTTTTTTTTTTTATAATGGGTAAAAGATATATTTGAAGATTGCATAAAGTGAGGGCGATGTATGAATGAAATAAGCAATAAGCTGGAGTATGAGCAAGGTGAATGACAGGTTACATGATAGACAAGACACCTCTGGCTTAGATGACCTAGACAAGGGTAATTTCTTCCAATTTCTCCAGATTAGATTAAGATGTTAGGTCGAGTCTTGAAAGATATGGCCAGCTGTAGGCAAGATTTGAAGAAAATTTTCAAGTCTGAGCAGTCGGAGGGGTGTGGAGTGTATTTAGGGATGAAATGGGTGGGAGTGTTTTTATGCCTTTCCCTTTTTGGCTACCTCCCTTGGAAGGGGGAAAAAGCCTTGGTATATATATGTATGTATGTACTTACGGAGAATGGATCTTTTGAGTATTAAACAAGACTGAATAAGTTTATGGACAAAAAGACATAATACAAAAAAGGGGGTTTAGGTATTCATGTGACTATTCATGTGATTATGTGCTTACATTGAAAATATGAGGATGGTAGGAGAAGAAAAAATTAAATCTCTCTTCTAATAAGCTCTTCACATTTTTGGCAGAGCTGGGTGCGTTTCTTGGTGCATTCTGCTTTAGTTTGGTCGCAGTTAGTGGTCCCAAACTATTAAAGCTTAAGAGACAGGTTCATACCAAAATAAAAGTCCAGTAGGTCACATACTATACCAAAGAAAAATTTTGTAGGCTACATACTATATCAGCACCTATAATGCTTTAATAGTTTGGGAGCGCTAACTGCAGCCATACTAAAGCGGAACACACCAAGGAATACACCCAGCTCTTGATATTTGGACTCCACCTTGCTCAGCATCATGTGAGTGAGGAATGTCTCCCCAAACACAAGTATCATTTTATATAGTCTTTGATGCATAGGAATATTGAAGATGCAATATTACTTTTAGTTTTCTAAGGTGTCTGTTTTCTATGTTGGGAACCATGTAATGGTAACTTAATTGAATGTAGTTATTGTAGATTGTGATTGGTGTTCCCTTTTATCTAAAGCTTGTGCTTGCAACGGATTTTAGTAGTGTGTTTCTTTTCTTGTTCATTTTCGTGGTCAGATAATTGAATAGTCGAATGGAGGTCTATAACATTGCTTATTCCAGATGCCCATTAATCTAAGAAACATGCAGCAGTAAACCCAAATATCCAAGCCCTTACATTGGAAAAGAACAGAAATTCTGGGTCATGCCCTAGATACTTTATATGGAAAACCTTGCCAAATGTTTCCCCAAGGAAATAGATTCCAAGTAGAGGAATTGAGAACTAGTATGGTAGTTCTGTTCCTCTTGATCCATGCTGATATCCCAGTTCAAACAAAACCATATGCATTATTCAGTAATAGAGTGGGAATGGTCACCTATGACTGTGGGAGTACATAGTCAAACATTTTAGAAAACTTGTATCATAAAGTAATGAGTATATTAAGAAAATAATCTTGTAATGATCCTAATCCTGACACTGATATTGACTTTCAATTTACCTTGGCTCCCAACTCACCTGCACATAGGATACCAAACATATGTTGTAAGAAAATGATAACTACACCTCAGTTTCAGTTGCCAGCATTTTGGGTACTCAAAGTAATATCACTATTCAACTGGTATGTGTGTGCATTGTTCAGTCCCTGCATATGATACCTTACCTTCAGCTTCTTCACAAACTAGTGTATGATCAGAATTAAAATCCTCTGTCTTCAAGACTTTAAACATCATTTGAGAAACCTGAAGCAGAGGATGGCCGAGTCCACATCTGTGGGTTCCACATTTGTGGGTATTCATGGATTTTACAGAGAAGAATGATCCATATGCTCATGGGATATCCACATTATTTATAGGCTCTTGCTGTTGGTTTATTCCCATGTGAAGAAAATCTGTTTTTTGTTGTCTATAGCCCCATGTCCACTGACTTACACCTCCTCTGTGACTCACAACGTCTCGCTTGTGACCGCCTTTGCTAATGTAACTGCCTTCTCAATTTTTTATTAATTTTCATTATTTATTTATTTATTCATTGTTGCTTTTGCTGTAGTGGCATCATAACTGCACTATATGTTTATGTACAGTACAGGCTGTTAGACTATTACAAATTACTGTGTGTTATTTTGTTTTGAATATGGATTGTCTTTCATATTACAAAGGTGGAGCATGCTGACAGGAGACCTTTTGGTCCATATCTAGGTCAGATGTGAAAAAAATTATAATGGTAAATAAATTAATGAATGAAGAACTATGATAATGTAAATAATAATGAAATACATAAATGCATAGGTATAGTTAAATAATAAACAAACAGGTAAATAATAAATTGACATATAATTAATACTAAATGAGAATCAAGCAAATAATAATAAACAGACAAAGGATAACAAAACAAATAATATAAAATAAATTATAGTCATTACAGCATCTTGCTTAGGTGCTTATCTAAATGATTCTTAAAGCTTCAAACTGAAACTACATTGTACTGCCTCTGCAGGAAGTTTATTTCATTCATTAACTACATGGTTGGCAAAGTTGTTTTTACCCACTTCCAAATTAAATCTATTTCCTGACAGTTTGAGACCATTGTTTCTTCTCAGATTATCATTCAGTATGAAAATTTTTTCACACTGAATGATAATCTGAGCTGCGACACTGCTTCTGACCCAGGGCAGTGGACAGGATGCAGGGATGACCCATCATCCAGGAGGTGCCAAGATGAGAGGGAGGGAGGGGAGTGGAATATGTAGGGGATGGAATGGGTGGGAGTGGTTTCTATGCCTTTTACTTTTTGGCTACTCCCCGTGTAAGGGGGGAGGGGAAGCCTTTGGTATATGTATGTACAGTCAACTCTCAATTAATGTGAGGCTTACGTTCCTGGAGATGTCATGTTAATCAAAATTGCGTTAGTTAAACATTTTTCTCATAGGAAATAATGGTAATGGGGGGGTTAGGTTCCTGGACACTGGGAAAGTCTCGTCTATTTTGGGATTTTGTTACTCTAAACTTGAACAAACACATTATTAATACATTTGTAGGTTACAGAAACAACAAAAACACACATTCTTTGTATTTATTTGTAGTACATATTTATTCTATGTGCACACAAGAACAAACAAAATTAGTTTATTATTAATTGTGGGTTGGTGACACCATTTTCTTTTTTGTTTTGGTGTAGAACAGAAAACGAGAGTTTACAATCTCTAAATTATTCATTTCTCTGTAACAATTTTTTCAAGCTTTTGTGACATATAATCACGGTCCATACATTTAAAAATTAGTGTACCATTAATTGTGGGTTGGTGACACCATTTTCTTTTTTGTTTTGGTGTAGAACAGAAAACGAGAGTTTACAATCTCTAAATTATTCATTTCTCTGTAACAATTTTCAAGCTTTTATGACTTGTAATCACGGTCTGTACATTTAAAAATTAGTTTACCATTAATTGTGGGTTGGTGACAGTTTTCTTTTTTGTTTTGGTGTAAAAACTGAGATAAAAAAAGCATGGAAGAGTGACTACACAGGGACCCTCTCTCTCTCAGTGCTCTTACTGCCAAATTCAAATTTTATTAAATCTAAATTGTCGTGTTATTTAAAAAAAGTTCCTTAAAAATTAACTCGTTAAATTGAAAACGTGTTAGTTGAGAGTTGACTGTATGTGAAAATTTTGTCACTTTTGATGTTGTCAGTTCCCAGTAGAATCTTAAAGACCTGTATCAAGTCACCTCTGAGTCTACGCTTTTTTAAGGAAAACAGATTCATATGTTTTAGTCGATTTTTGTATGAATTATTTTTTATATTTTGAATCAGTTTTGTGGCTCGCTGTTGTACTTTTTCCAATCTGTCAATGTCTTTAATGAGATTTGGTGACCATACGGAAACAGCATATTCCAAATGTGGACAAACTTAACGATTTATATAGCTTGTTAATTAGTGATGCACTTTTGAATTCAACAGATCACACAATCAGTCCTAGAATCTTATTTGCTTTCTCAGAGGCTGAAATACACTGCTTGGATGATTTGAGATCGTTACTGATAATTACACCGAGATCTTTTTCACTATTCACTCTTGTTAACGAATTTCCAAATAACTTGTAATCGTACTTACTCTTATTTTTACCTATGTGCATTACTTTGCATTTACTTTTGTTAAATTTCATTAGCCACTTTTCAGACCATTGCTGTAATTTATCTAAATCTTGAATATCTAATTGGTTTAAGTGATCATTTGCCATTCTGCACAGTTTGGGGGTGTTGAAAGTGATTGTGTTTTCCAGGGGCTATTATTTTTCATACAACATTGCTCTAGGGGATTGGAAATTATTGGCGGAAATTTTAGATTTGTTTGGGGGTTTGTTTTCCCTGTCACCCATGAATGTGAGGGGGAGAGTCTTTATTACATGGAAGTACTGTGATTTGCCACCATGACACAATACATCCTCCTTCACCCAACATTTTCACTCAAACAACCTTGTCAAGAGAAACCACAAACAAGATAAGTACTGGTACCCCTGTGCATGACCTCCCCTAATTCTTGTCATCCTAAGAAAATACCCAGCTCCTTGGTAGAAATAACATAGCAAGTGGCCTAATACATTTAAAGTACCACATCAACATCTCCACCTCATAAATGCCACCAAGACCACTTTCCAAATACTTGGAGCCCATCATCCCTCACCCTCCATGCCTGTTACAGCTTGCACTGCCTCAGAACAAGAAACACATCCCACCTTAGGATCAACCTTACACCCCAGATCCACAAAAATTCTCCCTAGTCCGGTGGACATTCCAGTACCCTTAGACTCAATTGGAATGAATACTGGTCAAACTTCAATTCATCTACAGAATCCAATCGCTCTCCTTCACTCTCCAAGTATCCATGTATCAAATATGTCGTGTAATTCCTCAGTATACACCCCAAAGCCCCCCTCTTGTAAGGAACTGCCCACCCACCCGCACAGAAAAACCTTTCCCCTGTACAGTACACACAGACCCCCCCAATGACAGTGACCAACTCCTCCAACCACCACTGCCATGCAACATGTACATTGTAGCTTGTCAGTGGAGTCAGTCATCATCATCTGATAAGAATCACTCTCCCATCTATCTATTAATCTGCTATTGACATGAACACAGTTGCTTTGACTGTGGAATGGATTGTGCAGCAGTATCTCCAATGGATACAGAAATTCGATTCATCAACTTTTTTTTCTATCTTTACTGCCTGGCATCATATTGACAATTCATTTCCCTCGCCCTTAACTCATGAAGCTCCTTGGAAGCACTTTCACCACTCCCATCACTCATTAATCCACAAATTTCATTCATGTATCATCCAAGTCTCAGTTATATGTACCCTTTTGTTGGGTGCCATCTCAAGTAGCCATCCTAATCAGTGAATGGGCCAACAATGTAGCTTTCAATACATTGTCAATCCCCTTTGTTGTTGTCTTTACTCTACCTGGAACATGCTATCTTTCAATATGAAATGTGAAACAAAAGTGCTCGGAGAAACGGCCAACAAACCACCTTGAGTCAATCAAACCCATCCATGGCCCTCTTCTCACCAACATAATTGATGCTTTGAGGCAGCACTAATATACAGAGATGAAGGTACACCCATGACACATGTGGTCACCTCATGACTAGAAACATCCATCTCACTTGCCTCTATTGTAATCCCCATAAGATTCTGCACATTCTACTAAAATGCTCTATCCATACAACTTTTTACCCCCAATATGTTTTTATTGTTTTTGGTTGTCTTCCTATTCTTTCCATTGTTTCTTAGTGTATCATAGTGGATGGAGGTGAACTACTCCCATGCTGGTAGTAAATGTTTTATGAAGTTATGTTTGGATTTGGTTGTCTGCCAAGGTTGTTAAAGCTTTGGTTTAGGTATGTTGTTGCTTCTAGCTCTGGTAATAAAGTTTCTCTTAGGGGTTACATCTCATAGAGGGGTTCTGAATTTGTCCTCAAATTCATCATGTACCTCCATTGCGAATTTCATTGCTATATACCGATTGTTGATCAATTTCAGGATTAAAAAACTTGGATAGTCTAAATTGGGGTCACTTGGACTCCATATAGGTCAAGTTGGCGGCTGGGTTGGCTAACAATGGCAATATTGGTTAGTGGGTTGCAGTTATTGATTGTGGTGCTCGGGTCTGTGGAGAATGCTGACAGCAGTGATTATCACCCTCTTTTGGGAGGGTGGCCAACTGTTCTGGTGTTACATTGGAGATATTTCTTACATTTAAGAGTGAATGTTGCATCATGGGGCATGAGCACAATTGAGGGACCTTGGTTTTGGGTGGGCTGTTGCTCCCTCCATGTCGTTGTTTGCTTATTATTATTGATGCTGCTTTTGGAAAGTTAGGTTTAGGGAACCAATGTGTAGGACATCCTCCTATTCCCTTACCTATGTGGGGTGAACAGGGTGTATTCTTAATTGGACTGCCAAGCTGTGTTACCCCTAAATTCTACCCCAAGGTGACCATAAAACCTACACAGCTTGTTGTGTAGGTTGTGATGTAGAGCTTCCAAAGATCACCATCCCCACACCCCATTATTGTGCACTATTGCCAGAAGGCTCATGGTTGTTAATTGGAATAGATTATTGTGAATAAGTGAGAAAGAAGTTTGATTCTACTGATGGTCTCGGTTGCTGCCTCACACTCACCATCAACTTCTGGATGGGAGCCAGCACTGGGGTGGTGATGGAACAATGACTGAGAACTGGTCTTCTTCCTCTTAGGCAGGAAACGAGATAGAGAACGCTGTTCTATAAATTGATACGTCTATTAGGAAAGCTGTATGTGTGTGCTTGTTTACCTAATTGTACATACATACATACATATACCAAGGCTTTTTCCCCCTTTCAAGGGAGGTAGCCAAAAAGGGAAAGGCATAAAAACACTCCCATCCATTTCATCCCTAAATACACTCCACACCCCTCTCACCCTCCCTCTCATCTGAGCACCTCCTGGATGACGGGTCATCCCTGCACCTTGCCCACCGCCCTGGGTCAGAAGCAGTGTCGCAAGACACAGCACATCCACAGCAAGGCCGCTTCATTTAATCGGCGACCCCCCCTCTCTGTCCCCCCTTGCATACAAGGAGAGGACGGGGAGAAATCCCTTCGGGCTGCGTCAAAATTTACTCACACATACTACCCCACCCCCCCCGCCCATTCCTCCTCATGCAATCACATCATCATCCATATACAACCATTCTCCACTCACCTCTGTCTTCCGTCCTCTCCCTTCCTTCCTCAACAGACATTCCCCTCTTCCCCAAAGCCCCCTTCACCCCATCCATCCACCTCATCCTAGGACGTCCCCTCATGTTCACTCCCTCCACATCTGCCTTCCATACATCTTTTACTAGTCTTTCTTCACTCATTCTTTCCATGTGTCCAAACCATCCTAATATTCTTTCATCAACCCTGTCTCCCAGCTCCTTTTTCACCCCTGTTCTCCTCCTCACCTCCTCATTTCTCACTCTATCCAGCCTAGTAACCCCCACCATACTTCTCAGACACCTCATCTCAAACACATTCAAACTCCTTCTCTCTTCTTCTCTTATGTTCCACGTTTCTGCCCCATACAGTGCTGTTGGCACAATCACTCCTTCATACAGTCTCCTCTTCGCATCCATTCCTAAATGTCTATTCCTCATTACACTCTTTAATCCACCAAGGCATTTACTCGCTTCTCTCAATCTACATTCTACCTCCACCTTCACTCCACCTTTTCCTGCTACACTTGCACCCAAGTATCTAAAACTATCCACTTCCTCCAGTCGCTCTCCCTTAATGCTCACTTCCAGTCTACTGCCACTTTCACCCCTTGTACATCTCATCACCTTACTTTTACCCACATTTATCTTTAGCTTTCTTCTATCACATACTCTCCCAAACTCTGCCACCAGCTTCCTCAATCCCTCCTCCGACCTCTTGTCTCTGTCTCCAACTATCATACTTAAATTAACTTATGGTTGACTAAAGCTATTTTACATATTTAACTGTAGCAGGAGTTGATGAACTGTTATATTTGTGAGACCAGTGACAGGTACTTGCTTGTGATGATCCTGCGAGATGGAGACACTAGAGCCGCACACTTTCAAGACCTGTCAACCCCCTCCCCTCTCTCAGGAGGGCTGACACTTGGTGTCCAGACTGAACCAAAGATTTCTTTGTCAACTTCAGCTGTATTTCTTACACTGTTTCACACACAAAGAGGTAACAACTTTCAATTGGTTCCCTGCTGCCACTACTTTCAGCCAGTGACAAATGGTATCAGACTGATACAACACAGCAGTCCAGTTTTTTCCCAGAGATGTCTGTGGGAGGGCCTGGGGTGTTGTTGTTGACTGCTGTGGAGCTGTAATTTTCCACTTGGCGAGACTGGCAGTACCAATTACGATGGTTGTTCCAAAAGTAACGCCTCCTAGCCTCCTAATGTTTTTTACTTGTACCTCAAAAAGTGGAAGAGCGACGAAGATGGGAGTGGCACCATTAAAACAAAAAAATTTTTGCTTCAGATTTTATTTCTCATGTAATCACCCCCTTCTCAATGCACTTTAGCCAGCGATGAGCAAGGGCCTGTGTATGACCATCTGGAGTGCAGTTTGTCACACACACACACATCTGTTGCCACTCTGGAATCATTGAACCCGTCTCCTATTTGTGTTGACATCGACTGCCTCTGCATTGTAAACGTTCACCATGAGCCAGTGAATGCCGGTTAGTTCTACTGCATGGAGGAATCCAATGACTTATCTCCGCTTTTGATGCCCACCCTTTACATGGGATTGGACTGTGACACTGTCAATATCTGCAACAGAGAGATAAAAAATTCAGGTTATAAGCACAAAGATTCAGTCATCATGATAATGCCTTAAATAGTCCCCTTGGATCCTTTGGTGCAGAATAAAAAAAAATGAGGCATTACTTTCGGAACTACCTTTGTATTATTACCTTTCTTAATATTCTATAGACATTATTTGTTTATTTTATTTCATGTGTGCATTTGCCTAATAATAGTAAACAGGAAGGAGCAATGATTGTGGGGCTCCTATTCTTCAATTCATTATACTTGGCTTCAAATTCATGAATGAGTCCAACTTAGGCTATATGCCTATTTTTCAATTATCATATTTAGGTTTGAAGTCGTGTATTTTTCCAGCCTGGGATATATCTCCTAAGCCAGAGGTGGGGAACCTGCGGCCTTCCGGGCCATCAAGTGTGGCCTTCTGCGGCCTTTGATATACATATTATTTAAAAAATATATTATCTATTATTTAAAAAATATATTATTCATTATAAAAAGGGATAAAATATTGAAAAAAAAAATTGTTCAGTGCGGCCTCTATGTGGGACGATGAATTGTCAGGTGTCCTTCATACACAAAAAGGTTCCCCATCCGTGTCTTAAGCCATTCCAAGGATCTTATGCACCTGCATGGAAAATGCATTTTTTCACATCCTGTAGGTGAGCGGGTGGCAGGGCGAATATAGAGAACAGTTGGAGTTTTTATTCTCTAGACTTGTTGTGGTGTTCTCTCTATTTTATCCATTCCTTTTTTATGATCTGAAGACTATCAAGTGATCTATTTGAACTCTTCTTTCAGTAGTGGTAGGTCCAATGGTTTTAACCTTCATACTATTTATCTGCAAGACTGGGGACCTGTTTGGTCAGTGTTGTTGTTCCCTAGACTGTCTGTCCGAGCAGTCCCTTCTCCCCAAGGAATGCCATGGCTGAAACGGGGTTTTCCCATAAATCCTTTATGGAGTGTATGTTGTGTTGTTTGCATGCGTGATTGTGTATAATGCAGTCTTCCATGACGTGTTGAATAGTATGGGGTGAAGTATTACATCCTGGGCATTTTGGTCAGTGTTCTGTGAATTCCCTCCATTCTGTTTATATAATTCAGAATAAAAACTGCAGTACACTCAAAAAGCCCGTCAAGAAAAAAAAAGTGTAGCCTGAGTGGTAGCTTTAATCTAAATCCGGTATTGGTACATTGAGTTAGATCAGTGGTTCTCAACTTTTTAACTCGTTGAACCACCCCCCTCCCCCAATCAGGTTTCAGATTTTCTATCTATCCACTAGCTTTAAAAAATACAAAAACAATTTCATGTTGCTTCAAGGGCCCCATGGGTCACGTATATATTGTCATAAGGCCACATACTTCAAATAATTTAATGAAATTGAGTTTTCACTTGAGTATGTGATGGTGACAGCTTATAAATTTTAAGCATATTATGACAGTATAGCTTAACCAACCACTATATCTCCACAAGTGTTGCCCCTTCCTAGTCATTCCCATCTCTTGTCTCATAGAACATCTTATCACTATAGCATCTCTCATTTTAAGAATCGATATTTGTTATTTATGTATTTTTTTCCTCTATTTCAGCCGAGTGATTTTGCCACTAACTGTAGAGGAGGTAAGTTGTTGACATATCCCAAACTGGGGAATAATGTGTGCCCTTCTCTAGCAATATAAACCTGACTATGTTTGTTCACAAATAACACAACAGGGCACATGTAGCCCCCCCCCCCCTGAACTTGTAATGCTATACCACATTCCTATTCTCCTTTTCCCTACCCATGTGAAATGTGGGAACAGTAAACATTAGAAATACTATCAAACCTTCTTAGTCAGTTGCCCCCCATATCTTCTTAGAGACGTCATTGCAATATACCTCCTTTGTGGAGACACCACCACAACTCTGTGACGCAAACTAATATTCTTCATTGTAACTAATCATTCCTGTTCACTATACAACACAAACCAATCCAATCTATAACATTTGGTGTACAAACAACGACTTACACATCCATAGACTTGTTCCTACCTTAACTTCCCTTTCCTTCAATCCATCTGAAATACAAGAACCTCTTGTACAACTCCCATCAACACATGGTTCATCACAAACAGACTCAAAATAGCTCCAACCAAATCTACAGCAACACTTCTCACCAACTGGACAAAAGAACACAAATACATACCTCATCTCTACATCAACAACACTCTAATACCACACACAAACACACCAAAAATTCTTGGTGTAACATACAATACATCCATGTCTTTCAAACAACACATCACAAACATAAAAAACAAATGCACACCTAGACTTAACGCACTTAAGTCAATCACTGGAACAACATTTGGACAAAACAAAGAAACTAATATAACAATATACAAACAATGCATACGCTCAGTGATGAATTATGTGAGTCCTGCATGGGCTCCTAATCTCAGTGAGACACACCACAACACCCTTCAAATCATACAAAACAAAGCCCTAAAACAATTACAGGCTGCACAAATACAACACCTACAGACCATTTACACCATGAAACAAAAGTCCTCAAAGTCAAGGACCACCTCGACATGAGAGGCACACAAACACTTGCCGCAGCCACCACAAACACATCACACCCGCTACACTACATAGCAGAACACCCACACACACCAAGAAACATTAAAACTACACCCAAAGACCTTTATTACGCACAGATACTCTCTTCTCTTCCTCCACAACCACCAAATACCAGCCTCCGGAAACATATTCATAATCATATCACTCACCGCTCCATTAACACACTGAAAGACAACACACTGCTGCATGCCAGACCCCCTGATATCCACCCTTCTGAATCCTCTCTCCCACGAAAGGACAGAGTCCACTTGGCCAGACTGCGATGCGGTCACCACCCAGCACTTCTAAGCTACCAGAAGAGGCTGGACGACCGTGTTGTGAACAGCTGCCCAGGATGTAACACTTCACCCCATACCATACAACACATAATGGAAGACTGCATTATACACAATCATGCACGCAAACAACACAACATACACTCTATAAAGGATTTGTGGGAAAACCCAGTTTCGGCTGTGGCCTTCCTTGGGGAGACGGGACTGCTCGGACAGACAGTCTAGGGAACGACAACAACAACTCCCATCTGTCCACCAAAACCCTCACTCACAAATCCATTCATCACCTCACCCCAACACCTGCAATCCTCCTACCCAGATAAAAGATTACAAGAACCTCTTTTGCAAACCACCACCACCTCCACAAACTTGTCCATCCTAAAATGCCCTTCCATTCCAAGAAAAGATAACCTCTCCAGAAGAAACCATAGAAGGTATAGAGGAGTATATCAACCACACTACACCAGTAAACTCCCCAACCTAGAAATGTCAACAAACCATTTCCCCTGTAGAGAAATAACTTGCAGGCTAGGTACATGATTTTCTTGATAGGGATGAACATTTGGCATAAACATTTTGAATATATATTGGAAGTATATGCCTATTTCATTGCAGTGTTCATTCACTAATTTCTTTTTTGTTTTATTTTAACAGTACCAAGTTGCCCAGCTCTATAGTGTAGCCGAGGCCAGTAAAAATGAAACTGGAGGAGGAGAGGGTATTGAAGTTCTCAAAAATGAACCATATGATAATTATCCACTTCTAGGGGGCAAGTACAACAAAGGGCAGTACACTTATAAAATATACCACTTGAAAAGGTGAGTTATATTTTTCTCGATTTATGTAATAATTTTTTGTTTATGTAGTGCAATTTCTGTAAAAGAGGAGAACAAGATTTTGGTTTTTGGCATGAAAGAATTAAATTTGTCACACTCCATTGTAAATGTAGGTTTTTCACTGAAATTGTAAAGCTGAATAAATCTATTTTGTCAAGAATATTGTGCGCAGCACAAAAAAAGTACTACTCATGATATGATAAATACCAGCAAGAAATAATTGAAATGGGGATGGGATGAATATAGTAGCTCTGTTCCTTGACAGACTTGGGAATGATGAATGCAGACAATGGAACAGATATGTTTACAAGTGGAGATGTTCAACCTTACAAAGCTCTCTGTGGCATTTCTTCATAATAGTATCATGTACTTGAGAACTTTTAATTATTTTTTCAGTTGAAATAGAATTAGTGTTTATACCAGGAAGACTGAATGACTCCTTCTCTATATATATATATATGTATATATATACATACACAAGCCAAACTACCTGCACATTGCTGCAGGCAAATGATGATCATTTTAATTTTGATAGAATTTGTGGAGAAAAGTTACACGTATCAATATAACTGAATGGAAAAGGTAATACAAATAAAATGTTAAGAAAGTAAGAAAAAAATCAATTTGAGGAGGGAGACGCCCTTTGGAAATAAAATATATTCAGCCATAATAGAAGAATTGAATTAGCCTTTCATTATCTTTGAACTTGAGTATATTACCACCCACAAAAAAGTAAAATGAAAATAAACAGTACATAAACATTTTGTAAAATTATACAATCATTTTACATTTACACTGCTTTCTCTTTACAAAGGCTATCATAGTTTGTGGCAACATTAATTTCACAAATATAGATAATATGAACACACATGATTTGTTTAATCTTGGTAATTTTTGTCACAAAATGTCAATCGTGTTAAAGGCACACTACAGTAGTGGCATGTTACCCCCACCATACCCCTTTAACCCTAGCCAAAATAAAAAAAATTAGGAAATGAAATATAGTTATCCAAGTACCTGGAGTGATAGGGTATCAGAATATATATGGTTATGGGGGTCTATCTCCAAAACCCTAGGAGGAGTTCGTGAACAGATAGAAGCTATTACTTTATTATATATATATATTAGGTATTACAATCTATGTTCATAAATTTCTCAGATTTGTTGACACACTTTTCTTTCTTTTCAGTAAAGTTCCATCCTTTATTAGACTACTAGCTCCTGAAGGTTCTTTGGAGATTCATGAAGAGGCTTGGAATGCCTACCCATACTGCAAGACAGTAATTAGTGTAAGTCATTTAAGTATTACTTCTTGTTTTATCCCCGCATTTACTTAATTGTATTTAACTGTAAAAGGAGTTCGGCTTATGGGGACTTGTCACTTGTTCCCAAATTATCATATTTGTCTGATTTTCAGTCTTCCCCTCTTGTTTATTCCATCCACCTCAGCCTTCCACACTTTTTGTACATGTAACATCCTAGCAAATTACATGCCTATGTCTCTTGAGAAGGAGTACAATTGGTGCATCCCAACAATTATAACCATCATTGTATGGAAGGATAAGGTTCTGTCCACTTGTAGCACAATTCCATAATTATCTCTGTGCTTAATTTAGCTCTTGTATCAGTTTGCAGTCCTCCTCATCTTTTATTCTTCTCATGATCTTTGCATCATCTGTAGTCATGTCATTCATGTACTTGTACCTCAAGGACATTACAGGTAATGTAGCTGACAATTATGGGACACTCCTCCAGTCACCACCCTCCATTTTGGTATCTTGTACTTCTCTTCTGTTCTCATGTATTAGTCTATCAGGAAATCCCTTCTATCCATTCAAAGAACTTGACTAAGTTCTATAATGTTCTCAAATTTCCGTGAAATGTTGAATGTGAGGTACCTTGTTGGATTCCTTCTTTAGATCCAGTCCTCTCCTTCCTGATGCACATAATCTGTTCTCGAGTACAAGTTTAGCAGGGTTAGTACACTTGATCTTCGGTCTTGAAACCAGATATCTGCCTAAATGTTTTTGTTAAGATGTTTAACACATATTTACAATTCTTTCACTCTTTTTAGCTGTCATTCTGGTCAGTGACACTGGTCTGTAGTTCATTTCTTTCCATCAATACATACAATAGTTTGTGTATTTACCTTACTTCTACATTTGTAACATAGAATCAGATGTTGTCTGCCCTCTCTTCTGCAAAACTGTTTACTTTAGTGAAAATTGTAAACATTTAATTATTTCAGCATGTGTTGCTTTTTAAACTTCTATCTTATGTCAACTCTATTTCCTTGTGTCTTGATTTACAGTTGACAAACCCATAGAACAGTTTAGGGATACCAAAGTAACAGTTATATAAATACAATTATGTAAACAATTGTATGGGGTGGATATATGGTTTGACACAGTCAATTTCCTTGTAATGGATAAAAGACCTTTTGATATGTTTATTACCAGTTTTATAATTTTTCATAATGTCAAAGGTAATGAGAATACACAATTATTCATCACAATTTTTTCTTTTTCAGTTTGTTGCTTAAAGATGTAATGGTGAAGTGTTAAAAAAAAAGTTGTTTTTCAGAATCCAGGTTATATGAAAGAGGCATTTTACATCACAATAGAAACTCTTCATGCTCCAGGTGATGGAAAGATGGAGAATGTGAGTGGTGCAACATATCCCCGTCTGTAGTAGCATGCCATTGAGCTACACAGTTGATAATAACCGCTTTACTGCCCTTGTCCTGAGAGCTGATTCCTGTGTTTAATATGGTCTATACTTGTATTAATGTACAAACCATTGCTTATGCTGTACCAACCACATTATAGTTGCTGTTATTTAGATAAAGCATGGAAATGCATTTACCTTTCCTTGTATGAATTATTGCAATTGTGTTTGAGAGTCTACTTTCAGAGAAGTTTAGAACAAGGGGTTGATTGATTGAACTCTGAATATTTCCCATCATGTTGCATGGCATGATTGTCTGAAAGTAGAGACAGTTCTTCTTGTGTCAAGTCATCAATGTGGGATATGAAAGATTGTTATATATGTCTGTTTTTAAATCCCATTTGTGCCTTGTTAGAAATTGAAAAAATGTGAGAAACCTATGATGTTGAAGAGGATGTGGAGATATCTCTCTAGAAAGTAAACCCAATATTTTAAACGCAACATATAGTATCGCCAACCTTGCTCCTCCGAGTCATCCTTCCTCTCTCACATTCTTGGGCATTACGGTGTGCTAGGGCGTGGGCCGAGTGCCTTGTTTACCAGGTTTGTCTCCACATCCCCTTCCTACCCCAACTCCTTCCTCCCCTGCTTCTCTTTCTTCTCTTTACCTCCTCCCACTTCTCCCAAGTTCCTCACCCCCCCCCACCACCACCACCACTTCCTCCTATGTATGATTCCATGTGGGTTTTTGAGCTTGATATCTGAATTTATCAGTGTAGACATCTCTGTATGTGTGTGGTTCAAGAGTTACACGTCCAATTCGAGAGTAGATGCTGCTTTTATACCATGGCCTCGGATAACTAACGGCATGTTACTAACAACATTGTTAAGGAGAGCACCTCAGCATGTGGCTTGAATGATCAACTAATGCAGAAATTAATCGGATGATTATTCTTTTGCATGTAGATGAAGGCAAAAGCACTGTGGTCCTTCCTTTTGCCTGAGCAATAGTTTTTACTGCTACCACCTCCACATTGATTCTGTCATTGTTAGGTGCTTCTTTTAAATTGTCCTTTTGTATGCATGACAGAACCCTGGCTATATGAAGAAAAATTTTGTTATATGCATTGAGACCCTACATCTGCCTGACAATGGACGTTCCCCTAATGTAAGTTTCACGCTTGGCTAGAATTAATTATCTATTTTGTGTTAGAGTTTAAAAGATTTAATGACAATAAATACTTCAGATATGTCTATAGTGTTTAATATATTGCTTACATTAGTATTTATTTTTTATGAGGAAAATATTGTCAGATCCACCATAATCTAGACTATTACTAATGTATCTTTTATTACATTTCATATGATTGGGTGCGCTGCATTGTTTATTTGGTCATGCATTGTGTTCCTTCAAATTGTGCCAAAGTTTACGTTCAGTTTGTATACCTCGTAATAACATGACAAAATTATTCATTCTGCGCTTGGGTTATTTTTGACGTTTTGCATAGTTTCCAGTGCCATAGTTAAAAAAAAACTGTGCATACTTTATATTTGTATGATTTCTGTTTTGTACTAACTGGTATTTTTTTCTACTTATGAAAGGCTCATGAACTCACAGGAGAAAAACTAAAGCTCAGGGAAATTGTTACAATAGATATATCTAATGATCCAGTAAAAACAGCAGACTATAAGGCAGATGAAGATCCTACGAAGTTCAAGTCGGAAAAGACAGGACGAGGGCCTCTTAAGGGAAGGAATTGGTGGGAAGGGGTAAGTTGGATTGTAGCCTTCCTTCATGGGTGTCCTGTACAGACACCTTGTCCAAATCTATTCTAATTGTAACTCTCCTCCCTTTCTCCTCTTCCTCTCCTTTTCTCTATATAATCTCTTGTCCTTCCATACACACCCACACACTCATTTGATTTATTTGCATGGTATTGGTTGATGAAATAGTATTAGGATGGTTTAGACACATGGAAAGAATGAAGAAAGATTAGTGAAAGAGGTGGAAGGAGTGAACATGAAGGTAGTGACCAAGAACAAGATGGGTAGATGGTGTAAAAGCAGCATTGGCAAAGAGGGAAATGCATTGAGGAAGGAAGGGAGAAGACAAAAGATAGGGGTGAATGGAGAATGGTTGTGTATGGATAATGCTGTGATGCATGGAAGGGAGTGGGGGGGGATGGGGTGAAGGAGTATGTGTGAATGATATTTTGACGCAGCCTAAAGGGATTTCTCCCCGTCTTCTCTCTTTCTGCACAAGGGGACGGATTAGGGGGTTGCTGATTAAATGAAGTGCCCTTGCTGTGGATGTGCTGTGTCTTCCTGCATTGCTTCTGACCCAGGGCTGTGGGTGAGATGCAGGGATGACCTGTCATCCAGAAGCAGCCAAGAAAAGGAGGGGGGAGAGGTGGTGAATGGGAGTGGAGTAGGTGGGAGTGGGTTATGCCTTTGACTTAGGCTACCACCCTTGCAAGGGGGAAAAATTCCTTGATATATGTGTGATATTCATTTTCATAACTGTTACAAATTAAACTTTTGTGGCTTAGTTTGTTTAGAGTTATGTATTCATAAAAGTTAAACAAATTCTTGTTTTGAATTTCAGCTGGATCCTCTTATGACCTGCTACAAGTTGGTTACTGTAGAATTCAAGTGGTTTGGCCTTCAGACACGAGTGGAAAAGTTTATTCAGGATGCTGAAAGACGTCTCTTCACCAATTTCCATAGGTGTGTGAAAAACTGACATGTCTTGTTTAGTTTGAGGCTTTTCCCTGGCTCACTTTTTTTTTTTTTTTTTTTTTTGGGGGGGGGATGTCAAGTTCGAATCCTTTTGAGGGCCAATTACGCACTTGATTATGGTCTCAAGGCCCATAAGAATTTAAAATAATGAAATAAAATAAGTCTCGTATTAACAGTTTAATTACCTGAGTGGAATGTGATAGGGATGGAATGTGTGGGAGTGATTTTTATGACTTTATTTTTTGGCTACCTCCCTTATAAGGGGGGGGGGAGCCTTTGGTATATATATGTATAACAATTATAGTAACTTGAGTTGAAAACTCCCTTGTATCCTCGCAGGCCACTTAAGACCATCCCACTGGCCATGATTTTGACACCCCTGATCTTAACAGATTTGTTGGTTTAAAGACAGATAGTATTATTTCTGTGGGAATAAAATAGATTTCCCCTGTTCTCTTGTGTAAATGGTTCCCAGAAAACATACTGCAGTTAACCCCTCTGGTCTGTTGATTTTTTATGAATTAATCTATTGCCAAACAATTAGATTCAGTTTAGTTAACAGATAAGTGCATTGATTTTAAGTAGTTTTGTAAGGTTATAGAGGGGCTTCATCCTATTTTTAAATGTCACTGTAGTGTATGTAGTGCATTGTATTTGGACTTTTGAATAATTGATACTGCATTTGGTTTCAGACAAGTGTTTTGCTGGATGGATAGATGGCATGGTATGACAATGGATGACATCAGAGCACTTGAAAACAAGACCAAAGAGGATTTAGATAAGGTAAATATTGACTTGAGGAAGTAGATAATTTTAGGTATTTGGGGTCACATGAAGTTGGAAAGGAAGGAGTTGAGGTGGAGGTAAATTGTAGGTTGAGAGAAGCAAGTAAATGTGTTTGGGAGATTAAAAAAGTATCATGAGTAATATGCATCTGGGAATGGATGCAAAGAGGTGAGTGTGCTGATGGCACTGTATGGAGCAGTGGTTTGGAATTTAAGAGAGCAGAGAGGAAAAGTTTAAATGTGTTTTGAGATCAAATAACTGATAAATATGGTAGGGGTTACAAGGTTGGATAGAGTGAGAGACGAGGTGAGGGGGAGAGCGGGGATGGAAAAGGAGATGGCAGATAGGGCTTATGATAGAATATTGGGATGGTTGGTTTAGACACGTGGAAAGAATGATTAAAAGAAAGATTAGTAAAAAAAAAAAAAAAAAAAGGTGTGGAAAGCAGAGGTGGATGGAGTGAACATGAGGGGATGACCAAGGATGGATGGCTGGTATGAAAGGGGCAAGAGGGGAATCTGTTGAGCAAGGAAGGGAGAAGGTATTCTTTGAAGAGATTTTGTGTTGATGTAGAAAGTTAGTACTGGACGGTGTAGCATAAAATGCTCTGTAACTTTTGTGTGATGGTTGCATCTAATTTAATTTTTGTAACCCACAGTATGTACAAAAAATACATTTTCACTCAGACCACAAAACAAGCTCATCACAGTACCTACATACATATATACCAAAAGGCCCTTTTTCCCTAAACCCTCAGAAACTAACCCAGCAAAGAGCTTAAAGGACAAATTGGAATTGTACTGGTATGCTAGGAAAATCGATGGCTGAGTGGGTTAGGGCGCTGTTACTTGCAGTGATGGTTGAGGGGATGGTGGTTCAAACCCTGCCACTGGCAAAGTTGAACCAAGGGCATGGTTCATTAAATTCCAAGCTGCAAAGTCCTCTGTCAAGGGGCACTGTCCTAGCCTCCTGATAGGGGGGTTTGTGACATTAAGCCATATCATGCTTGCATTTAGGTCACAGCCTCACACTAAAATGTTATTAACACGTATTTGTTTCGGATGCAACTGCTATACAGGATACTGAACACCAGATACCTACTGTCCTACACTGTTTTCAGACATCAACACAAGATCTTTTTACTGATGGGCTGAACCAGTTGCTGTAGTTGATTTTCTTGGAGTAAAGGGGGCATTGGATGGAAGAGAAATGTCTGTAAAGCAAGGAAGAGATAATACAAAAGATAGGAGTGACTGGATGGTGGTTGTAAATGGTTAAAGAAATAACACAACCCAAAGGAATGTTCTTACCTGCTCTGTAAAATTTTCAAATGAATGCAAGATGGACATGGGGGTTTGATATACTGTGTAATGAAGTGGTATGGGTAAATTGGCTCCAGCTGTTGGGTCCTACTGTGAAGGTGCAGTCTTGCAGCAGTGTCGTAGGGACAAGGGTGACCCTTTGTCCACTTAGTGCAAATGGGAGGGGTGGTAAATAGGTGTGTGCCTTGACTTGGCAGGGGAAAAAAAAAAAGTGTGCATTTGTTTACTTAATTGTAGTATACAGGAAAGGAGCAACACTTGATGGGTCTCGTTTGCAATTTATCTTCAACATTTGGTTCCTTTCTGTTAATACACCTATCTATATACCCAGGACAGAAGATAGGGGTGAATGGAGAAGGGTTGTGTATAGATGAGGCTGTGATGCATGAGGGGGAGTGGGTGGGGGATAGGGGTTAAGGAAGTATGTATGAGAAAAAAATTTGATGCAGCCCGAAGGGATTTCTCCCCGTTTTCTCATTACCTGCGTGAGGGGACAGAGAGGGGGAGGTCGCCGCATTTATGAAGCGGCCTTGCTGTGGATGTGTTGTGTCTTGCGACACTGCTTCTGACCCAGGGCAGTGGACATGATGCAGGGATGACCCGTCATCCAGGAGGTGCCGAGATAGGAGGGAGGGAGGGGAGTGGAATATATGGGAAGTGAAATGGGTGGGGGTGATTTCTGTGCCTTTTTCTTTTTGGCTACCCCCTGTGTAAGGGGGAAAAAGCCTTTGGTATGTGTATGTATGTATATATCCAGGGCCTCTTCCCCACTTATAAGGGAGGTAGCCAGCCAGTACCCACTTTCATCTTGGGTTATGCTAATATAAAAATATTTAAAATGTTTCATTGTAAAGGTATCAATGATTTCTCTTGTTTTGCAGCAAAGACATGTGGGAAATGTACGAGGAACCAAGAGTGAATAGAAGGGAAGTCCAGCCTAAGTGCTCTGACAAACTAGTTCCCCAAGCAATGCAACCTTCACCAATTCATAGGCGTCCATGGAAGCTCTTCGTTTACCCAAGTGCCGCAACTACACTTCTGCTAGAAGAGAGGTTGTTGGGACACTCCTTCGATGTAGCTCAAGCTTTTTGAGTATAAGTTTGAATATGATTTTAAGAGTGAAACTAGAGAGGAACGATATTGCAAACTTGGAGAGATACGAGTAGTGATCCAGCTGTTTTTGGGGGGGATTTTACAAAAAAACAAACATTTTAGGCTTAGTAATTTAAATTCAAAACATCTGAACCAGATACAAAATTATGTGTATGTATGTAGTTAGCGATCAGGTGATGTTTCATGCATATGCAGTGATGTGATTAGATGCAAATACCTTGAGTCATATCATGTTATCATCTACGGTGCCAAGTGGTAGATCACAGGCTTGTGTAGAAGCACTTTGGCATGGTAGCAAATAAAAGTGATTGTTATTAATCAGTAATTGTTGATGTGGAGGCGAATGACAAGTGTTCCATTCATTCCACAACCTGTTGAGGTGAAAGCCATGACTGTTAATAGGTAGTCAGTTCTTGTCTATGTAAATTTTGTCAGGATTGCAAATTATGAGAAACTAGCTTGGGTGTCCAAGAAATAACATGGGACTCCATGTATTGTATATTCTTGTGTTGGAAGGATCAGTTTTGTGGTTTTTGTCACTCCCAGGGGTCCTTCACCAGCCAAAGTCATGAAATGGTAAGTAGGGTAACCATATAGGCCTATTCAGTCTGTCATAAAAAAAAAAAAAAATGGATTTTATATAAAGTTGATTTATTCATAATGAATGTGGTGAGAAATTTTCAGAATTTTTATTGTTTAAACCCAATTTTGTTTGATTCGATTTCTAAAGATTCTGTAATTATGCATGACTTTTTAGCATTTAATCAAACCTGTAAAAAAAAAAGTATATATAGAAGTGCCATAAAACTACACAAATGATTTGGACTAACAAATTGTAACTGTAACTTGGATGAAATCGATATTTTTAGTGGTAGGTGTTATGGTGTGAAGGCCAGCCAGTGGCATGGTGCACTGTACAGTTCTCATGTCAAACCTTGCCTTCTGTCAAATGCTACTGCCATGGAGTCAACCATCTTATTAGTCTATATTGTATCCTTGGTTTGGCTTTGCCACTTCATGTCATTGTGTCCCTCCCCTCCCCCCCCATGTTGCATCTCAAGATTAATCCATTGTTTCCTTGACATTCTCCACAGCTTCATGTGAAAGGTGTATATAGAAAGATAGTGGTGCAGTACTGTTAGTGTACAGACACCTTTTTAGATATAGATGAAAGTACATATTCTAATGGTTCACAAGGAGAGTTTAAAGAGAACAATTAATTTAAATGAAACATTGTCATATGCAGCTAAGCCAAACCTGAATTTGTTTGCTTGTGCATGCTTGATTAAGACAGAGGTTGTACACACTTCATTTTATTAGTCCTGGTGAAGAACTGGGAATTTGTTTCATCTTGGTGAAGGGCTGGTTGATGGTGTATCTTAGGGA
This sequence comes from Oratosquilla oratoria, assembly GCF_046742065.1. Classification (NCBI taxonomy): domain Eukaryota; kingdom Metazoa; phylum Arthropoda; class Malacostraca; order Stomatopoda; family Squillidae; genus Oratosquilla; species Oratosquilla oratoria. The sequence goes on from NC_134796.1 coordinate 52,942,495, forward strand.
TGGGGCTTGTCATTTTCTTGCCAACTCTCTTGTTCCTTTTCGTCGAGTAATTTCATTCCCAGTCACTTAAGTTTTCTAGTTCTTGAAATGGTTGTGTTCATACGTTTAGGGAGCTCTACCTCTGAAATGTATTTCTTCCTTTCCATTCACAAGAGCCTTTAACCAAGATGCAAACATAATATTTTAAATATATTTGTGAAATCATTCCATGAATCAATGTTGACTTGTCTCATTGTTTAGCAACAAGAAGCACCACCTGCATTTGCAAAGTTGCTGGCAGGTGGTGACCTCTTGCTCCCTCCCTCGACAGCCACAACTTTGACTCCGTGGACCAGCTGTGTCTCGCAGCTGGTTCACTTCAAGGTGCTTGGCTTTCTACCCTCTTAGCCTCATCTGCAACCTTCCCCTTATCTTTCTTGGACACCATTGTGAAACATTGTAGTGTGATCTTGAAGAGTACATGTTGGCCACAGATAAACTTGATAGTGTGTCCCTGAGATAGACTTATTGCAGTGTTAGCCAGAATATAGTCTGTTCTGTTGGCTCTTTCTTTCTCTTTACCATTTCTGCCAAACTGTATTTACACGTGAAAAAGAAATCCATAACACTTATTTGAAAATTTATTGGTAAAATAATTAAAGCCTCAGCCTCATTTGCTCTGGAAAAATTGTACAAGGATCATGAAACGAGGCCTACAATCACTGTCCACCCATAAACACTGGATAGGCTGTGATATGACTTCCAGTTTAAAAAACCTCTCGGGTTTAGTCCAATCCATTCTTGGGTGCATCATAAGTCTAATAACACAATCTTCCAACATAGCAAACTACAAAATGTATGTAGGGGTCAACTATAAACTTGCATTTCATAGGCACTGAGCTGCAGCTTCACGTATCTTTGCCATGACTAGATAGTCCTTGAAAAAGTCCTCATTCTGCGAGTCATACATAGCATGCGAAGTGAATTTATTTGCGATTGTCACCAATGAATGTCTGTAGGGCTTTCATGAATAAGTTGGCTCAGTATGGCAAGAACAGATACCCCGACCCCTTTCATAAACTAATGTATCACATTTTATTAGCAACAGTATGTTACTTTATGAAACCAAATAATGGCATACTTTGTGGTGAAAATTCACATGAAATTACTCTCATACACTTGCACTCTTGGCCCGAAGACTTGTTGAACAATACTGCAGCAGACCTACATTATTCGAGTATCACAACTGCCAAAAGTCTTTAAAGAACAAATTTTCTAATTCGAAGACATGCACCAGTCTTTCAGTCGTAGAACAATCACAGTTTGTAAACCTACACAAGGTAAATCCTATATATAAAGAGACATAGCATGTAGCCAAGGTCATGCTGTATACACAGGTACTGCCCAAATTTGCCACAAGTCCACTGGCTTAGGTATGTTTTTTTCATCCTCCATTCCTACACACTTCATCCGTTTCACCACTTCCACCTGAAAAATTAACAATGCATCATTCCTCACTTAAATAGTAAGAATTCTGTAAATTGAAATGGTTATGCTCTCACTAATTTGTGTCAATTTGAGTGAACCGACTTTCGGGTTCTGTGGTACATCTACATTGCATTAAATTATAAATAAAACTACATACCATTTTGACATTCTGGTGTTGGCCAAAACAAGCAATTTCCTACTCCGGAGTAGCACAGGAATGTTACTGCTGCCAAAAATACTAATGAACAAATTGTGCACGGTTTTCTCTCCAAGAAGAAGCCTGCTAGATAGAGGACCATGAACACGACATGGTTATGAAGGAGTCCTACTGGAACTGGTTTTGGAATAAGGAGTACAGGGATGAGCCACTGGAGGCAGTACATGTTTCATACCTGCAAAAACAAAATTATTATTTTAGTCCGGTGAAATGAACCACTCTTACAAAAGTTTAAAATATACATACATATGCCAAAATCTTTTTCCCCTCTTACAAGGGAGGTAGCAAAAAATCCACTCCCACCCATTCCATCCCACAAAGTTGAAAAATATAAAAATAGATTAAAAGGGAACTTCCACACTTTATCAAAACTTGGCGGAACATGCTGACTGATGCATGCAATTTCACTGCATGCCTAATGTGGTACAGTATAACCAATGTTCAAGCTTAGCAATGCTATAGTGTCTGCATCATGCAGTGGTTAATTTGGATCAATTTTACCCCCTCCCCTCATCTTTATTTTTCCTACTAGCACCACAATTTGCCCATAAGTTAAAAATATAGCATTTTCCCTTTCTTGTGTCATCTTGGTTTTATATACCCATTTATTGTATCCCTTGTAACCATAGCAACCCCTACTCCTCATAGCAAGATTTTTTTTTTTTTTCTCAAATGCCTATCAAACTATTTTTCTATAGACTACTCAGGTGGAGAGGTTACTTGGACTTATTCCTGGAGAAAGACCAGGACGTTCAGCAAGTGTGGAGAGTGATTAACATATTACAACTGGGAATATGACCACCTAGAAGTGGTGAACTGATCATAAACTTCTAGGATTATGCAGGGCTTTGTTCATCTTCATATGTCAATCTCAAGTATACATAGGACCTATCATCTCCACATAGACAATAATGAGTACTCGGGAGGAAGTAACCTAAGCATCCTTTTCACCAAAGCAATTAATAATATAGCTATATTCCTCATGAAAGTACTACAAGCCTGTCAACGATCTTAACTTTTTCTGCATCAGAACCCACCTTGCTTACGCTAATCTCCAAAAAAAACCCTACCCTGTGTATCTGAGGATTACAGACTGTCAATGCACTCATGTGAATCCTGCTGACCCCCCATTTCAAACACTGAAGGATCAATAACAAATACCTGCCTCTGGTGCCCCTGAAAAATAACAGCAGAGCAGCCCATTATCTCGCCTCCATCAGAAGATGACACTTAGTCTCCAGACTAAGTCCACCATCTCTATCAAATTCAACTCTATTTCTTAAACCTTTTAACACATGGAAAGCTGCCAACTAATGAGAGCTCCCCTCTTCCAACTACCAGCTGGAGACACAAAAAAGAGTCAACACACAAATCCCTCCCCCCACTTTTTTTTCCCAAAGAGATCTGTGGGAGGACCTGAGGATCACTGAACTGCTCCAGGTCTGCAAGTTTCCAGTCAATGAAACTGGAGGAAACAATTATAAAAAAAAAAAATCTAAGCATCTTGCCTTTGGACCTCTATTGTCCTAAAATAAATATACCATACAAGCTAGGAAACAAATAGACAATTCTATAAGAATCTCGAACAAAGCAAAATTGATTATGGTTGACACCCCTACTACACTAGTAGTAAGATTTCTCACCCATAACTTCAGACTGTATTTCTTCCCTGAATGATTTATGGGCCCATCTGGTGGCTACAGCTTAACCTGGGAACCATGGGAGTCCTGCAAGAAAGACCTGCTACAAAGAACATCCTTACTACTCTGCTTCATGAGTGGCCTTCTGAACATTAGACCCCACAACCTCTGCCTATACCTCAGCACTGGTGCCTCCTGCATTAATGCCCCTCCTCACCCCAACCCAGCAAAAAGCTTACAGGAAGAAAGTGGATATAGTTAACTCCCGAGTTACACAAATTTTACTTACACATTTTTAATTAATGCAAGTTATAAATTAACATATTTGATATGTGTGTATGGATGATGCTGTGATCCATGAGGTGGAGTGGGTGGGGGATGGGGGTTGAGGGAATATGTGCGAGAAATAAATTGATGCAGCCCAAAGGTATTTCACCCCATCTTCTTTTCTGCATGAGGGGACAGAGAGAGAGGGGGGGGGGGTCGCCAATTTAATGAAGTGCCCTTGATGCAGATGTACTGTCTTGCGACACTGCTTCTGACCCACGGCAGCAGGCGAGATGCAGGGATGACCTGTCATCCAGGAGGTGCCAAGATAAGAGTGGAATATGGTAGGGATGGAATGGATGGGAGTTGTTTTATGCCTTTGTTTTTTGGCTACCTCCCTTATAAGGGTTTAATCTGGCAACCTAACTTGTACCTTGTTTATAAACCAATGGCATGCATCATCATATAAACCTTGTAATAATTAATGATAGTTCAGTTAATGGCAATTTGGATATGGAAGGGATTATTGTACAGAAATATTAACCTCAAAGGATAGCCTCAGCAGGGGAAGAGTTGCAGGTCACCTGGCAGGTCGAGGATGGCCTACCAGGAAAATAAATTGATTGCTGGGGGTGCAAAGTTGAATATTCCCTTATTCTGTTCTACAGTATTTGACCTTTGAGCCACTGTTTTCACACACTTCCTCCTCATTCTGTCAGTTTCACATAATTTACTTAGCCTTGTTCCAATTCAGTGTTTGGTGTTATCCATATGTGTTACACATGCATTAGTGGTGGCTTCACATGTTATTGTGGTGTTCATGAATGCACGTTTCTAGGTCACATGACATTTCACTGATGTGATTTCTTACATGGAATCTACAAACACCAGCCTTGATGTCCTCATCCTTTTTCTTTCTCTCTCTCACTTTAGTAAGTTCTTTTGTTGTCTATCTTGCTGGTTTGACATTCCACTTCCATGGTGCCAGTCTTGAGCACCCAAGCGAGGGCTGTGGCAGCCGTGGTGATCAATAGTAGAAGTGTAGTCACTAGTTCACAGCGGTGATGACATGACAGTTATCCATTATTTTTTCTCGTCCTCTTGCACTGTTTGATAAACTCTGGGAATTTCAGTTCTATAAATACTTCTTGGATATATTGGCATTCTTCACCTTTAGCTGATATCCTTCCAAATTCCATAACTTGGTTGTGTTATGTAGATGACATATACAAATACATTGTGCATACAGTGTAAATAAAACAATGTGTGTTTATATAATTTATTCATCCTACCCATGAATGAATAATTCAATTATCATGGTATTATACCTAAAATTGGTGGACATTTAAGAGTCTAAGCCCCTAACACCCCTACACACCCTAAATTACCATACTTTATTATGGGAAAAACATGTCTGACATGTGTGATTTGAAATACACGACCTATTCTGGAACATAACCCTCATGTAACTTGAGTTAACTGTACCCCACCCATCCATTGCTCTTTGACATCACTCAAATGCATTGAGTTTCCCAACTGCCCCAATTTTTCATACTGGCAACCTTTGAAGTATTTGACATGCCCACATTGTGCCTGTCCACATGATCTAAGAATGGCTTGGTATCCAAACTAGAAATAATTGAGAACATCCTTATAATCGCAATACCCAGGCTCCCTCCTGGTTACTCTCTCCAATACACCCCTGCTTTGCCTCTCTCTCTCTGACACACACACAAAAAAATAAAAATTAAAAATAAATAAACATGTTACCTGACAAGAAACACCCCTATCTTCCCATTCATCTACAAAACATGTACACAATCTCTCTAACCATGAAGAGGGTTATGAAGCACCATTTCCCACAAACACAATCCTGATCCATCCCCTCTTCTGCCTTTATCTTTACCTTTTTACTACTCTCATTGCCTTACATCTTAGTCACAACCTCCTCCCTCACCCAAATATATGTCTCAGACTCGTGAACCATTCTGGATGCATTCGCCACCATTCACCCAATCCGTCCATTGATCTATGAGATCTACTCATGAATTGTCCAAGTCTCCTTCTGCTTCAAATGTTCATACCTGTGTACTTTTACTGGGTACCATCTCAGATTGGCATCCCAAGCCTTGAACAGGCCAACAAGGCAGCCCAAGATGTGCCATCAATCCCTTTTGATGCCTGCCACCCAGCAAGAATCTCTACAACCAATGTTCCCATTCAACAAGTATCAACAAATATGTCGATAGTTCCTGCTTTAACCAAGGAATGGGTTATGCAACAGTATCTCTAACTGAAACAAGATCTGGATTTCTCCACACCACCTAAATCTTCACTATGTAGTGGTGAAGGATGAAGAATACTAGGCACAGGTTTGGAACTGGTGGGTGAGATTGTAAGGGCAGAGAAGTGTACCAATTATTTGCAAATGACATTGCATGTGTGGTTTATTCTGAACAGGAATTGAAATTGTTAATGACTGAGTCTGCAAGGGTTTGGGAGAGGAAAGAATTGCAAATGAAGAGGAGCAAAAGTATTGTTGATTGGCTCAAAGAAGGTGGTGGCAGATTGTGAATGTGAAAGATTGAAGGGATTGGAAGCTTGAAGTGAAAAAAATAACTGTGGTGGTAAAGGGAGAGAGAAAGATATAGGAGGAAGGACTTGTCCTGCCATCATTGAACAGTTGGCCCCACTATAACAAAGTGGAGCACCTCATCACCATATTCCTAAGGAAGAATAGAGGTAGTTTCTGGAGCTGAAGACAACAGTACAAAATCATCACAAAAAAATCAGAGCTGGGCACATTCCTTGGTGCATTCCGCTTCAGTCTGGCCGAGGTTAGCACTCCCAAACTATTAAAGCTTAAGAGCCAGGTTCATACTGAAAGTCCAGTAGGCCACATACTATACATACATATACCAAGGCCTTTTCCCCCTTACAAGGGAGGTAGCCAAAAAGGGAAAGGCATAAAATCATTTCCACACATTCCATCCCTGAATACACTCCACACCCCTCCACCCTCCCTCTTATCTGAGCACCTCCTGGATGATGGGTCATCCCTGCACCTTGTCCACTGCCCTGGGTCAGAAGCAGTGTCGCAAGACACAGCACATCCACAGCAAGGCCGCTTCATTAAATCGGCGACCCCCCCTCTCTGTCCCCCCCATTGCATAAAATGAGAGGACAGGGAGAAATCCCTTCGGGCTGCGTCAAATTTTGCTCACACATATTACCTCACCGCCCATCCTCCCACCCATTCCACCTCATGCAATCACAACATCATCCATATACAATCATTCTCCATTCACCCGTCTTCTGTCCTCTCCCGTCCTTCCTCAACAGACATTCCCCTCTTCCCCAAAGTCCCCTTCACCCCATCCATCCACCTCATCCTAGGACGTCCCCTCATGTTCACTCCCCCCACATCTGCCTTCCATACCTCTTTTACTAGTCTTTCTTCACTCATTCTTTCCATGTGTCCAAACCATCCTAATATTCTTTCATCAACCCTATCTCCCAGCTCCTTTTCTACCCGTTCTCCTCCTCATTTCTCACTCTATCTAGCCTAGTAACCCCCATCATACTTCTCAGACACATTCAAACTCCTTCTCTCTTCTTCTCTTATGTTTCATGTTTCTGCCCCATACAGTGCTGTTGGCACAATCACTCCTTCATACAGTCTCCCCTTAGCATCCATTCCCAAATGTCACATACTATACCAAAGAAAAATTTCGTAGGCCACATCCAAAAGGTAGCCCACATATTATACCAGCACCTATATTGCTTTAATAGTTTGGGAGCACTAATCGCGAGTAAACTAAAGCAGAACACACCAAGGAACATGCCCAGCTCTGCAAAAGATCACAAAAATTATACACAAAAATGAAATTGTAAAATGCTGGATGATGCTTTTTGTTATAGTTACACCTTTTATAAGATTTTTCACACCTTCAAAATTTTTTCATATCTAATAATAATAATTGCTTCTACTCTTTACATTGCACACTGCCTCTTAAAAAAAAAAAAAAAAATTGTAGTCCCACTGCACAAACATCACAATTTTTTCATTATATACTAAAACTGAATGGACAAATCCTTCCATTGGAAAAGAACCCTAAAATTCTACGCCTCAAATGTGATGATGGTACAATTTTCAGCCCACGTATCAAGGGCCTGCGAGCAAAAATCTACAAGGAAACAAATCTACTTAAATGTTTAAACATTGCAAGCACTGAATTTGGACAACAAAATTTAACTCTAATAAGCACTTTCCACTATGCCTCCACAGTATGGTTCCCAATGGCAAGATGAACACAACTTGTACTAGATGCAAAACCAGGCAATTTTTTCTCAGTGTTGTCACTGGAATGCTCTTCCTGCTGAACTGGTAGAACATCCAATTTTAGAAAGGTCTTAGTAAAACTTTAGGTAGTGCCTTGTTTGACGTCTCGTCTCCCACTTCCCTCAACTTTCATCATCTCCAATCCCCATAAGTACATACAGTATGCAGTATTTCACTTTGACAATGAGAAGACTGTATAAGATATAAGCATTTGGTTTCTATTGCTGATTAGGAAATTAGAGATCAGACTCGGCAACCATACATTCAGGATAAAATACGGTGAAGAAGAGCAAGGTGGGCTGGACACTGCGTACGAATGGAGGCAGACAGACTACCAAAGAAGGTGATGGAAGGAGGAGTAGAGGGCAGACAACCAGTAGGTAGACCCAGGTACAGATGGATGGATGGAGTAAAGAAGGACGTGGAGAGGGTGGCACCAAGAGAGGACTGGAAAAAATTGGCAGAGGATAGAACCATCTGGAGAGGCATAGTGAAAGTGGTGAAGGGCTGTCCTGCCTGACAACCAACAGAGTAAGAGTTTCTATTGCTGATTATGGCAGAAAATGCCTTAACATTATGCCAAGTTAGAGTGGCCTTCTTTCCTTCCTACACCTGGAGCATTCAGATGTTTAAAAATCTAACATGTGCTTTAAGCTACCTTTAACCTAATAATCAGATGAAAATCTCAATAGGTATGAATCCAATTACCATATGAACTAAAACAGAAGAGTGCAAACATGTAGTACAACCACTCCTCGTTTAACGATGACAATTGGGACCAGCGTTGCCGTCGTTAACCAAATTGGTTGTTAAGCGAAAGTGTATACATATACGTACATGTACTGTATGTACAATGTCCAGCACTACATGTATCTTCATTTTCGTGTGTTTTCCCTCTTCTATACAGTACATTAAAGCTTGATTTACTGTTTATTTACCGTGGTTAGGTTCCTGAAATTACCGTATATGACCAAATCAGCGTATGCTGACATTCCATATTAAATGCCGGGGTATTTTTTTAGTTTCGACCATGGGCAATAGAAAATTAATTATTAATTTTGTAAATTAAAATATAACATAATATGCAATTTTGTGGGCAGAAATGGAAGTAAAGAATACCTTGCTACAAGCAAATATGCTAATGAACGAAGTTGGTAGCATAGGATTGGGACGCCATCTTGTCCTCTGTCAATTGACGGCCTCGGTACTTCCGACTACCTCGCCAGGTATATTTTCTTGAAGGAATGTTATGGTGCGGAGATACATGCATTCCTTCAAGCTGCAATAACTTTGTATTCCCCGCAAGCTGAGAGAGTGGTTGAAAAGCCCGCCGACGTCTCACGACGACGACAACGAGGACGAGCCAGATGACATTTAATTTGCAGGTGATGATTTATTAAACACAGGTTAGGTTAGTTTAGTTTAGGTTAGTCGAATTTATCATCCTTTCATTTCTTCCATGTCGGAATCTATCATAACAAACATGGTGTACCATTCGTCCGACATGACTTCGTTACTTACGAAATCTGTTTTTGCACTTTTTTTTTATTTCCGCTCAAAAAATTGTATATTACGTTGATACATTATAATTTACAAAATAATTAATTTTCTATTGCTATATTGCGCTCATGGTCGAAACTAAAAATTTACCAATACTGGTATATACTGTACCCCAGGTAGTTTGCGCAGCTTGCAGGATGGTAATGGAGACCTAAGCTTCAGAACACTTTACCTCATAGCTAATGTCCACCGTACAAGTTCATTTATAACATCATACAAATTTACCTCAGCCAACTTAATTATCGTACACGACGTCGTAACTTTGGGAGATTTACGTTAAACGAATATTGGTCTGTCATAAAGCCCGCCGTAACTCCGCGTCGTTGCTAACCGAGTAGGTCGTTAAATGAGGAGTGGTTGTATATGGTATACGAGTGGTGAACGTCTGGAACAAACTGGATGAAACAATAATGTGTGCAAAAACTAGACATTTAAGAGCAAACTAGACACTGCGAGATATAAAGACAGGATATCACGAGCATAGCCCCCCTTCCCATAAGATACAACTTTGTAAATACAAGCATTTGCCGACATTTCTGCTGGTCTAGAAACACACAAACCCTACTTGTGGCACTTTTCCTGTCAATTATAGTCCATTCAATTTAAAAGAAAGTAGTTTTACAATGTATGTTAGGATCAACTTTCATTCTATAAACTTTATTGAAAATCAGACTGATGGCAATTCTCATCCCAATTAACTTTTTATAAATCTTAGAAACTAATAATTTCCAGTGACAACAAAACAGTGAAGATTCTCCTTACATTACTTACACAATTTCACAATAATAAATGTAATTACTGTTGCTTTGAATTTAACAGAATGAAAAATCAACAACCCCACAGAGACTGGATGACGGCATTATGGACAAATGCCCAGGATGTAACACTTCATCCCATACTATTCAACACATCATGGAAGACTGCATTGTACACAATCACGCACACAAACAACACAACATACACACCATAAAGGAGTTGTGGGAAAACCCCATTTTGGCCGTGGCATTTCTTGGGGAGACAGGACTGCTCGGACAGACAGTCTAGGGTACAACAACAACAACAATCCCACAGTGGCTATCAACAGTCCTTGGGCCCTCCCACACACTGTGAAAACACTTTGGATTCCTGTTTGTGTTGTACTGGTGTGGGACTATTTCTATGTCACTAATAAAAGTATAGAGACTACCCAACTTACTACCATGATACTTTTCAGAAGACTACTCGTACCTCAAATTATAAGTTTATGTTATGGTGGATGTAGGACCTACAAGTACCTATTTATAGGCTAGTAAAGATGTATTACAATTGGTTGGAAAGTGTTTGGTAAGTATAATAAAATCTAAAGAGGCTCTGCCTTTATGTTTGAACGTAAAGTTTACAATCAATGCATTCTGCCAGCAATAACCTCCGGGTGTGAGACTTGGAAACTGACAAGAGTGATGGAAACAAAGCAAGGGCTGCACAGAAGAGAATGGAGAGATCGATGATGGGAATAACACTGAGAGACCAAAAGAGAGTAAGTTGGGTGAGAGAGCAGATTAGAATGAAAGATATTGTGGTGGTGGTAAAAGTGTGGAAGTGGAATTGGGCAGGTAAGTTAGTGCGAACGACTGATGAGCGATGGAGCAAGTGTGTTACTGAGTGGACACTGCAAGATGGGAAGCATGGAAGAGGGAGACCAGACAGAAGGTGGAGAGACGAGATTGAAAAGTTTGCAGAAGTGACGTGGCAGAGGTTAGTGCAGTCATGTGAATCATGGAATGCTATGAAGGAGGCCTTTGTTCAGCAGTGGACTCAGGATAGCTGATTTAAATGATTGATTAATTGATTGACTATTGTATTATGTACATATGTTACTACACACATTAAACACAAAAAATAAAAAAATAAATAAATAAATAAAATCATTTAGTCATCCACTGACCAATTCCTTTATCCGTGCCTTCAATCTCGAAAGCCTTCCCACCTTCACCTCTGGTGATTACACCCTCCTCATTCTATGCATGTGCCACTCTGTTCATCTTCATGCCACCATCTATTTTTCTTTATCATCACCACCTTCATTTCCATCAAGATAGCCTGATGCATTTACTGTCACTACCATCACAAGCTTTATGCTTATCACTAGGCATGATGAACAAGGGATGCACCGATTACAGTATTTTGAGATAAAATAACTTTCAGGGTATGAACAATGCAGTGTGTATTTGATTGCTTTCACAAATAAACTGGTGGTGCCTGGGCTGCAGTGCTGCGCTGCTTGGGTAACACCGCAAGCATCAACTAGTCTAAGGCAGGGGGAGCAGAAGGTGATATCAGGAGAGGAGGGAGTGTAGAGGGCTTGGTGTGGGATATGTGTGTTGTTCGTGATTGCCAATAAAATACACAAACAAAAAACACAAAATTGTCAAAACTTTATCAATACACTTGATCACAAAACAAACCCCAGCAAATTGTACAAAACACTCAACAGCATTACACTATCCAACAGTAACAAAACACACTCACGCAGCAATAATCACAACAACAGACAATCTACCCTCAAACAGACAAAAGCAAACACACTCATAAATCATTTTGCACAGACAAGCCATCTCACTTCTCACCCTGATGACAGACGCACTATTCGACGTAAGAAAGACTTTCCCACAGACTCAGACTATACACCCTTCATAGACAGTCAGACAAACACATAATACATAATCTCAAGCACTCATCTGCCTGTGGCCCTGATAACTTAAGTAACATCCACCTAAAACACATTGGACCACAAGGCATACACACACTCACAAACATTGCAAACTACAGCTATTCACATAACACTATACCCGACATCTGGAAGCATGGTAAAATAATCACCATTCCAAAACCGAACAAAGACCCAACAATCCCAACATCGCAGTGCCCAATCACACTACTCTGCACCCACTCTAAAGTCATTGAACGCCTAATACTTAAACTTGTCCACCACATATTCCCCTTGCTGACTCACAACACGGTTTTAGGCACTACACTCCACAAACACTTCTGATAAACCTCACACAAAGAATTTTAGATGGCATCAATTCAGATAGGCGAATTTTAGATGGCATCAATTCAGATAGGCCCCACCAAAGAACACTTCTTATAACATTAGACATTAGTAAAGCTTTTGATGCTATCCCCTGCCACAACCTAACAAATAAAATATATAACACAGACATGCACAATAACACAAAAGATGGCTGGCCAATTATCTGGCAGGTAGGAATGCTTACATGTCATATAATGGCCAATCATCGCACATCAGAAACATTAAGAATGGAGTACCACAGGGCTCTGTTCTATCACCCACGCTCTTTAATCTATACATGCATGACTTACCCACACCAGACACCTCAGAAATACAAATCTCTTCCTATGCAGACGACATAACAATCACATGCACACATCGTAACACAGACAAAGCTGCAGAAATAATCCAGCCATACCTTGATACACTCAACACATGGTTCATCACAAACAGACTCAAAATAGCTCCAACCAAATCTACAGCAATACTTCTCACCAACTGGAGCTGCAACGTCTACGTCGTGGGACCACCCCCCAACCCCAAGAGTTGGGGGCCAATCAGCAGCAACCACCCCTGGCCATCAGCTCTACGCAGATGGCACCGATCCCCAAGGAGGAGCTACGCCTACCTGGGGGAGTACCACAATCCTTTTTTTTCCAACACACAATGTTACGTTTTTTCTGCACTGAGGGGTCATTTTCCGGCGATCACCCCTCTTCTTCTACTTTTAGCCGGAGATGTAGAGAGCAATCCTGATGCTCTAAACCCATTACTTCGAGCAGACAGACAAAGGGCTCAGTTCAGTGCAATATGTGCAAAAACTGGGCCCACCTCACTTGTACAACACTTGCTGACACAAACCAATACACAAACACTTGGACATGTTCTACCTGCCCTCCAGTAACCCCAATCCCACCTCCCCAACCACAGCCAACACCCTTACCCACTCCCAATTTCCCTTTGCCCTTACCCCCGATTAGTACTCCCCTTCCTTTGTCCCCGATCTCTCCTTTCCCTTTCCCCCCCTCTGACCCAGATCCTACACCTTCCCCACTACCACCCCAACCTCAACCCCAAACGGCAACATACAACACATACAAAACACACAACATCAACATATTACAACACAACATTGACGGTATTAACACTAAAAAACATGAACTTGAACACTTTCTTAAACAACACAACATACACATTGCAATTTTACAAGAAACAAAATTAAGACACTCACACAAAACACCATCATTTCATAATTACACCACCATCAGACAAGACCGGACTGACGGCAATGGCGGTGGACTCATCACCCTGATCCACCATTCCATCTGTTTTGTGGACACAAGTGCCACAACCAAAATTCTCCTCCCTACCACAGATAACACAACAGAAACCCAATCCATTCGTATCCGCACAGGCAACAATTCAACACTAACAATAGTTAACATGTACATTCCCCCCCAATCATCCCCCACAGTTCCAAACACCTTCAGACCTCAACTCAGCCAACTAACCTCAATCCCCAACCTGATCATGGGTGGTGACTTCAACGCCAAGTCGTCTGCCTGGTTTGTCGACAACCCTGACACAGACAGAGGGCTTGATATACAGACTCAATTCGACTCATTGACTATCATGAACAACACGCATAATCATACACATATCCCATACCAAGCCCTCTACACTCCCTCCTCTCCTGATATCACCTTTTGCTCCCCCTGCCTAACCCCAACAACATCATGGAGAGTGGTCGGAGCCCTTGGCTCTGACCACCTTCCAATCATCATCACCACCAAAACAAGATGCACCCCAGCTGGCCACAGACACACTTACACCAATTACAAGAGAGCTAACTGGGAAGCCTTTACTGAAGAGACAGAACAACATTTTGAAACACTTAACAGTACACCAATTACAAACATAAACAATGCTGTGCACGCTTTTAATACAATCATACAAAACGCAGACAAGAGATACATCCCTAGAGGCAACAGAAAATCACACAACCCCAACTTCACACCAGAAATCCAAGGCCTCATCAGACAACGTGACACACTTAAACACGATACCCCCACACCTATCCCTCAAAACATAGCAGACCAAATACAAACACTAAACACTGTGATTGCCAATAAAATACATGAACAAAAAACACAAAATTGGCAAAACTTTATCAATACACTTGATCACAAAACAAACACCAGCAAATTGTACAAAACACTCAACAGCATCACACTATCCAACACTAACACTACACGCTCTCACGCAGCAATAATCACAACAACGGATAATCTACCCTCAAACAGACAACAAGCAAACGCACTCATACGTCATTTTGCACAGACGAGCCATCTTACATCTCACCCTGACGACCGACGCACCATTCGACGTAAGAAAGACTTCCCCACAGACTCAGACTATACACCCTTCATAGACAGTCAGACAAAACTCATAATGCATAATCTCAAGCACTCATCTGCCTGTGGCCCTGATAACATAAGCAACATCCACCTAAAACACATTGGACCACAAGGTATACACGCACTCACAAACATTGCAAACTACAGCTATTCACACAACACTATACCCGACATCTGGAAGCATGGTAAAATAATCACCATTCCAAAACCGAACAAAGACCCAACAATCCCAACATCGCACCGCCCAATCACACTTCTCTGCACCCCCTCTAAAGTCATTGAACGCCTAATACTTAAACTTGTCACACCATATATTCCCCTTGCTGACTCACAACACGGTTTTAGGCCACTACACTCCACAAACACTCTTCTGACAAACCTCACACAAAGAATTTTAGATGGCATCAATTCAGATAGGCCCCACCACAGAACACTTCTTATAACATTGGACATTAGTAAAGCTTTTGATGCTATCCCCCGCCACAACCTAACAAATAAAATATATAACACAGACATGCACAATAACACCAAAAGATGGCTGGCCAATTATCTGGCAGGCAGGAATGCTCATGTGTCATATAATGGCCAATCATCGCACATCAGAAACATTAAGAACGGAGTACCACAGGGCTCAGTTCTATCCCCCACATTATTTAATCTATACATGCATGACTTACCCACGCCAGACACCTCAGAAATACAAATCTCTTCCTACGCAGACGACATAACAATCACATGCACACATCGTAACACAGACAAAGCTGCAGAAATAATCCAGCCTTACCTTGACACACTCAACACATGGTTCATCACAAACAGACTCAAAATAGCTCCAACCAAATCTACAGCAACACTTCTCACCAACTGGACAAAAGAACACAAATACATACCTCATCTCTACATCAACAACACACTAATACCACACACAAACACACCGAAAATTCTTGGTGTAACATACGATACATCCATGTCTTTCAAACAACACCTCACACACATAAAAAACAAATGCACACCTAGACTTAACGCTCTTAAGTCAATCACTGGAACAACATTTGGACAAAACAAAGAAACTAATATAACAATATACAAACAATACATACGCTCAGTGATGAATTATGCGAGTCCTGCATGGGCTCCTAATCTCAGTGAGACACACCACAACACCCTTCAAATCATACAAAACAAAGCCCTAAAAACAATTACAGGCTGCACAAATACATCACCTACAGACCATTTACACCATGAAACAAAAGTCCTCAAAGTCAAGGACCACCTCGACATGAGAGGCACACAAACACTTGCTGCAGCCACCACAAACACATCACACCCGCTACACTACATAGCAGAACACCCACACACACCAAGAAACATTAAAACTACACCCAAAGACCTTTATTACGCACAGATACTCTCTTCTCTTCCTCCACAACCACCAAATACCAGCCTCCGGAAACATATTCATAATCATATCACTCACCGCTCCATTAACACACTGAAAGACAACACACTGCTGCATGCCAGACCCCCTGATATCCACCCTTCTGAATCCTCTCTCCCACGAAAGGACAGAGTCCACTTGGCCAGACTGCGATGCGGTCACCACCCAGCACTTCTAAGCTACCAGAAGAGGCTGGACGACCGTGTTGTGAACAGCTGCCCAGGATGCAACACTTCACCCCATACCATACAACACATAATGGAAGACTGCATTATACACAATCATGCACGCAAACAACACAACATACACTCTATAAAGGATTTGTGGGAAAACCCAGTTTCGGCTGTGGCCTTCCTTGGGGAGACGGGACTGCTCGGACAGACAGTCTAGGGAACGACAACAACAACAACAACTGGACAAAAGAACACAAATACATACCTCATCTCTACATCAACAACACTTAAAAATGGAAACCCCTAAATCCAAGGACGCAACTAAAAGAAGCCTGGAGGAAACCAAAATCGAAACTCCACTAGGAGTAGTGAGAAAAAAATCATGCTTCGCTTCAACACCAAGAGAATATCAAAGACTAGACGTAAGTAGATTTTCTGGGTTTGAAAGGGAAGGAAATGGATTATTAAGAATAGAAAATGACAGAGAACCCAGATACAGGAACATAATGAGGAGTAGAGATCTAAGTGATATCGTAGACGAACTATTAGAACTTAAAAGCGAATATAAGATAATGTACCAGGAAGTATCAAACCTAAGGAAAGCCAACGAGGAAAACAATAGGGAGATAGACGAGTTGAAAAAAGAATTAAAACAGCTTAAGGGTGAGAATGAGAGGTTGAAAAGTGAGGATAATAGTAGGAACGAGGTTCTGAAACGAGAAACCAAAAGTCAAATGAAAGAAGTGACCGAAAAGGTGGAGGAAAGAATTAGGGAGAACGACCTACATGAAATAAAAAAACAAGTGGAAAATTGAGAAGGAAAGTCAGGAAATATCTTTAAAGAAAATAATGGAACAACAAGTAAAAGACAATACAAAAGAAACTGTAATTCAGGTTATTAAAGAGAAAAGTAACCTAGTTAGGGACACAGTGGATAGAAAAAGATGTATAGTAGTCTATGGCATTAAAGAAAAGCACAATGTACCAAGATACCAGAGGGAAAAGGAAGAAAAAGAGATTGCCAAAGAAATACTAAAGGAGTTACAAACAGATGAGTTAGGCTGGGACAGAGAAATCGAGGAAACTCATAGAATGGGCAAGTACTCTAAAGATAAGCTATATAGACCATTAAAAGTAAAACTTAGATCGCAATCAAGTGTAGAAGAAATTTTAACTAGAACAATGAGACTAGCAAATAGTGAACAGTACAAAAATATATGGATAAAAAAAGAAATGAGTGAGGAAGAAAAAGAGAAAGAAAAGGAACTTAGGAACGAGGCAAATGAAAGGAATGAGAATAGAACTGAAAAAGAAAAGGAGTAGTTTTTTTGGAGAGTGATAGACATGAGGCTGAGGAAAACGTACATAGAGAAAATGGAAACAAAGAAGACAGAAGGGGAGGAGGAGAAAGGAAACTAAAAATAGCTTACACAAATATAGACGGAATAATCTCAGGAATAAACGAATTAAATGATTATCGAGTATTAGAAAAACCAGACATAATGGGAATTGTAGAAACCAAATTAAAGTTCATACTAACACCCCACACTGTGGGACAAGGAGAATACAACTGTTGGACAAAGAATAGAAAGAACAAACAGGGCGGAGGAGTTCTAATTTTGGCCAAGAAAGATTTAACTGTAACAAAAATAACTGAAGGAAAAAATAATGTAGAATCAATTATAGTACAAGTCGAAGGTAAAAAAAATGAAGAAAAGAAAATTTGCAGTGGTATATGTACCTCCTAAGACACAAGCCTGGTCAGAGAGGGATCACGCTGAGTTACTAGATGATACAAAGGAAGAACTAATTGAAACACTGAAGGATGGAGGAAATACAGTAATTATGGGTGACTTTAATTCAAAAGAAATATGCTGGGAAGATATGAAAGTGAAAGGGGGAGAGAAACACTGGGGCAATGTACTCCTTGACTTGACCATTGAATACACAATGACCCAGTGGATTAGAGAAAATACTAGATATAGAGGAAATGAAGAACCCTCAATATTGGACTTAATACTTACAACAGAACCTGAGATAATCGATAATATTATTTACAAAACTCCGATAGGAAAAAGTGACCATGTACTAATAGAAATGGAATTGAAAGAACAACCAGACCAAAGCAAAAATGTTAAACATAGAATAGGAAGACCCATGTATAACAAAACAAACTTTGAGAAACTTAAAACATTCTTTCGCAATGCAAACTGGGAAAAATTCCAAAACGAAGATACAGGGATAGAAGAAAAATGGAACATACTAAAAGAAATTTATAATGAAGGAGTGGACAAATTCGTACAACAAAAAATGGAAAAGGCATACATAAAGAACTGGTACAACAAAAGATGTAATGAAGCAAAGGAAAAAAGGGACAAAGCTTGGAAAAAATGGAAAAGAGATAAGAAACAAAGCAAATGGCAAACATACATCAAACTAAGAAACGAATATGTAAATATATGCAGAGATGAAAAGAGAAATTACGAAAAAAAGATAATAGACAAATGTAAAGAAGAACCCAAACTATTTTACAAATATGTAAATGGAAAACTGAAAAACAAACAAGAAATAGAAAAACTGCGCCAAGATAAAAAAGAATTTACAGAAGAACTGGAAATGGCTGAAATAATGAACAACCACTTCAGATCAGTATTCACAATAGAAAACTCGCCTAACAGTGAAGTTAGAGAGAGAATTATCCCCAGCAATGAAAGAAATAAACGTAACACAAAAAGAAATCAGTGATCAAATTAAAACCCTGGATGTCAGAAAATCACATGGCCCAGACGGAATAGCAAACTGGATACTGAAAGAATGCATGTAAGAATTAACTGACAAAATATATGATATAATTAAATCATCAATTAAAGAAGGAAAAGTACCATTGGACTGGAAAAAAGCAAACATTGTACCAATTTATAAGGGAGGTGATAAGGAAGATCCATCTAACTACAGACCGGTCTCACTAACAAGCACAATAGCAAAAATTTGTGAAAGAGTGATCAAAAACAGATGGGTTAAGTACCTGGAAGAAAAATCTATACTGAACCCAAATCAATTTGGATTTAGACGAGGGAGATCCTGTACAACAAATCTGATTTGCTTTTACTCAAGATTAGTAGACATAATAGAAGAAAGAGATGGATGGGCAGACTGTGCTTTTCTGGACCTGCAAAAGGCATTCGATAAGGTACCTCATAGGAAACTAATAAATAAGATAGAGTCAAAAGGTGGCATCAGAGGAAAATTATTGGAATGGATGAAAGACTTTCTGATTGGGAGGAAAATGAGAGTTGTAATTAGAGAAAAATTCTCCAACTGGGAAGAAGTAAAAAGCGGGGTCCCGCAAGGATCAGTACTGGCACCGATCATGTTCGCTGTATACGTTAATGACATGAATGAAGGCGTGGAGTGCTAAATTTTTTTGCAGATGATGCAAAATTACTTAAGGTAAAAACGGAAGAGGACTGCAACTCATTGCAACAAGATCTGGACACCATATGGAATTGGACTAAAAAATGGGAAGTAAAATTCAATATTAAGAAATGCAGCATAATGGAATTTGGAAAGAGTAAAAATAGAATATCAAAAGATTACAGAATTGGGGAAGAAAAAATAAATAAAACAAACTATGAAAAAGATCTTGGAGTGATGATTGGAAAGGACATGAAACCAGATAAGCATATAAACAAGATGTTCGGAGAAACCTACAACTTATTGAGAGCAATCAAAGTGGCATTTACCTATATGGACGAAGAAATGATAAGGAAAATACTACACTAATAAGACCAAAACTCGAGTACGCAGCATCACTCTGGACACCCAGTACCAAAAAGAATATTAAGAAACTAGAAAGATTACAAAGAGCGACAACAAAACTAGCACCGACACTCGCCGAACTAACATATGAGCAAAGACTATCCAAATTAAACCTACCAACTCTGGAACAAAGAAGAGAAAGAGGAGATTTGCTAACTATCTACAGAATAATGAAAGGAATGGAAGTTTTAGACAGGAACGACCTATTAATGTGGGACAACGGTAAAACAAGAGGACACGGAAAAAAATTGAAAAAGGATAGTTATAGAAAAAACTTGAAAAGGAACAGTTTCCCACACAGAGCGATAAATACATGGAACAAATTAGACAACAAAACAGTATGTGCTAACACTATACAAGATTTTAAGATAAAACTTGATGCGGAGAGATACAAAGACGGGTCACCACGAGCATAGCTCCCCTCCCGTATATTACAACTAGGTAAATACACACAAACACACCGAAAATTCTTGGTGTAACATACGATACATCCATGTCTTTCAAACAACACATCACAAACATAAAAAACAAATGCACACCTAGACTTAACGCTCTTAAGTCAATCACTGGAACAACATTTGGACAAAACAAAGAAACTAATACAACAATCTACAAACAATGCATATGCTCAGTGATGAATTATGCGAGTCCTGCATGGGCTCCTAATCTCAGTGAGACACACCACAACACCCTTCAAATCATACAAAACAAAGCCCTAAAAACAATTACAGGCTGCACAAATACATCACCTACAGACCATTTACACCATGAAACAAAAGTCCTCAAAGTCAAGGACCACCTCGACATGAGAGGCACACAAACACTTGCCGCAGCCACCACAAACACATCACACCCGCTACACTACATAGCAGAACACCCACACACATCAAGAAACATTAAAACAACACCCAAAGACCTGTATCACACACAGATACTCTCTTCTCTTCCTCCACAACCACCAAATACCAGCCTCCAGAAACATATTCATAATCATATCACTCACCGCTCCATTAACACACTGAAAGACAACACACTGCTATATGCCAGACCCCCTGATATCCACCCTTCTGAATCCTCTCTCCCACGAAAGGACAGAGTCCAACTGGCCAGACTGCGGTGCGGTCACCACCCAGCACTTCTAAGCTACCAGAAGAGGCTGGATGACCGCATTGTGAACAGCTGCCCAGATTGTATCACTTCACCCCATACACAATCATGCACGCAAACAACACAACATACACTCTATAAAGAATTTGTGGAAAAACCCAGTTTCGGCTGTGGCATTCCTTGGGGAGACGGGACTGCTCGGACAGACAGTCTAGGGAACGACAACAACAACTAGTCTAAGGCTTTAGGCTATAATGTTCCGTTTTTGTGTCCAAGCAAAATATTAACTTGGGGACAATTTTGTTTGCATCTCTGAATGTTTATAGGCTGGATGGTGTCTGTAGTAGTAGGAGGGAAGCAATTACCAGTTAATAGCTCTCCATATGTGAAAAGGTGTGAGAAATACAGTTAAAAATTATGGAGATATTGGGTTGTACTAATGGCTGACAACCACAGAACTCTGTCAACCCATAAATATGTGCCAACAACCCATTTATTTATCAATCTTTTGCTTTTTACATTACATTATAAAGCTAAAACTAATGATGATCTATTACTACTTTCATATTTTTGCAGGTACAATCCAATACATTAGTGCATATCATGAAATAACGTGCAGACAACCCCAAGTGCCATCAACCCTTCTGCTATCTAGCATGAGGGGTACATTGAACTACATAAAGTCTCACTTTTTTATTTTTTGAGTATTCAAAGGTATAAACAAGCAAAATACATGTTTTCGGTCATACTAATTACTGACAATTCCAATAATATGGTTTTAACACTGGCTTACAGAAATTATTTGTGCTATATTTTATCCTCTTTGCAAATTTTAGAGTAATTAGCCACATCAATATTGAGATAATCAAGATGTGATACAGTACTGACAACTCGGAGCTCACATGTGAGCTCTGCGATGCCATGCTTGTTTTTGTTTGTTGTGTAAGATGAACTAACTGAAGTCTAAGGATAAATCTGTATAATAAAATATGGCACAAATAATATACTTATGCCACTATTAACTAAGAACAATGAATATCATTGGAGATGTTGGTAATTAGTACAACTGGCACAAAAATTATCAAACAACACTCCCACTGATTTCAACAGTACATAATTTAACAGCACAGCCTACCATATAAGTAAACCCTCCATTTCATGATAAATCAGTTCCAATTCACTAATTCCTACTTAAATTCACTACTGTGTACCCCAAAAGGGTTAATGGCACTTTGGGTTATCAATACACTATTTCATGATATGTGCTCTTGTATTGGACCATACCTGCAAAAGCAGTGAAAGAAACGATAGTTCACCATTAGATTTAGCTTTACAATAATAATAACTAGATTATTTGGATATGAATCAATACATATGAAGTACAAATGATGAAAAGAACATTTCAAAATAACAATTACAATTGCCGAGGATAACACAAAAAAAAGCATGTAAGCTATTTCCATTGTGGTCCTCACAATATTAAAGCAAAAGAACGTTAACTAATTTTATGGGTTGTAAGCAGATTCCAGTGGTTGTCAGCTCTTAGTACATATTCATGTAGACACTCTTGGGACCAGTTGAGACTGGAAGGAAATGCAGCAAAACAATCTTGCCAGCATTGGGGTGGACCAAAAATTCACTAACCACAAACTTCAGCCATTATTGGCCAAGGATCTACAACACCTTCCCTTAAGAAATCAGATAAATGCAGAGGTGTTCAGTAGATACCTTCAAAAGGAAGCTGGACAATTTTCTGAAAACACTACTCTCTCAGTTGGGAGTAGCATGATGTTACTGCCGAGTGGCCACCAATTTAACACCAGACCAGTTGTATTACATGATAAGAGACATCAGGGGCAGCATCAGTGGCAGGTCACCACAACTCTGATCCACAAGCCAAGGCTCTGGACTTGACCTAATACAAAGTATGAAGTAGAGTACAGCTTGGTCCCCTAAAGTTACAAGTAGCTGATGAAGTCTTTGGTCAACAGCTGGTTTACTGGATTAAATCCGATCTACCGTAATTGCACAATCCCATTTACCCACATAATTTCCCTAGTCCTCAATTGGATTTATCAAGATTCATATAGAACATAAAAAATATATAAATTAACTTTGGCGATGAATGAAGTGTTCAACACATTTTTTGGACTCGAGTGTACGAAGTCTCTATAATAATTATTATAAAATTGTATTCTACACGCATCTTCTTACATTAATCCAATGCAACCCGATTTATATATACAACCTCCATAATTTGACTAACTGGCAGGTCAAGGATTCGTCTGAAATGAACATGCTGAAATTTTCTGAACATCAATACAACATATCTAACAACTAATGAAATATTCAAAATGTTTACAATGAATCTACTGAACTATACTAAAACTCAAATGTAAAATGATACATAAGGTGTACTCTCACCTACTTACTTTTTTCTACAACTCGAAGAATCACAATAGATACATATACACTTATTCAACGACACCCATTGCAGAACTACCGACGTGCTAGTGTTTACTTCTGTTCTGATAAAAATGGTATATCATAAATATTAGTTCATTCTAGTAAAAAAATTATTTATTTATAGTAGAAATATAATTTATACTATATCACATACGTTTTATTTTATTTTTCTTTAGATATTTTTTTTCTTTTAATATAGTTATTATTTGTAGTATGCGATGTAAACAAATCGTACGAGAGTGAAGGCAAAATATTTGAAAAGGTTTGTGAGTACTTGGAGCTGAATTATGATTATTTTTTCTCGAATTTCACTGACTGGAAACCCGCAGCTCAATAACAACTGGCAATGGTCCTAGAGCCCTTCCATTGATCTCTAAGAAAAAATCTTGGAATGATGTATGTATTGTATAGTTTGAGTTCGTATCAATGACAATGTTACAACAAATGTATGTACTTATTGGAGAAATCCGTATCTACCAGACTGCCTTATCAGTATCTTACCAGCTCCACCTCAGCACTATTTGCTGTTGAGGTGGTCTATCAAGGATCGGGTCAGTAAGCCTTCGCTGACTCATATGATGCCCCCCAATTTGCCTTGTTAACGGATCAATTTTGGCCTTAAATCAATTCACTGACACTGTGTTTACTGCAACTGCCTCTCATGGCAGATTCTTACTGTAACATTGTTCCACTCGTTAACAATTCTGTTTGAGAAGAAGTACTTCCTTATGTCAAGTCGTGGTCGTTGTTTAAAGATTTTCAGTGGATGTCCAATGTTCCCTGATCCATGATGAAGTCCTCAACCCTCAATCAAACCTTCCAGTCCCTTCATTTTTTTTTAGATACTTCAATAAAGTCCCCTCTAACTCTCCTCATTTCTGGTGTTTCAAGCCCACTTTTCTTCAGTCTCTCTTTGTAGGGATCATCCTTAGTACTACTTTCAAGCTCCGAGTTGTTGGTAGGTCATGTAGGTGTGTTCCAGTGTCAACACCATGTGACCATGGTCTGTCTGGAGAGGCACCACTTCCACATCTTTGCCTGAATCTCACGTATTTGATCTGGTTTGGGATTGAGTTTGTTGCCGCTCTTTGTGAGGCTAGGCCATGTGAGACTGGAGGCTCATGTGGGACATTAGCCAGGAATTTGTTCAGCCTCCTCGACCTTACTGACTTCTTTTGGGTCTCGTGTCTCTCTTGGGAGACAGTTGAAGAGTCTGGGGCCAGCTTAGGTGAAGCTCTCTGCCTGGATTGTCTTTAGACTTTAGTTGTAGGGAGCAGCTGCTTATGGGCTTTCTTTTGCAGGTCTTACCAAACCTGGGATGGTGTTTCCCTTTGATACCACCTTCTTTTTGTGATGGGTTAGGTGCTGTGCCCTCCAGGACTTTCTAGATGTAAATCACTGATATTGCTAAGGAAGTGTACACCTACATGACATATCAATACATAATTAAATATTGATTTGGTAAATTAAAGTAGATGTAAATCACTGATATTGCTAAGGAAGTGTACACCTACATGACGTATCAATACATATTTGAATATTGATTTGGTAAATTAAAGTATATCAACATAATATCTGTTTTTCTCGGTGGAAATAAATAACATAAAACCTTACTAAAAGTGATACACTACTGAACAGAGCCATAATGTAAGCTTCAAGATACCATGTTTGTATTATCTGCTCAGTCCTGTAGTCATATCATTCCCTGCCTACAATGACCCTGATGACCTCTAGAGATACTTAATGTATACACCATAGGAGGTGAGGATAGTTTAGTTTAGGATGGACCAGACTAGACCAATTTATTAGACTTCTGGTAGTTCATCTTCCACCACAAACAAAAACAAATATGGTGTCTTGAAGCTCGCCGATGTCAAAATTCTTGCTATTCTATTGCTTTTAGTAACCTATTTTGGTATTGATTCCCACTATATGAAGGAGTGATTGTGCCAACAGTACTGTATGGGGCAGAAACATGGAACATAAGAGAGGAAGAGAGAAGGAGTTTGAATGTGTTTGAGATGAGGTGCCTGAGAAGTATGATGGGGTTTACTAGGCTGGATAGAGTGAGAAATGAGGAGGAGAACAGGGGTGGAAAGGGGGTTGGGAGATAGGGTTGATGAAAGAGTATTAAGATGGTTTGGACACATGGAAAGAATGAGTGAAGAAAGACTAGTAAAAGAGGTATGGAAGGCAGATGTGGAGGGAGTGAACATGAGGGGACGTCCTAGGATGAGGTTGTTGTT
This sequence comes from Oratosquilla oratoria, assembly GCF_046742065.1. NCBI lineage: Eukaryota > Metazoa > Arthropoda > Malacostraca > Stomatopoda > Squillidae > Oratosquilla > Oratosquilla oratoria. The sequence continues at coordinate 52,968,706 of NC_134796.1, forward strand.
GTTGTTGTCGTTCCCTAGACTGTCTGTCCGAGCAGTCCCGTCTCCCCAAGGAAGGCCACAGCCGAGACTGGGTTTTCCCACAAATCCTTTATAGAGTGTATGTTGTGTTGTTTGCGTGTATGATTGTGTATAATGCAGTCTTCCATTATGTGTTGTATGGTATGGGGTGAAGTGTTACATCCTGGGCAGCTGTTCACAACACGGTCGTCCAGCCTCTTCTGGTAGCTTAGAAGTGCTGGGTGGTGACCGCATCGCAGTCTGGCCAAGTGGACTCTGTCCTTACGTGGGAGAGAGGATTCAGAAGGGTGGATATCAGGGGGTCTGGCATGCAGCAGTGTGTTGTCTTTCAGTGTGTTAATGGAGCGGTGAGTGATATGATTATGAATATGTTTCCGGAGGCTGGTATTTGGTGGTTGTGGAGGAAGAGAAGAGAGTATCTGTGTGTAATAAAGGTCTTTGGGTGTAGTTTTAATGTTTCTTGGTGTGTGTGGGTGTTCTGCTATGTAGTGTAGCGGGTGTGATGTGTTTGTGGTGGCTGCAGCAAGTGTTTGTGTGCCTCTCATGTCGAGGTGGTCCTTGACTTTGAGGACTTTTGTTTCATGGTGTAAATGGTCTGTAGGTGATGTATTTGTGCAGCCTGTAATTGTTTTTAGGGCTTTGTTTTGTATGAGGTGGATGGATGGGGTGAAGGGGGCTTTGGGGAAGAAGGGAATGTCTGTTGAGGAAGGACGGGAGAGGACAGAAGACAGGGGTGAATGGATGATGTTGTGATGCATGAGGTGGAATGGGCAGGGGGATGGGGAGTGAGGTAGTATGTGTGAGCAAATTTTGACGCACCCTGAAGGGATTTCTCCCCGTCTTCGCCTTTATGCATGGGGGGTCGCCGATTTAATGAAGTGACCTTGCTGTGGATGTGCTGTGTCTTGCGACACTGCTTCTGACCCAGGGCAGTGGACAAGGTGCAGGGATGACCCGTCATCCAGGAGGTGCTAAGATGAGAGGGAGGGTGGAGGGGTGTGGAGTGTATTCAGGGATGGAATGGGTGGGAATGATTTTATGCCTTTTCCTTTTTGGCTACCTCCCTTGTAAGGGGGAAAAAGCCTTGGTATATGTATGTATGTATGTATGATTCCCACTGATAAAACATATGGAGAATGGATGATGTTGATGTATTATAATTTACAAAATTAATGTTTAGTTTTCTGTTGCTATATTGTTTAGGTGTGCTCTTCTTTAGATTTACCAAATTACTATTTAGCAGTCTGTGTATCTGTATTTAATAGAGCTTGAGGATTTTCAGCCTCTTTCAATAATTCAGGGAGCACCCAACTAATCTCCTCTGGACCTGTTTGAGTTCTCGTATCTCCTTGACTTTGTGTGAAGACCATAGATGACATACATATTCCAGCTTTGACACTGCTAAGGTTTTCCACAGAGGTAGCAAGTGCTCAGGCTTCCTGGTCTTAAAGGTCTGCATGATCCACCTACTCATTTTATGAGCAGCACTAATGGCGTGGGTGATGTGTGTGCCACAGTCATCACTCGTCTATGCCCCCAGGTCTCTCAGTGTTTCCTTTGTTTTTATTTCCTTTGCATCCACTGTGTACTGGTGCTTTTTTAGATTTTTGTTTGGCCCATATCTTATTAGTTCAAATTTCTTGTTGTTGAACACCACATTGTTTACACTTGACAACTTGTATACTATCTCCAGATGCAGCCAAAAGCTTTAAAACTTAAAGATACAATAGAATATGGCACAAGTAATTTAATTATGCTGATATTAACTAAGAACAATGAATATCACCAGAGTTGTTGGTAATTAATACAACTGTTAATTCATACCTTAATGGAGCCAGTAGCTCTATCATTTACGGTGACATCTCCACCTGGGACAGACAATATGATGCACCAAGAAGGACTACAAGTGTGGCATTGGGATGCTGCTTGGCTTTGATCTGTAAACACTGGTAAAACTCAGTGATTTGTCCGATATAATGTAGATAGGCAAAAAGGCGAGTAACTGTTTATGCATTGAGTAACTGCATTAGGCAAAGGCAACTGCATGCAACATGAAGATGCCAAAGCTGGAGCAGAGAGCCAGTCCATTATACATTCAGTACCTCTATTATTTATTGAAACATACATTAGGTGAGGAATAGTCTTGTGCAAGAGGCACTTAAACTGAGATAAGTTATCTGAATCAACAATTTCTCCAAGAAGGGCATTCCACTGGTCAATCACTTAGCAGGAGAAAAATTGCCTCCTAAAGTCCATTCGTCTTTCTGTATACCAGGAGCTTTTTCCCCTTTACAAGGGAGGTAGCAAAGTCAAAAGGTATGTACCTACTCCCACCCATTTCACTCCCACCCATTTCACTCCCTCCCATTCCACTCCCATCCATTTCACTCCCTTTTCTCCCTCTCATCTTAGCTCCTCATGGATGATGGGTCATCCCTTTATCCTGCCCACTGCCTTAGGTCAGAAGCAATCTAGCAAGACTCGTTACATCCACATCAAGGCTGATTCACTTAATCAGCAACTGCCCCCTGTCCCCTTATGCAGAAAAAGAGATGGGGAGAAATCCCTTTGGGCTGTGTCAAAATATCATTCACATATAACCACTCCCTACCGCCCCTTCTCTTTTATGCATCACAGTATCATCTATATACAGCCATTCTTCACTCACCTCTATCTCCTGCCTTCTCCCTTCCTTGCTCAACAGACATTCTCCTCTTTCTCAAAGCCCTTTTTATCCCATCCATCTCATCCTTGGTGGTCCCCTAAGTTCATTCCCTCCCCCTCTGCCTTACACACCTCATTTACAATTTTTTTTCACACATTCTTTCCATTTGTCTAAATCATCCTGATACTCTTTCATCAGCCCTATCTGCCATCTCCTTTTCCACCCCAATGTGAACTAGGTTGTTCTACATTGGTTGGAGATAAACTATTTTTTAGTTCTTCTCTTTATTGTGTCACCTCAGTTGCCAACTATACATTACACTTACAATTTTAAACATCTTCCGTTTGTCTATTTACAAATATTTACATTATGGAACTGAGTATGGACACTCAGTATTTATTTTAACTCTGTAAATATCTATATACAAGAGGGGATGAATTATAATAACTAATATCATTAATATGGTTGAATCTGCCAGTTGAAGTGCAGGTGTTCTCGGCGGTTGAACCTCAGGTCAAGCCAACTTGACCATGTGTCAGATCACACAGTAGATGGTCTGTTGAAGCTTGCTGCTACCACCAAGATCTGATGTAGAATAGCCAATGCGTGTGTGTGCATGTGTGCACACTAGTATAGAGTGAATAATTTTCAAGGCCAAGTACAAAAGCATACCGGTATTTTGTGCAACAGATGCTTGGCATGGCTACCATTCACTGACCACAGCAAAGTTAATGCTCAGAGAAAATGAAAATATAAGAATTTGACATGTAAGATAAATGTACATAGATTTGAGCAATTCTATTATAGGAAAATATTGTCTAAAAATTGACTTAATCTTAAGAACATGTGGAATTAGATATTATTTCCATTCACTTAGGCCAAATGCAATCTTATGAAGGGGTGGCTCAATTGGAAAGGTTGTAATGGGGGAGAAGAGTAGGGGGAGAAGTTGAGAGGGTTGGTGAGGGTCCTCTATAGTAGAGGTAGTACTAATTGATGATGGAACATTCTCTATGTCGAGGCCACAGGGAATTCTTTTGGTATGGTCTTTTTGCTATACGGCCTCTACAAGATCGTGCAACCTGAGTGCTTTGACTTTATTATTTGACTCCTCCCAATAATACAAAAAGGTTCAGTGAGTTTAGGGGAGAGCTTTGAGGTAGGGTGTGGTTGAAGGTGTAAACAATGTCTCCAAGTTCAAATGAACAATCTCTCACTTATTTGTTATGCTGACAGGCCATATCGTCCTTAGCCAGATGAAGAGTATTATGGATTCTTTTGAAAAAACTATTGAAATTTGCTACTTTGAATTTAACATACATATACCAAAGGCTTTTTCCCCCTTACAAGGGAGGTAGCCAAAAAACCAAAGGCATAAAAACCACTCCCACTCCATCCCCACATATTCCACTCCCATCCATCCCCTTAACATAATCATTTAAATTGTAAATAGGAGGTAATTCTGAAACAAGAAGATTATATAGGAGACTTTTGTCAGAGCCAAAGAGGATAAAATAAGGTGATTCTGATATTGACCTCATGCACTGTTAATGCAAGCTTGGATCATGTTCATCCCAAGAAGGGTGAAGATTAGAAGCAAGGTGTCAAAGAACATTGAGAATCTTTTGGTTCTGGTGTTCAGTTAAGCCATTTGAACTAGGATGGTAGGCTATAGTATTACATTTTGTGATTTTAAAGGATTTACAAATATTTGAAGGAGTCTCATTGTTGAACTCAGTTTCATTGTCAGAAATTAGAGTTTTTGGCGTAGTGAAGGGGCATATGAGTTTCTCAATAAGGGTGTTTGCCACATGTTGTGCTGTCTTGTCTGGTGGGGGGAAAGAATACAGAATCTGGAAAAATGGTCAACACAGACAAAGAGGTATTGATTTCCACTGGGTGTAAGTGGTAACCTAAGGAGGTCAGTAGCTACTGTGTTGAATGGTTTACAAGGGGTAGGATAAGTTAAGATGGGAACATGACCACTGATGTGACCTTTGTGTGGTGTGCAAGAATGACAAGCATCAATGTTGGAGTGTATATCCTTCTTCATGGTTAACCAGAAGTAGTACAATCTGGCTTGTATAATGCATTTCTTCTTGCCAGAGTGTGCAGCAGTGGGGGGAGTTTTGTAGGAGTTTCAGAACTTAAGGAATGAGGTCCATAGGGACTATGAGCCGAAACACTGACCTGTTGGGTTCATGTTTGTTCGTTAATGTTGTTTTGCGATTGAGTGTGTTATCAACTGATGTGTAAATGTTGAGATTTGGAGGGAAGTTATCTGTATCAGTTGTGTTGCAGCTATACATGCTTGCATAATAGGTACTGAAATGGAATTTTGAGTAATGGTTGTGATATGATGACTGAGAATGTCTGCTACTAGGTTTGCTTTTCCCTGAACAAAATGAAAGGTGGGCACGAACTCCTGTATCATGAGGAACCAGCAAGCAAGTTTTCCTGCTAGATTCTTTCCTTTGAAGAGATGTAAGGTTGGTTGATGGTCCATTAATGTGTGTATGTCGCAACCAAGGATGATCTCTTTCAAGTGTCTGAGGGCCTACACTACAGTTAATGCTTCTGTGTCTGTGACCGAGTAATTTTGTTTGTGTTTTTTTAGCGTGTGGATAGCATAGGCAATTGGCCTGAGTTTTGAGTTGTGTTGTTGTATGAGGGCTGCACCAAGTCTGGTGTAGGATGCATCTATGTATATTGTGAAAGGAAGTTTGTGGTTTGGGAAAGTAAGGACAGGTGCCATGGTTAAGGCTCTCTTTAACTCATTACAGGCTTTCTCTTGGTCAGGTGTTCAAATGAAGGGGGTGTCCTTCTTAAGTAGCGAAGTTAATGGTGCTGCTATACCAGCGGAACCTTGAATGTATCACCTGTAAAATCTTGATAGACCAAGAAATTAATGTATGTAGTCAATAGAAGTTAGGGTGTGGAAAATCAATGACTCCCTTGACCTTATTCTGCAAGGTTAAAATTCTTTGTAAGTTAAGGACATGCCTTAGGAAGCATATTTTTGAAGGAAGGAGCACTTCTTAAGCTTCAGTTTGAGGCCTGCCTTTGCTAGTCATGAGAGGTTAGTGTTTGGAGTGTGTTTGCTCACCAATTTCGAAGAGATGATCACATCATCAAAGTACATAAACACAGAATGGCCTATGAGATCTGCAAGGACTGTGTGCATAAGTAGTGTGAAAACTGAGGAGCTGAAACAAGACCCATTGCTAGTCATTTGAAGTGATAGTGTCCAGTAGGGATGCTAAAGGCTGTCAGGAGTTTAGACTCTGGAGCAAGGGAAATCTGGCTATATCCTGACATAAGGTCCAAGGTTGTGAACACTACATTGTTTTCACCGACAGAGTGTAAGAGATCTTGTAATACAGGGATGTGGTGTCTATCTGGTATAGGAATGTTTTTAAAGAAAATTGGGAAACAATTATTATAGAGTGTATTTTTGTTAAAAAAAAAAACACTTAAAACATATCAAATGTTTGGAGAAGAAACAGTGGTGGATGGGAATGGAATGGGTGGTAATGAAATGGGTGGGAGTGGGTACTTGCCTTTTGACTTGGCTATCTCATTTCTTAGGAGGAAAAATCCCTTGGTATATAGATAGACATCAATAGTTCTGGTATTTTTTATTGTTCATATGTATATATATTTGCAGAGCACCACCATGTCAGCAGAACAGGAGGTGAAATTGATCAACAAAATAACTCAGCATTTTCAGGTGGGTAGCTGTTTTTGTTATGTCTTGTCAAGTTTAGATTGTAAATATCAGAATGTTCTAGATGTATTTTTTATAATCTGCTCTCAGGGATGCTTTTAGACATCTGCTTAATACATACACAGATGCACCTTATACTTTGCAAGTTCATAATTTATATTTACTTTATATTGTATCTTCTTTCATTGAACACAGAAATAGTCTAAGTCTTGTATACCAATTTCTCCCTATATTCTTTAAGATCTCATCAGGCCCAGAAGCTTTACTCACATCTAGTGAGATATTTTACTCACTTGCTTTGACTACTTTTACCTCCCATGATTCATGTCTTTTATTCTTTCCATATATCACTTTTTGGAACTGTTTCATAACTAAGTAGGGGTTGCCATCCTAACCTTTTTGAAGACAAGTTCCTCTGTCCTTAGAGTAAAACAGGAACATGGGTAATTGTCAAAATGTATTCTACCCAAGCTACTTGGGTAATTTCTGTTATACTCCCAATTAACCAAGACCTTACATGCCTAAGTGCTACCCCTGAGCAAAGTTCTCAATGACACCCACATCACCACTTCCCACCTCCACCACTCTTTACTACCTATTTTAGCTATTGGCTTGTGAAATAATTAAACAGTTTTAAAATTTGCATTTAATGTCCCTATCGCAGAAAGGATAAGGGAAAATATTTTGTTGATTCTAACACAATATTCATTGATTACGGTAAAATATTCAGGGCTTCTTTGACCTTTTTTTAATATCATTGTTTTGTAAGCCTTGTTGGCAGGAAGTGCAGGCTAGAATTGCCACCCCCAGGTATATGCTCCCCCCCCCCCCACAAGGGCACTGCAATTGATATGTAAACTTTTCATGGTAACAAATTGTCTTTGGTGCATATCATTCCTTTTCTTCCTACCTGTTTACCTCCTTTATGCATGTATAAATATATGCAGGTGTGCATATAGTGCATCAGATTATTGAAGCTGTGAATATCATTGAATTAGTTGTGACACATTCTGATATTTCCTTACAGAGTCTCAATGATGATATTTTGGACAACTATGAACCATCATATGTACGCTCGGTGCTCTTGACTCCAGGTGCCACAAGAAACAAAACTCTTCGTTGGGCATTGGAGAAACTGCACCCTGCATCTGCTTTGTCTCTTGAAAGAGAACCTTCCACAGCACATCCTCAAAGTTGGTGATTTGTCAGTTTTAGTGATGGAAATTGGGGTGGGGGAGTTATGTGAGAGTATGTCATATACCTACTTCAGTTTCCTTGTTTTTGAGCTTCCAAATGACATGCATAGAACACAAAACATATTTATGTTCTAAAGCTCTTTCCCTTTTATAAAGGGGTTGGGGAATTCAAAGTTCACATCCCATAAACAAATATAACTAATTCAACCATCTCTCTCATCTCAGCATGTCAGGGGTGAAGGGTGGTTGTCCTGTCCCCAACCACACTATTTGTGTCACTACCCCAGGGTATGGACAGTAGTGCTGGTATCAACATACCGTATTTTCCGGCGTAAAGTGCGCGACTTTTTTCCGTTGGAAGGGCCTAAAAATGCGCGTGTTGGTGGTGCGCATTATCTACAGCCTACGATAGAAATTCTGCGGCTGTGTGTGTAATTTTTTTTCACAACAGCATGACGATGTTGGCCGTCACAAAGTCGGGAGGCACACTTCTCTGTGACGTTCCGTGAGAACAAGAAGAACAGCCATGGTGACATGAAAGAATACGCCAGCATGGGCTACCGTATATAAATATTTGGTATAGGTAGGTATCTATCGAATCTTATTTTTCATGTTTAAATAGGCCTAAACACCATGAAACATGATCAATATTCATGATATTTGCCCATGTTCACAGCATCTTAGTTTGAATTTTTATGTTGGCTTTGTTGCTTCACTTTAGGTATGGTACAAATTCCGTTGCGGCCGTTCATAAACTCGTGTCAAACACCTGACTACAACACCCTCTTTCGGGAGTTATATTAACTAAACGTCACCTCAATGAGAGACTGTCCTATTTCACCACTGTCATTGCAGGTTCAAAGCTAAAATGAAACAGTCTGTAGTTTGTTTCAGTATTAAATAAAAAATGGTAAAGACGAATTATTTCCTCAAGATATAAAATGAACATTTTCTGTAAAAATCCCGAAATTTTTCTGTATATTTTACTTTCAATAAACTTTTTTTAGATCATATTTCCTACAAACTATTTAAGCTACAAAGTAATAAGGGACCAACGCACAACATGAGTCATATGCTGGTACCGGTACATGTACCGGTAGTTCCGACTTTTTCTTAGTTGTGTCCTGATTGATGCCTAAACTGACACTTAATTTAGTGACAAATCAACAGATTTCCCAGTGGTGGCTCTAGCCAATGAAAAATACTTCTCCATGTAACCTCGTTCACATGATATAAATACCGAGGTAAAACTGCGTTATAGACAAATGCGATCGGGCATGCGCGTTATACGTTGGTGCGCGCTATCTGTGTACTGAGATAACGAAGTGCATGGGTGCGCATTTTAAGCCGGAAAATACGGTACATCTTGTTGCCAACAGTGTCAACACAACAAAGTTTTTTTAATGCTTGTGACATGTTGACAGAGATGCTCTCTTGTTGACAAAAAAGGGGACCTTTTTTTTCAATGTCACAAAAAAATGAGATTATTATGTCATGAGCAAATGAAATTGTAGTAATGTCATATGATAATTTGATTATGGATAGTCAATAATGAGGAATGATGATGATGGATTAATATGATGGTGACAATGAAGAGGACAATGTTTCAAATGATTAATTTTACTTACATTCATATACCAAAGGCTTTTCCCCCATACAAGGGGGGTAGCCAAAAAAGAGGCATAAAAACTACTCCAACCCATTCCATCCCCACACACTCCACTCCCCTCCACCCTCTTCCCTCCCCACACACTCCACTCACCTCCACCCTCTTATCTTGGCACCTCTTGGATGACGGGTCATCCCTGCATCTTGTCCACTGCCCTGGGTTAGAAGCAGTGTCACAAGACACAGCACATCCACAGCAAGGCCGCTTGATTTTACTTAAAGTAATAAAAAGGTGTTTTGGAAGTAAATTGAGAGAGGCAGGGGAGGTGAGTCAAGTAGAGAAGAAAAGGTAAAAGGTGCAGAAGGACAGATCTTGATGGAAGAGGAGGCAGTAAGGGGAAGAAGGGCAGAGTATTTTAGAGAGCTGTTGAATGTGGAGGAGGATAGGGAGGGATTGGTGGTGACAGTGGGAAGCACTAAGAAAATGATGGTGATGGGAGAGGAAAATGGAGGAGAAATAAAAGATGAGCTGCAAATAACCCTGAAAATGAGAGCAGCTAAGTCTCCTGGGTTAGATGGGTGTCATGGGGGTGTCTGAAGAAGGGAGGTACAGTAATAGTGGTCTGGCTGGTGAGGTTGTTTAATGTGTGTCTAAGGGAGGGTAGAGTGCCAGAGGACTGGAGGAGTGCCTGTATAGTTCTGATTTACAAGGGTAAAGGGGACAAATGTAAGTGTAGTATCTTGGGGGGAATTAGTTTGTTGAGTGTAGTTGGGAAGGCTTATGGGAGGGCTTTGATTGAGAGGATTGGGAGAAGAATAGAGGGAGTAATTGGTGAGAAACAGTGTGGGTTTAGGAAAGGTAGGGGGTTGTGTGAATTAGACTTTAGTGGTAAGGAAGATTTGTGAAAAGGTTTTGGGAAAAGGTAAGGATGTTTTTTGGGTCTTTATGGATTTGGAAAAGGCTTATGACAGGGTAGACAGGAAGGCACTGTGGAAGGTTTTGCAGATGTATGGGATTGGGGGAAAGCTGTTAAGGTCAGTCAAGAGTTTTTACAAGAGTAGTAGAGCCTGTGTTAGAATTAAAAATGTAGAGAGTAATTGGTTTGAGGTAAAGGTGGGACTGTGTCAGGGCTGTGTGATGTTGCTATGGCTGTTCAATGTGTACATGGATGGGGTGGTGCAGGAGGTAGAGGCAAGGGCAATGGGCAGAGGGTTGGAGATTGTTAAAGAAAATGGAGAATAGTGGGAGGTGAGCCAGTTGCTGTTTGCTGACGACACTGTGCTTGTGGCAGGGGCAGAGGAGGGATTAAGGGAGTTAGTGATGGAATTTGGAAAGGTATGCAATAGGAAAAAGTTGAAGGTAAATGTGGGTAAAACCAAGGTGATGAGATGTACAAGGATAGAGGATGGAAGTGAGTTGGAAGTAAGTCTGAAAGGAGAGAGGCTGGAGGAAGTGGGTAGCTTCAAGTATTTGGGGTCACATATGGCAGGAAAGGGAAGAATGGAGGTGGAGGTAAATTGTAGATTGAGAGAAGCAAGTAAATGCTTTGGGGAATTAAAAATTGGTATGAGATATAGGCAACTTGGAATGGATACAAAGAGAAGATTGATGAAGAGGCAATGTTACCATATGAAGCAGTGTGTTTAAACCCATTCTGGCTTACAGGCCCTGGTCTGGAAGAGCTCTAGTTTGCTGCATTGCCTTTCACCAAAGAAATGTGATTGGATTAACCATCCAGTAACGAGTAACCCATAATCACAAAAATGCTGAAATGAGAAGGATGGCTAAATGGGTTTTGTGTATGATATGGGTGTGTGCATTAACTAACAAACCCCTCCTTATAACTTCAGTCATTTATTTCTCTAGTTTGGAAGAGCTCTAGTTTATTGCATTGCCTTTCACCAAAGAAATGTGATTGGATTAACCATCCAGTAACAAGTAACCCATAATCACAAAGATGCTGAAATGAGAAGGATGGCTGAATGTGTTTTAATTGTGTATGATGTGGGTGTGTGCATTAACTTACAAACCCCCCTTTTATAACTTCAGTCATTTATTTCTCTAGCTGATTAATGATAGTGTTAATATGTTTCTTAATTTTTCTCTTTCAGGAATGCTGAATTCCTTCTCAGCTCTTTGTCTTTGCAAGACAGGTGACCTAAATATTATCAAAGTAAGTAATACAACAGAGAACCCACATATAGGTAAATTGAATAATGAACAGTTTTCCAGAGAAAATTAAATCTTGTAATAAGCTGAAATTTGAACAACAAACTATGAACAGACTGTTGTACATAAGTGGCTGGCAGCATACCAGCAAACTTAGTAGCCATGCTATACTCATAAAAACTTGCAAATTTCCATTTTTTATACTGAAAATTTACAAAGGATTACAAGAATGCATGCCAACAGGAGACCTTTTGGTCCATAACTAGGTTGAATGGAAAAATAGATAAATAGAAATATATATATGTATATAAGTAAATAGAATGAATATATAGATAATGATAAATAATAAACAAAGATATTTATAATAAATTATTAATAAATAGATGATAGAAATAAACAGGTAAATAATAAATAAATGAATAATGCATACATACATATATCAAAGGCTTTTCCCCCTTTACCAGGGATGTAGCCAAAGTCAAAAGGCATAAATCCACTCCCACCCATTTCATCCCCACATACTTCACTCCCATTCACCACCCCTCCTTCCCTCTTTTCTTGGCTCCTACTGGATGATGGGTCATCCCTGCATCTTGCCCTTTGCCCTAGGTCAGAAGCAATGCAGCAAGACACAGCATATCCACAGCAAGGCCACTTCATTCAATCACTGAACCCCCCTTCTTTCCATCCCCTCATGCAGAAAAAGAGAAGGAGAGAAATCCCTTTAGGCTACATCAAAATATCATTCACACATAACCACACTCTAAGCCCCCCTTCCCCCGACCACTCCCATTCATCACTGCAACATCTATACACTACCATTCTCCACTCACCCTTATCTTTTGTCTTCTCCTTTTCTCAACAGACATCCCTCTCTTTCTCAACACCCCTTTTACCCCATCCATCCATCCATCTCATCCTCAGTCATCCCCTCCTGTTTACTCCATCCACCTCTACCTTCTACACTTTTTTTACTAATCTTTCTTCACCTATTCTTTCCATGCGTCCAAACCATCCCAATACTCTTTCATCAGCCCTATCTCCCAACTGCTTTTCCACCCCCACTCTCCTCCTCACCTCCTTGTTTCTCATTCTATCCAGCCTATAGTCAGCGCAACGAGAAGTGACCGCTAAGGCGGGGTTAGGAGATTTCCCGGTGTTGCCACATCTCCACAGATAACACGGCCCGCACGGCTCACACTGAATGCAGTGTGAGGGGGGCGGGGCCAGAGAATAGATGTAGCGGCAACGTCGCTCTCTCTTGCTCATATGCCGTGTCGATGACTTGAGGAAACGAAACCTTTGTATAGAAAACATTGCTTTGATTTTTACCTCAGTGGTGATGTGTGACAAAAAATTATAATATGATTATATGTGGCAACATTATAGAAATATAAAATAGAATTATAAAATAAAATAAAATGATAAAATAATTATATGTGGCAACACAGGGGGGCTCCCAGTGCTCCGCCCTAATGGCCATTTTTCGATGCAACAAGTATAGTAACCCCAACAATACTTCTCAGACATTTCAGCTCAAATACATTTAAACTTTTCCTCTCTTCTTCTCTTATGTTCCATGATTCTGCTCCATACAGTGCTGTTTGCATAATCACCCCTTCATACAATCTACTCATAGCATCCATTCCCAAATGTCTATTTCTCATTACACTTTTTAATCCCCCAATCTACATTCTACTTCCACTTTCTACCTCCATTTCCACTCCCTCCTTTCCTGCCACATGCACCCCCAAGTATCTAAAGCTGTCCACTTCCTCCTGCCTCTCTCCCTTGATACTCGCTTCCAATTTGCTGCCATCTTCTCCCCTTATACATCTCATCACCTTATTTTTACCCACATTTTCCTTAAACTTCCTCTCACACACCTTCCCAAACCATATCACTAACTTCCTTAATCCCTCCTTTGATCCTGGTACGAGCACAGTGTCGTCAGCAAACAATAACTGGCTTATCTCCCATTTCTCTCCATTTTCTTTAACCATCTCCAATCCCCTGCCCATTACTCTCACCTTTACCTCCTGCACCACCCCATCCATGGACACATTGAACAGCCATGGCCATGTGACACATCCCTGGCAAAGTCCCACCTTTACCTCAGACCACTTATTCTCTACATTTCTTATTCTAACACAGGCTTTACCACTCTTGTAAAAACCCTCGACTGCTCTTAATAGTTTTCCTCCTATCCCATAGATCTGTAATACCTCCCACAGTGCCTTCCTGTCTACCCTGTCATAAGTATTTTTTATATCCATAAAGGTCCAAAATAATCCTTACCTTTGCCAAAGCTTTCTCACATATCTGTCTTACCACAAAACTCTGATCCATGCAACCCCAACCTTTCCTAAACCCACTCTGTTCCTCACCAGTTACTCCCTCTGTTCCTCTCCTAATCCTCTCATTCACAACGCTCCAATAAGCCCTCCCAACTACACTCAACAAACTGATCCCTCTAAAACTACTACACTCACATTTGTCCCCTTTTCCCTTGTAAAGTGGAACTATACAGGTGGATGGGAGTGTGCACCTTGGCTGGCTATTTCCCTTATAAGGGTGGAAGAGGCCCTTGGAATATAGATGTATAGAGTTTTGTGACTTGCTGTTGTTCTCTTCAGTTGTCCCCTCATGTTCACTCCATCCACCTCTGCCTTCCACATTTCTTTTACTAATCTTTCTTCACTCATTCTTATCATGTCATATAATAATTATTGTGTTAATTGACATCAGCTTTTACTGAAATTTGTTTCTTCTCCCTAGGGTGAAGCAAGTCCTCTGTCTCAGCTTCAATTTTGGGCTGCTGTTTTAGAATCCGTCCATCATTTATGCCATATTAAGGTCAGCCAAGCAAAATTGGACATGTTTGACTCATTTATGGGCAACTTGACATTGTTGCCTCACTTGGATTCAACTCTGTCGGTAATTACTGTTTTGATCATACATACATATACCAAAGGCTTTTTCCCCCTTACATGGGGGGGTAGCCATTTTGATCATAATGTGAAGATATGTGGGAAACTGTAATGTTATAACACATTTGTAAATATACACTTAAAACCCACTATCAGAGAAATAATATAAGAAACACAGGAGATCCGTATATTTCAACTACTATCTGTATAGTCCTCTTCAGCAGAATCTTTCTGATGAAGAGGACTACAGATAGTAGTTGAAATATACACATCTCCTGTACTTCTGATATTATTTCTCTGATAGTGGGATTTAAGTGTGGAGATATGTGTTACACACTGTGATGTTTGTTTTTCACAAATGCTTGAGCACAAATCAAATTAAATCTTATATTCTGGTTTGACAGGCAAGTCGGATGGGCTTGATTGATGATGATGATGATCTGAGGAAAAAATATCAACTCTGGTGTGAAAAGGGACACCATTCTTCATTTGTAAAGTTGATGGAAAATACTCAGTCAGAATTAGAGAAGAGAACTTCATACTTTGAGAACAAAGACCTACATGAAGTAAGAGCAAAGATTTTTGTATTTGGTTTGTTGTGATGAAAATGAAGTTTAAATTGCAAACAGGGCTAGGGTTGATTATGGGTTGAATTGGAATTGATTAGAAGAAAATGTGAATTGGCATGTATTATAATTGATGGAGGTCCTGGAGCCGCAGCGTCTACGTCGTGGGACCCCCCCCCCCCCAACCCAGCTGCCCAGGATGTAACACTTCACCCCATACCATACAACACATAATGGAAGACTGCATTATACACAATCATGCACGCAAACAACACAACATACACTCTATAAAGGATTTGTGGGAAAACCCAGTTTCGGCTGTGGCATTCCTTGGGGAGACGGGACTGCTCGGACAGACAGTCTAGGGAACGACAACAACAACGATAGCATTTGATAGATATGTGTACACAGTTTATTGGTTTTGTGCATATAGGGTATGTGAAGCACCGAGTAGTGAGCACTGAAACATTTGGTTGTTTTAAGAGAAGATTAGATAACTTTATGGATAAGGATGACAGATGGTAAGGGATGTGAAAATGCCTAGTGTAGGCCCTCTGGCCTTCTGCAGTTTCCTCCATTTTTATGTGTATGGACCTGGATTGGTTTTTATGTGTGACTAATAGGAGAATGTGTGGGAGGGCAGGCATGTATTTACCTATTTTTATTTACCTAGTTGTATTATACAGGAAGGGGAGCTATGCTTGTGGTGACCCGTTTGTTCTTAAATTCTTGTATTGTGTTTGCACACACTATTTCTTCATCCAGTTTGTTCCATATATCTATTACTCTGTGTGGGAAGCTGTTCTTTTTCAGGTCTCTTGTACTGACCTTGTTATGATAAATAGGAAGGGGAGATTGTCAAAGAAAAGTATTAGTGTTACAGAAAATCTTTGTTAAGATGATGTTTCACAACCGAATAAGGATGAGTCAGGTGTGGTAAAAAATGAAAGAAATAAAACAGTAAGATATGTCATTCTATTTACAAATTATGGTTAATGCTGAAATCAACATATTTTACATTAATGAAATCTAGAGTAACTAAAAGAAACAAAGATCTGGCTGGGAGGAGCAACAAGAGTACTTAGCTGGCCCAAGGAAGGGAGTGATTAGGCAACGGAGAGACACTAGGATCTCTGAGAAGAGTGAGACACGACACCTGCCGGTCCCCTTTTTAAACAACCACTGGCCATGACATGACCTGACCTGTGGTCAACCTTTCTTGGCCATTTTGACCATCTTTACCACCAAAATTGGGTCTCCCTCTCACTCCAAATGCTTTTTTCTTGCACTGAACATATGCCTGTATGTATGCGTGCATAACAAGAGTGACTAGAGTAGGTTTCTGTGCTCAATCCAGAGACTGGGTATTGGCCCCTTAGGGTCACACCTCCTTGTGGAGATGGGATGGGTGTGTTGTTCTGTAGTTTGACAAAAAATTCTGGGATATTTGACAGTTGCTGCAGCTCTATTGAACCTCCATCCATTCTCCTTCCTTGTCTGGACCAATAGGGTATCCACTTGGTGCTACACAACAGCCCTTGGGATTAAAGATTGTCAAATATTAATTTCATGGAATTTGAATTGTTCAATATGTATTCTGAGTTGCAATTCAATTAACAAAAACCATTTTACTCCAGCCCTGATTACAAAATACCTTGTTCATGACCATATAGTTTTGATTTCTTTTATGTTCTGTACAAATTGTTTATATATATTGATACTTTTGATTGCAGATGTACAAAGAACCTATAGAACAAGAAGGATTTGAAAATGCTTTGAAAACCCTGGAAACAAAGTTAATGCTCCAGAGGGATCAGTGCACTGGATTGTGCGACACCTTTGATTCAGATATTTCACCGTGGATTGGCACACCTGAACCCATTACTGAAACCATCAGAGGTCCTTTGATTAGGCAGATGAATACACAAGTACAGCAGTTCATCAAGGTAGGTCATAATGTTTCATTGCAGTACTGCATAGCTATTGTTAAAAGGTTGTATTAAAGGATATTAGTCTATCAATATACCAAGAGCTTGGTACACCTACACAAGTACCTTCTGGTACACCTGAACCCATTACTGAAACCATCAGAGGTCCTTTGATTAGGCAGACGAATACACAAGTACAACAGTTCATCAAGGTAGGTCATAATGTTTCATTGCAGTACTGCATAGCTATTGTTAAAAGGTTGTATTAAAGGATATTAGTCTCTATATACCAAGAGCTTTTTCCCCTTTATGAAGGAGGTAGCCAAGTCAAAGGCATGTACCCACTCCCACCCATTCCACTCCCTTCCACCACCCTTTCCTCCCTCTCATCTTAGCTCCTCATGGATGACAGGTCATCCCTGTATCTCGCCCACTGCCCTGGATCAGAAGCAGTGTAGTAAAGCACAATAAATCCACAGCAAGGCCGCTTCACTTAATCGGCAACCAATCTCTCTGTCCCTTCATGCAGTAAAAGAGAAGATGGGGAGAAATCCCTTCTAATATCCTAAAGGATATTAGTAATGAAATTATATGCCTTGCTGCATTTCCTTTGACCCATACAATGTAATGGGGGACAGGGATGACACTTCATCCAGAAGATGCTTGTGTAGGAGGAGCATTGTAGGCATTTTAATGTGTATGTAGTGAGTGTGAGATTTGACTTGCCCACCTCCTTTGTAAGGGGGAAAGGGCCTTTGGTGTTTATGCATGTATTAATTGAATATTAAATAGTATAGATACATTTATTTTATTTGCTCAGTAGCATGCAGCTGATACTTTAGGGCCTATATGGGATACCCGTACAGACCAGAGCCACACATCATTTTGTCTATGTTAGGGAAAGTATCTCCTCATAGAGAAAAATTATGCTACTTTGTTGTACTGTGACTGTCCTTCTCTTATGCTATCCCTCCTCTTAATATTGTCCTGTACCACTTCTTTGAATATATATTCTCCATTTTTGCCTCTGTCCTCTGTGGTAGGGGGAAGAAAGAATACTGCCACCAAGTTTCCCCCACTCAGGTTGTAAAAGGCAGCTAAAATGGGCTTGAGTGATGGGACTAGGCATCCTGCTCACTGTAACCCTAAGGGTACAGATGAGAGTAAAAAGGAAGAGTTAGGCAGTATGTTTATGAGAAGGAAGATGGATGTGTTGGCATTCAATGAAACTTAAGTTGAAAGGGCGGGGTGATTTTGAGTTTGGGAATGCAGTGGGGAGGGTGTCAAGAATGAGGAGAGGATGAAGGAGGGAAGAGGTGGCTCAACTAGTAAGTTTATGGTGTAGTGGAAGGAGGTTCCTTCAAGGTTAATGTGGATAAAGGTGAAACTGGGAAGGGTGATGTGGGTCTTTGTAAGCACAAATGGGCCTGGTAGTGAGAAGAGTGTAGTTGAAAGGGAGGCTTCTTGGATAGTTTTAAATGAGTGCTTAGTTTCGGGAGGAATGTCAATGTAGTGGTATTGGGAGATCTCAGTACTAGAGTAGGAGATGAACCATTAGATGGAGTGGTTGGGAAGTTTGGGAGTGCCAGGTAAAAAATCATAGTGGAGATGTGTTTAGAAAGAGAGTTTATGATAGCTAACAGTGTTTATGAAAAGATTCAAGCACAGGCACACAAGGGAGAGAGTGGTGGATGGAAAGGTGGTCGCTAAGGCATTAATGGACTATATAGTGGTAACCAGAAGAACTGTAGGAAGAGTTTTGGATGTCCATGTTCTTAGTGGGGGAATGTCAGATAATTTTTTGGTGGAAGATATGTTGATAGTGTGGGATAGGTGAAGAAAGAGAAAAAGGGCAGAAGGTAGGGAGGTGCTTAAACTGTTTAAATGAGAAGGAAAAGGAACAGGAGTACAAGGAGAAGCTAAGAGAAGTGTAGGGGATGGTTAAGGATAAAGTAGACGTAGAAGTGGAAGAGGAATGGGGGGGTTTCAAGGGCGGAGTGACAAGATGTACGAAGATGGTATGTGGAACGAGGCAGAAGAGGGAATAAAATGAAGGGTAGTGAGTGGTGGGGTGATAAAGCGAAGAAGGTAGTAGAATAGAAGAAGCGAGTGTTTAGGGACTGGTTGCAAAGTAGGATGAGAGAACCATATGAGAAGTACAGATAAAAAAGAAAAGCAAAAAATAAGATAAATGAAGCAAAAAGAAGGGCGGATGTAATATGGAAGAGGAGTATGACAGAAAATTTTGAAAGTAATAAAAAGATGTTTTGGAAGGAAGGAAAGGCGAGTCAAGTTGAGAAGAAAAGGTAAGGGACACAGATGAACAGATGTTGACAGAAAAGGAGGGAGTAGGGGGAAGATGGGCAGAGTATTGTAAGGACCTGTTAAATGTGGAGGAGGATAAAGAGGGATTATTGGTAACAGTGGGAGGCACTAGGATGGGAGAGGAGAATGGAGGAGATATGAAAAAAAGATGAGGTGTAAGTAGGTTTCAAAATGATAAGAACAAGTAAGGCACCTGGGTTAAATGGGTGTCATACTGAGTGCCTGAAGAAGGGAGGTATGATAATAGTGGACTGGCTAGTGAGGTTGTTTAATGTGAGTTTGGGGAGTTATACAATAGGAAAAAGTTGAAGGTAAATGTGGGTAAAACCAAGGTGTTGAGGTGTACAAGGGGAGAGGATGGCAGTGAATTGGAAGGAGGTGGGCTGGAAGAAGTGGAAAGCTCTAGGTATTTGGAGTCACATGTAGCAGGAAAAGGAGGAGTGGAAGTACAGGTAAATTGTAGATTGAGAGAAACAAGCAAATGCCTTCGGAGATTAAGAATTGTCATGGGAATGAATGCAAAGAGGAGAATATATGAAGGGGTGATTGTGCCAACTGCTTTGTATGGTGCAGAGACTTGGAATCTGAGAGAGGCAGAAATGAAAAGTTTGAATGTTTTTGAGATGAAGTGTCTGATAAGTATGGTAGGGATTACTAGGCTGGATAGAGTGAGAAGCAAAGAGGTGAGGATGAGAGCTGGGGTGGAAAAGGAGATGACAGATAGGGCTGATGAAAGAGTGTTAGGATGGTTTGGACACATGGAAAGAACGAGTGTTGAAGGATTAGTAAAATAGATGTGGAAGGCAGAGGCAGAGGGAGTGAATTTGAGGGGATAACTGAGGATGAGATGGATGAATGGGGGTGAAGGCATTGAGCAAGAGGGAAATGTCTGTTGAGCAAGGAAGGAAGAAGGTAAGAGATAGGGGTGAGTGGAGAATGACTGTGTATAGATGATATTTTTATGTAAGGAAGAGAGGGTTAGGGGATGGGGGTGGTAAGGGATGCTTATGTGTGAACAATATTTTGATGAAACCTGAAGAGATTTCTCCCAGTCTTCTCTTTTTCTGCATGAAGGGATGGAGAGGGGTTTTGCCAATTAACCCATTCAACTCCGATGACAAGATGTCTTGTCATTTGGTCAAATAAAACAAAAAATCATAAAACACCAAAATGTTTGATCAAACACCAGAAAAATATGACGTCAGTCCTCGCTTCGCTGCGAGCGAAGCGAGGATTGACGTCATATTTTTCTGGTGTTTGATCAAACATTTTGGTGTTTTATGATTTTTTGTTTTATTTGACCAAATGACAAGACATCTTGTCATCGGAGTTGAATGGGTTAAGTGAAGTGTTGTTGTTGTTGTTGTTGTTGTTGTCGTTCCCTAGACTGTCTGTCCGAGCAGTCCCGTCTCCCCAAGGAAAGCCACAGCCGAAACTGGGTTTTCCCACAAATCCTTTATAGAGTGTATGTTGTGTTGTTTGCGTGCATGATTGTGTATAATGCAGTCTTCCATTATGTGTTGTATGGTATGGGGTGAAGTGTTACATCCTGGGCAGCTGTTCACAATGCGGTCATCCAGCCTCTTCGGTGAAGTGTTGTTGCTGTGGATGTACTGTGTCTTTGCATTGCTTCTGACCCAGGTCAATGAGTGGGATACAGGGATGACCCATCATCCAGGAGGAGCTAAGGTGAGAGGGAGGAAAGGGTGATGGAGGGGGTGGAATGGGTGAGAGTGGGTACATGACTTTGACTTGGCTTCCCCCCTTGTAAGGGGAAAAAATCTGTTGGTATATAGATAGAAAACAGTTTTGGTTCATAATTGCAAAATCTTTCAAAAATTGCTCTCTTCCTCCCTGCGAATTCTTGTATAGTCATTCTTACCTTATTTTTACATGCATGTGTACATATACCAAGGCTTTTTTCCTCCTTATACGAGAGGTAGCCAAAAGACAAAGGCATAGAAATCATTCCAACCCATTCCATCCCCTACTTACTCCACTCTCCTCCATCCTCTGCCCTCCCTCTTATCTTGGCACCTCCTGGATGATGGGTCATCCCTGCATCTTGTCCACTGCCCTGGGTCAGAAGCAGTGTCACAAGACACAGCACATCCATGCCAAGGCCTCTTCAATAAATTGATGACCCCCCTCTCCGTCCCCTCATGTAGAAAAGGAGAAGATGGGGGAGAAATCCCTTATTTGTAAGCTTTTGTTTAATTGCTTCCCTTCCTACATTTCCCCCAATCCATATCCCTGGCCTTTTTTGTAACCTCACAGTTTTTCTTAAACCAGTCCTGTTTCAGTTTCTTCCTTCCACTAATCTTTGGCATATGTTTGCTCACTCCCCAGTTGTTAATGTCAAGGAAAGTTTCCCATTTCCTTATTCCCATGATATTCATGAATTCCTCCCAGTTTGCTTCTTCAAAGAATTTTTTCTAATAAGTAATGTGCTTTCCTAAAATTGAGTCCCCCTTGCCTGTGATTCATTCTTTGGCTTTATTTCCTCATCCTACAGCTGAAATTGTTACATGTTCACTTTTTGTCCTAAAGGGCATAGGTAGTTTAGTGAGATGATGATGTATGGCTCTTTGGTTAGTAACAGATCTAATCTTGTGGGAATGTCATTTCCTCTTATCTGGGTCACTTCTTTTACCCACTGGGTCATTGTGTTCTCCATTGCTATACTTAACAGGGTATTTCCCCAGGAATCTGCTTTTCTGCTTGCTTCCCGTTCCTCCCAGTTGACCTCACTGCAATGAAAGTCTCCAGTAAAGAGTATATTGCTACTTTGTTAAATATTTTTCTTTAGGAAGAGAGCTGTATCCAATAACATTCATTGATATTCAACTTCATTCCAAGCTTTTGCCTTAAGGGACCTATGCCACCATGAAGTCTCTTTTATTCTGCCCTTTGGTACTAATCTTTAGGTGAACTGTGTAAGCCTTGCCTTCACTCAAATTTGTTTCTTCCACTTTTGTGTCATTTTTCACCACAAACATTACCCCTCCACCCATTTTATCTTCTCTGTCTCTCTCTTCTCCAGGAGGTGTATTTATTGCGCCCCAACTTTGGATCAACTTTTGGGAGTTTAGTTTCCACTAGACACAAAATATCAGGCTCATTTATCCATAAGTGGTCATTTGTCTCTAACCTAGCTGGTAATAGACCATCGCCATTAGCTTATGCTACTCTAAGTTCCCTTGTATTATTTCCTTTGCAATATTGCCATCCTGTGTGCATGTGTGTGTTTATCTAGTTTTATTTATCTTATTATAGTATATGGAGCTGGGGCTGTATTCATGGGGTCCCATCTCCATCTCTGTTTATCAAACTTTGCCTTAACCTATTCCATGAATTTATGCTTCTTTGGGAAAAGCTGTGCTGTGTATATTTTAAGCAATGTCTTTCTTTTTTATGATAAAATTTTGTTGCTTTTTCATCCCATACCAACAGTTTCTCTGTCCATTATTTATGTTTCCTTTTTCTGATCTAAATACTTTATCATGACCATATCATGTTTCTCTGATCTTTCAATATGGATTTCTCTGCTTTCAGTATGGAAAGTCCCTAGCCTGTAATGTATTTTGTCCATTCCAGTGTACTCCTGTTAGGGCTTACATTTTTCAACTTCAAATAATGATTGTGTGGCTTCTTGTACCCCCCCACACACACACACAAATCCAGGTATACACAATCCACCCAATATCCTTTTCATGCAGGACATCAACCACTCTTAAATGGAAAAACTTTTGCTGAATTTTTGTATTGAAAATCTTCTATTCCAGGCTCCATTCATGAACCTTATCTAGGTCCTGTAGCATTCTGCAATCCTCTTTGTTTTTAATTTCCTTCATACTCTTGGCATCATCTGCGAATAAGTTTGCATAGCTATCTATTCCACTCATCATATTTATATACAGTAGGAATATTGCAAGTGCCAGGACTGAGCCCTGTGGTACCCCACTAGTCACTCCTCTTCAGTCCAACTTTTCAACTTTCACTACTGTCCTCATATGTCTGTCACTTAGAAAATATTTTATCTTTTTCAGTGTACTCCTTTTATAGTTCCAGTGTTTTCTAAATTCCATATCACTCTTGTGTGGCACTGTCTAATGTCTTCTCCAAATGTGTGTGTGTGTGTACGTACTATGATACACGTGCACACAAATATCTTTCCTCTCATAGTGTTTTTAATGTAAAGATAATTCTGCTGAAATTGTGCACCTTGATGAGGATATATATTGGGTTTTATTCAACAGGATCTCCACACTGTTGAAGAAGTGACACGTGCAAATATAAAACTAAAGGAAATTGTAAAACTCTCCGAACAAAGACACCAGCATCCACCAAAGAGCATGAAAGACTTGAAGGATCTTTTGGAAAATCTTTAACATTTTCATTCCTTGAAAGGAAAGAAGTTTGGTATAAATTTTAATTTCTGAGGTGGATGGAATGAACTTGAGGGGCAACTGATGATGAGATAGGGTGAAAGGGTCATTGAACAAGAGTGGAATGTCTGTTGAGCAGGGAAGGGAGAAGGTAGGATATAGGGGTTAGTGGAGAGTGGCTGTTTATAGATGATACTGTGAGGCAAGGAAGGGAGGGGGTGGGGGATGGGGAGTTGGGAGTGGTTATGTGCGAATGAAATATCATTCACACATAACCACTCGGAACCTGAAGGGATTTCTCCCCATCTTCTCTTTTTTCTGCATGAGAGGACGGAGAGGGATGGGGGTCGTTGATTAAGTGAAGTGGCCTTGCTGTGGATGTACTATGTCTTGCTGCATTGCTTCTGACCCAGAGCAGTGGGCGGGATACAGAGACGACCTGTCATCCATTAGAAGCTAAGATGAGAGGGAGGAAAGGGTGTAGGATGGGAGTGGAATGAGTGGGAGTGGGTATGTGCCTTTTGACTTAGCTACCTCCCTTGTAAGGGGGAAAATGCCCTTGGTAGATAGGAAGATTTTGAATGTAAGTTGATTATATTTTTTAGTCTAGTGGTTATAATGTAGTTGTGAATGCTATTGTATAGTTTAATACAACTAGTTTAACATTGTTCTTGACTTGTATTAATGTATATATAACCTGTACTTCCTAACTATTTTTGTATTTATCATCTGATAATTATTTGTTATTGAAGAAAGAGCCAAGCACTAGATAATAAGAAGTAAAGTGTAATGTTTTTTTATTATGACATGTTTTTAGTTTTTATATGTTTTTGTATACTTTACTTACATTTTTATAAAATTTGAACCATAGTAAAATTGTATAGAAGGTTTAGATTTTTATTATCCATATGATGTCTTTGTCTTATGTTTAAGAGAGAACTTGGGCAACAAACTGTCCATGCTAGAATTGATTCACCATCATCTCATCTCATGGCCTTTCCATGATTGACTGGTTTTACTTTAGCATGACTGGCTAATACAGAATATTGTCATGTGTTTCAGTGTTACATGGTCCTCATGAACCAGCTAGCAATTAATCAGGCTCATGCCCTGGATCTCTTGTAGGAGGCCTACACCCCTAAAAAATCCAGCCTTAGGTCATTCAGTGAAGAGATTTAATGGAGTTATCCATAATGAGTGCAGGGCAGGCTAAGGTGACATGTTCGCTGTCTTCTGTGTACTAATTCCAGCTAGGGTACTTGGTGTATGGTGTAAAGCCTATTGTGTTAGGTAGTCGTGGGGCCACGTTTTACTTACCTTGGCGCTGTTCTTCGTTCTTCCAGCTTCTTCGTCGTAGGACCCGATGACAAAGGCTCTTCTAACTAGTCTCTCACTAATAACGCCTATCAATTTTCACAATCCTACCTTAGCTAATTATTCTCTATATTTTCTTCCACTGCATTTTTCTCGCTCCTTTCTCTCCCTTGTTTCACACGACACTGACGCGTCCCGCCCCCCTCGTCTGATGCCCATTCACCCCTTCGACAGGGTGACCTCTGACCCCGCACTGGGGGTGTCAACTGCACACCCACACTCGCACCACCATTCATACCACACTTGACCTCGAGATTGCGAACAACCATGCAAGCAAAGGCAACAGTGAAACGCGGGGAGGGGCGATTTACGCGTTTATTAACTAGTGGGTTATGCGTTCATGGGAGCGCGTGGTGCGCATGGGAAGACAGACGGGTATCGACTGGCGTGGGGGCAGCGTCTTTTGCTACACGGGGCGAAGACGATGCTACATCTAGTACAAGTATGAGAAGGGGCCTTGTTGGCCGTATGAAAGGGGTCCTTGTATGGGAAGCGTCACGGATGGTCAGGGCACGCCACGACACTATGGTACCCTGCCCTATGCTAGTACCCTAGTCTAGAGCACTATACCACAGAGACCAACCTATTCTTCGTCTTCTTCGTCTCCGCTTCCTACTTCGAAGTCCTTCAGCCATCCCGGAGGATGTCTATTACGCTACGGTCGTTGAGGCGCTGATTCCCCATCTATCGCGTCGTAAATCTCTTCATCGTTTTCTCCGCCATCCACTACACGACGAAGATCTAGGATATGTCGTGGCACTCCCTTAACAGAGATGTTCCGTGAATTTATCTCCGTTACAACACCCCTCGTCCACTGCATTTACTATCCCTTGGCATTACCCATACCTCCTTCCCCAATTTTTCTGGGGCAGCGCCTTCAGCATTGGCCGGTAGCACTGGCCCCTGGGATGTCGCCGTTCATATTTAGATAAGGCTCTCTGTGGAACCGAGTCTTCATCTAGGCCTGACCAAGGGGATATATTGTACCAGAAAACTGTCTCCTTGGGCGGTATTAGTGCCCTCCCGGTGATGGACTACCACATCTATTTCCAGGACTACATCGGTTGTTATGCTGGTAGCATTGCACCACATTACACCTCTGTTTTGTTGAGGTGCACTCCACTCTCCTTTCACTGGATCATTGCGTCTCGCCCGTCGTACGACGTCACATATCATTGTGAGTGTGCCCTCGTCAACCTTGTCTCTCCAACCCACGATCGGATAGTGACCAACCAACCAATTTCCCACACAGCGAGAAGAGCTCTCGTCTTCTCATCTCGTCCGTCACATCCGGGGTGTCGTTTGTCTCTCCTGAACATCAGGTTTCCGCTCCCACCCCGCTCTAGTCGCAGTCCCATCACCGTTCCTCCTTCCATCGGTTCCAGTTCTTTTAAGACCAAACCAAGCCAAGTGTTCCACTACGTCCGACGCCGGTATAATAATAGGTAAACCTAATTCCAGCCTCAGAACCTGGCATTCGACTGAGGCCATACGGCGGACCGGTGTCTTGGAGTAAATGAGTAGTTTGGGAACCAGATGCGCGATGACCTGTGGTAATAGGGTATTCTTCTGGTTGGAGAACACTTCGGAGATTGGTTGGTGTTCCATAGTGGAGAAATAGCAGAGACAATGTGTGTGTGCAGAGCTTTACTTAGCTTTTGTCTAGTAGTCGCTCAGAAGATGTCCGAAAGAACTCGCATGGCGAAGGCTTGTACTTTGCTTGGAGATTGTCATACACGGGTTTTGTTACTTTGGGATTGCTGAGTACAATCGAAGAGGTCCAAAAGATTTGTTAAGTCTTGTCGTAACGACGATGTAGAGAAATTCTACGTAGTTTTCTGATAGACCCTGGGTATCAGTTTCTCTGTCTATACCTGTCTCTTCTCTCAGCTATCTCTTATCTCTTCTTGTCTCGTTTCTCGTCTGGTCCACCTTACTTTGTTAAACAGTGCACCTAGAAACGTATTTTCCACATCAATACATTCAGTAATTTACGTTGTGACCAATCAACAGGCGAGCGCAGTCTTTCCGCTGGAGCTGAATATGTTTAGGGTTCCTGACGTCATTAGAGGTACGATTTGAAGTACGTAGTAACAGGTCACGCACATACCTTACACAAAATAGGTTATAGATAACATATATATATTACATATGACATAACAGTGAATGACAGGATTTATCATAAAGTGGTCTTAACCATGAACAACATGTATTGCATAGAAAACAGAATAATGAATTAAGAATATTATAATGAAGGAGACTGCAAGAGACCATAAGACCATTATGCAGTTCCATGTCTATTACCACCTATCATCCCCATCCATAAAGTTGTCTAACCTCTAAAATAACCAATATTTTCATTGCTCACTACATGGTTACTAAGTCTATTCCATTCGTTGACGACTTTATTGTTAAACCAGTTCTTGTCTATTTAAATCTAAAATTGTCCAACTTAAATCCGTTACTGCGAGTCCTGCCCTGTTGTCTTAATATGATGACCTTGTCTCCATAATCTTTGTTAAAGTCCTTAATCCACTTGAACACCTCTATTAGAACACTCTACACTGTGTCTTTCCAGAGACTGTGCCTAAGCCTGTCCTCGAAAGATAGATGTCTAATTTTGGTCATTTTCCTCTATTGATTTCAGTGAATTAGTTGCATTACTAATAAGAATATTTATAATCCATTAAAGCAATCTCGGCTATATAAGTTCAGCTGAGTGTAAAGTGAAAACTATGAAGTTAAACGAAGTAGAAATAACAAACGAAAACTGTTCTTGTCAAGTGCAAAAGTTGCCTTTATCAATGATAGACAAGACCATTTTGGAGCTACAGTTGAGAGGCAGTCTACTAATAGTCTTTTAATTTTATATTTTGTCTGTGATTTTTTGAATCACAACGAGAACAAATGCTTTTGGCATCACTCTTTATTTCAATGTAGAAATATGCTTTGTATTTCTACATTTTATATTTTTGTCATTTGTCTCCTTTCACGGTTGTCTTGTTCATGAGGACGAGGACTCGTCGTATGTGTGAACACTATCATCTTGATTTTAAAATAGAAATGTGATTTTTATTTGTACATTGTACATTTTTTTTCTTTTTCTTCTTCTTGTCTCTCCTTTCACGGTATTTGTATTTGTGCATTTTATATTTTTGTCATTTTATATTTTTGTCATGGTTGTCTTATTCATATGGACGAGGATTCGTCGTATGTGCAAACACACTCATCTTGATTTTAAAACAGAAATATGATTTGTATTTGTACATTGTACTTTTTTCTTCTTTATTTTTTCTTCTAGTCTTTCCTCTCACGGTTATCCTATGTTAATTATAAAATAGAAATGTGATTTGTATTTGTACATTGTACTTTTTTGTCTTTCTTCTTCTTTTTTTCCTCTCCTGTCACGGTTATCTTATGCACGTGTGCAGACGACGTCTCCGTGGGTAATGACTCACGTAAAGATAGACGTCAAGGGCATAAACACGCGCAAGAAACAACAGGAATCGACCGCTCTGACGAGACGTCGTTTGTCAACCTTCAAGAGGAGTTGTCTCGCCCCCTCCGTCAGGATGGACGACACGGTTAGAGTTCCTCCTTGACACCTTGAGGTCGTACTCACAGACCAGTGACTCTTAAGGACGTTGAGGTGTCACGTACCTCTTGTGAGTGACAAATAACGAAAATTAAGGATTGCGAACCACGCTTTGTCCACCTTTCATTCGACTATTCATATTTCTCACACACTGTCTAATAAAATAGACATCAAGTTCTCTAAGCTTTAGATCTTCGCCAAGGGCTGGATGATCCTCCTACTTCTAGATAAATGTATATTCAAAGCATCTAGAATGGAAATTAATTTTGGTCAAGGTATACAAAGAAACTGAAAATTCAGGTGGTGTGGACGCTGACAACAAATCAGAACCAAGGCCATATTCCTACGAGACCAAACACCCACAGCAGCCATGACCCGTATTGCCTATGAGCATAAGGCTGATAATGTAATGTCCCTTTTTCAAGCTATGAAAGTGCCTTCAAGAATGCGACTTCATGTCCTTCCTCTCTTCCCATTTGTTGAACCTCTTCATCCACAACTCGGTGCCTGTTCGTTTCGTTCGACTCATTTCGTGGTACTCTTAAATTGTCTTGATCAATTTCGTATAGTACAAGGCCTACATGACCCACCAATGCCATTCTGTGGGAATTTTCCACAAATTTCTGTCTGAGAAATTTGCTCATATGGGATGTTTTGTGAGCAAATTATATGTTGCAATGAACTTCTTTGATTATATAATAATTCCTTTCTTTTTGTGGGGAAAATGTGGAAATCTCAGATTTCCATGTGGGACTTTTGTGGAAAAAATCTCACTCATTTGTGGGAACTGGCATAGATCACAGTGGCAGCACTGACATAACCCCATGCAGTCACTATGCTAGAGGGAGGTGGGTTAGTGACACCCCTTCGGACCAGAACCACACACATTCATTTGTGAATGGAGACCGCCCCACTCTGAAAAAAAAATTAAATAAATAAATTAAATAGAAAAAAAAATGATTACAATTAAACTTGCGGTATCTCACATTTCTGGCCCTGTCTTCCTTAAATTTAATTTGGCTTTCAGTTGGACAAATTTAGATTTAAGAAGGAAATCGACAAGAACTGGTTTACTATTAGAGTGGTTAGTAACCATGTAATGAACGCTGAAACTATTGGTTCTTTCAAGGGAAGAATAGATAACTTTATAGATGGCGATGATAGGTGGTAAGGGGCATGGAACTACCTAATGTAGGCCTTATGGTCTCGTGCAGTCTCATTCTTATATTCTTATCTCTTCTTGACATCCTCCATGTCTCCGCCTCTTCGACGCGATAGAAGCGCTGGTTATTGGCAATGAAATATATTATTCCGGCAGCCGCCAGGTGATTTTATTCATCTCTGTAGCGCTTGGTGGTTAGTGTCTTGGTTTGCCTCTTCCGGTCACAGTGGCACAATTCTCTGTCGGACCTGAGTAGGGACAGCCATGTTACTCAGTTAAAAAAAAAAAAAAAAAAAAACTTTCGCCAGAACTTAAAACTGGTACAGCTGTGTCACGTTCTCAGACTCGTCGGCTCAGACAGGTAATGTCCTTGATTTGAAAGGTGGCCTAAACTAGTCAGTAACCTAACCGAGGTAATTGAATCAGCGGTGGTTGGACTCATTGTTGAGGTCATTTATTTGTAATGCATAATTACAATCTAACTTGTTCAGTGTGTAAAGATGCACATTAAATATTACCCCTACAATGACTATAATGTAAAATTAAACTGTATTACTACATGTATGATATATTGAATACATCCAATTGAATTGTTTACCATGTTCAAAATAAAGATTTGTAAGTGAACTAAGCGATGAAATAAATAAAGACGTTATAGTAGGGTATGATATTCAGAAGTTTCATCTTAGAATAAATAAGGTTACCTTTGCAAGTTCGGTTTTTTATGTCTCATAAAAACCATGGCAACGAAAACTAAACATTATATAGCATCTGCGTGAATAGAACTAATTTTATAGCGTCACATGAAGAATTGTTACTACAAAACGCCCACATGAAGAATCGTCACCCCAAGAGATCCCACATAAAGAATTGTCACTCCAATACGCCGAATATCAACAGTGGAATAAAGATTAAGTTAGGTTTGGTTAAGTTAAGATTAGGTTAGGTTGAATGAGGGTTATGCTTATTGTCATCAGCTTATACAACCGAAGAATCGTAAGCCCAGGATGGCCCACATGAAGAATTGTCACACTAAGATAGCCCACAGGAGGAATTGTCACCCTAGGATAGCCCACATGGAAGAATTGTCACCCTGTCGAAGTCTGAAGTGACGATTCTTCGTGTGATCCACTTTATTATAGATGGTACAGATAACTAATACATCTGTACATTTTGGATGCCATCACCTCATTTCTGAAACGTAATCTGGCCAAGCCTAAGCGAAGGTCTAGGAGACCGGGTATACACGTTGGCCGGGCACGTGTGAAGATGACGTTAACGAAATCATTATTTATTGATTTTAACGTTTGGCAGCTCACGAGGCGCTCGTTGAAATGATGATTTTAGATGTCTACACACACATTTAATGAATGAGAAAGTAGGAGTTGGGGGGAGAGAGAAAGAGAGAGAGATAAGGCGGGGGTGATGTAATGAGAGCAAGAACGAACGAGAGAGAAGCAGAGAAACAGATATGAAAGGTGGGAGAGAGAGGGAGGGAGAGAGAGAGATATTGCGGGGGAGCAATAGAGGGAGAGAAAGAGAGATATGGGGAGAGGAGAGAGATATATTGGGAGGAAGAAAAAGAGAGAGAAGGGGAAGGATAGGGAGAGAAATAAGGCGGGGGAGGAATAGAGAAAGATATATAGCGGGAGAGAGAGAGAGAGAGGGGGGGGATGAGGGATATAGAAAGAGAGAGAAATATGGCGGGGGAGGGATACAGAGAGAAAGGGAAGGAGAGAGTCGGTGAGAGAGAGAGGGAGATATAGCGGAAGGGAGAGAAAGAGAGGGGGAGGGATAGAGAAGAGAGAAATATGGCGGGGGGGATAGAGAGAGCTAGGGAGATATGGCGGGAGAGAAGCATGGTGGGAAAGAGAAAGAGAGACGGCGGAGTGGGATATATATATATATATATATATATATATATATATATATATATATATGTATATATATATATATATATGTGTATATATATATATATATATATATATATATATATATATTTCTCTATCCCTTCACTCCGCCATCTCTATCTTTCTCGCCTCTTCCCCCACCTCTCTCTCTCTCTCTCTCTCTCTCTCTCTCTCTCTCTCTCTCTCTCTCTTCTCCTCCTCTCACTCTGGCTCTCTGGCGCTTGGCCTTCAAGCCAAAAATTTCATAAATCAAAAAATCATCTCCTCTCTCTTTCTTATTCTTTCTCTCTCTCTCACTCTTTTTCTCTTTCCTCTCTCTTATTCTTTCTCTCTCTCTCTATTTATCTATCTATCTATTTATTTCTCTCCCTCCGCCCCCTTCCCGCCATATCTCCTTCTCTCTCCCACCCAGCAAATCTCTTTCTCAGTCTCTCTCTGTCTACCCTGTCCTCCTGCCATATCGCTTTTTCTTTATCTCTCACGTTCTCCTTCATTAATTGTGTGTGTGTGGACATTTAAATGTATCATTTCAACGAGCACCTTATGAGCTGCCAAACGTTAAGATTGATAAATAATAATTCCACTAACGTCATCTTCATATGTGGCCGACCAACGTACACCCCGTCTAGTTAGACCCTTGCTAAGCCCTTGTCACACCTGAGCGAGTTAAGTTAATTCGTTTGAGTCTAAACTATTTAGGTTACAATCTTTTATTTTTCGATTCTCCATATGCCAAATCACCTTTGTATATATTGAGAAACTGAATGACGAACGAAGAGAAGTTAAACCTATACGAATATTAGACATATTGCTGAATTGTAGACTTAGGGAAGTCTAGAACACTGTAAGCAAAGTCGTCTTCCAGATTTTCAAATTCACAATATTCGACGAGAATCTGGAATGTGTGATCAAAGCTGCCTTTGCTAGATTACTTTTCGGAAATGAGTTGGTGACATCCACAGTGTAATGTTCCCTCAATTATTATTATTATTATTATTATTATTATTATTATTATTATTTTCTGTGAATATCCACAGAAATTTGCTGAGAGTGTGCGTAGAAATTTGATTGTGCGCAAACTTTGTCCTCCCTGAAAAGTATGTGCGCACCCACACGTCACCATCTGATCACGCAAATACGCACAATTTGTAAGTTTGTATTACATATTACTTCCAATCATTATTGGTTTGACGGTTGGCAAGTTAACTTATTTTTAGAGAATTTATAAGTTGATGTTTGGGTGGAACTTCTTTACTGAATGGATTTTAATATAATTTGAAAAACTTGTGTTTGAACATTTTTTCCTTTATGTGCGCTAGTTATAAAACATGTGCGCGCGCACATGCACACAGCTTAGAGGGAACATTTATCAGTATTATCAATAATAAAGTTAGTTCTATTCACGCAAATGCTATACAATGTTTAGTTTTCGTAACCATGATTTTCATGAGACAAAAATATCGAATTTGCAAAGGTAACGTTTTATATTCTACGCTAAGAACAAAATTCTGAATATCACGCTCTAATATAATGTCTTTATTTATTTCATCGCTAAGTTCACTTACCAACCTTTATTTAGAACACGATGAACATTTTAATTGGATGTATTTAATGTATTATAATGTAACAATACGTTTATTTTTACATTATATTTACTGTAGGGGTAATATTAAATGTGCATCTTTACACATTGAACAAGTCGGATTGTAAATCTGCGTTACAAATGACCTCAATAGCGAGTCCAACCACCACGTGAATCAATTACCTCGTTTAGGTTACTGCCTAATTTAGACCACCTTTCAAAGCAAGAAGGACATTACCTGTCTGAACCAACGAATCAGGAAACACGACACAGATTTACCAGTTATAAGTTCAGGCAATAGTACATGAGCTAAATAAATAGATAATTAATCAATTAATAAATAACCAGATGAATTAATAAGTAAGATACAGAGCTAGATAAACAAACGAATGAACGACTAGATAATCATAGATGAAGGTATATATATACCGGTATAACTGAATAAATAGATAAAATGGAATAAAACTACGTATGAAAGAGGGGTCGCGTGGCAGAGGGAAATACAGAGTGAGGAGGAGGAGGAGGAGGATCAGGAGACCGGGGCAAACAAGGAAGGAATCCGAGGTCTGAAAACGAACTCCCAAGAACGAGGGCCACGAGCGAGAAGGCCACGGGGCCACAAGGACCCCCCTTCACACGCGGGCCCCTAAACGACCCCGAGGGAGCCCTCCTCCCCCTCCCCCTCCCCCCACCTCCCTCCCCCCACCTTCACAGAGAGTGGGTGTACATGTAGCCCGCTCTTGCGTTGGTCCACCCCCTCCAACCCTCACCGTTACCCTCCGACTGGGGTCTTCCTTGAGCTCGAACAAGCTCTGACTTCCTTAATTAGTCCGATGCACTGCCAGCGGCGGCGTGATAAGGCAAGAGGGAGGGAGGGGGGGCGTGGGAGGGGGCACTACTAGCCCTATATTAATCATTAAACATTTAGCTTGAATAAAATCACCTGGCGGCAGCTAGAATCAACGACTATCTTTCTACCAAGGGCTTTTTCCCTTCCTTATCAGGGAGGCAGCCAAAGTAAAAAAGCATAATCCCACTCACTCAATCCACTCCCACCCATTCCACTCCCATCCACCACCCGTTCCTCCCATCTCATCTTAGCTCCTCGTGGATGACGGGTCATACCTGTATCACGCCCACCTCCCTGGGTCAGAAGCGGAAGGGCAAATGGGCATTGTGGAGACTTCGTTCGTTTCCCGAAGAACTTTCGGCAAAAGGAAGAAGCGAATGAAGACCTCTGTTAATTTTATTCTGGCTAATGCCGGGCGATTTTATGTAGCTGGGAGAAGTCTTTATCCTCCCAGAGGAGGATTATCCCTCCCCCCACACCCACCTATCCGCCTCAGCTGGATAAAATCGTTTGGCGGTAAAGAGGATAAACACAAGTCAGGTCAGGTGCAAGATCGTCTGTCTATATCACTCACTGTAATGACTCGGGGTAAGCATTTGGTGATTTTACGGGGTAAAATGTCATCAAAAGATTTGTCAGTGTAATAAAAGGATAGAAATATTAAGGAAGTTTATTTAATAGTTACGTTAAATGTTTTGTACATAAAATTCATTCTTTTCTCAGGGTAGGCACGACCTATGCCTAGACACGTTCCCGCTAAGTGAATCTGTTAAGAAAAGTCTCAACACATCAGTTTTATTCTGTCTAACACCAGACGATTTTAATCGTTCCCCGGTGGGCTGTTGAATCTACGTTTTGTTTTGCTTTGCTTTATTTGGGTGTTTGCTTACTTATCCATATTGTTTTATTTTTGTTTTGTTTTAATGTATTCTATTTTTTCCTGTTTAATTTTTCATTCAATTTCATCTAACTTTATCTTATTTCATTTTTTCTACATCTGGAGTCGTTCTGAATCGCATGTTATGACGTAAGGTCCTTCAGAATGGATTCGCATCCAACAGGAAAATTGTCTTCATAATAAGTAGACTGATGACGTCATCGGAAAGGTGCTGGTCCCGCATTAGCTCAGTCGTGGGTTCGAGTCCCTCATTTCTCTCCGACTCCCAGCAGTGACCTTCCCGATCAGTCTCCAAAACACGCAGGGTAAAGGTGACGCCTCCTCACCACTTTCACCACCATCAGTAATATATATCGTCCTAATGTCCTTCCATATCACCACCACCATAGATATCAACAACAGCACTGCTACCACCAAGTCGTCCCTTCCATTTCATTCAAGGTGTTGAACATTTGCACCTCAATCGTCATTTCCTTGTCACCGACTTTCCGTTCTACTTGATGTTTAGTTATTCGTTTATCTGTTAATCCATTTATTACCTGTGTATTTATTTGTTTATTTATTTTATCTGTATTTGTTTATTTGATTAATTATTTACCTATCAGTTTATTTGTTTATCTATCTATGTATATATTTATTTCCTATGTGTATTTATATTTATCTTTTTTAATTTTCACCGACCTTTCGAAATCTGCCCATCCAGGCACCTTTGTGTTCCTGTCTTTTACAAGACAACAAAAACGAAAGGAAAAATATGTGGAGGAGGAAGAGAAGAAGGAGAAGGGGGGGGGGTTAAAACGAAGAGGGTGAGGAAAACAAGGAAGAGGAAGAGATAGTGTAGGAGGAGGAGGAGTAGAAAGAGGGGTAAGACGATAAGGAAAAAGGGGAAGACTAGAAAAGGAAGAGGAAGATGAGGAGGAAGAGGAAGAGTTAGTGAAGGGCAGTGGTCGGCAACCTGCGATTCTTTGAGGCCACTTGTGTCGCCCCAGAACCTTCTTACAAAATAATTATTCCGTTAAAACGAAAATGTCATATGCTGTTCTGCCTGATGCCGCAAGGCGATTTTACTCAGCCGAGGGACAAAACTGGGTCGATCGGTGATTCATTTGGAAGGGTTATCGCCCTGTCATCTGGTAGAGGAATCTATGCCTTGCAAGATTTGATAAATGAACAAACACACACACACGCACGCACGCACACACACACACACACACATACCCATTCACACACACACACATATCAATTCACACACACACACATACCAATTCACACACACACACACACACACATCACTGTCACAACTAATATTTTAGTATAGCAAGGGATCTACATTATTTCTTATTTCCTTGCGGTTCTCCTTAAATCCTATATAAGAAAAACAGGAGAAGATGGACATAGCGATGTGGTCGGAGAAAGAACTTTGTGGGGTCGGCTGCTGGGCACCTAACATAAGAGTCCGGAGACTAAAGCCGCTTGTTTAAAGAATCGGAGGCCAAAGGCGCTTAATCCCCATCGTGGCTGATAAGGGTGACGTCACAGAGAGGCCGCTATCACGTGATTTATGTCGAGCTACGGGTAGGGGACTGGGAGAGAGGAGAGGTCACCCCGCCGACGACTCTCCGTGACGTCACTAATGGTATTCGAAGGCGAGACGCCTCAGCTGCGCAGAGGGGCGATTGTTGGTTGTGCGCGGAGGCAAGAATGGATTTTTTTTTTTTTTTTTTTTTTTTTAAACGGGTCCCTTTCCCCTTACTTTGGATCCTTTCCCTAACTTCGGAACCATTGCACTAACCTAATCTAATACAACCTAACATAGTCTGAACTAACATAGATTAACCTAATCTAACTTAACGTAGCCTAATCTAATCTAACTTAACCTAGCCTATCCTAATCTAACTTAACCTAGCCTATCCTAATCTAACTTAACCTAGCTTAACCTAATCTAACTTAACCGAGCCTAACCTAATCTAACTTAACCTAGCCTAACTTAATCTAACTTAACCTAGCCTAACCTAATCTAACTTAACCTAGCCTAACCTAATCTAACTTAACCTAGCCTAACCTAATCTAACTTAACCTAGCCTAACCTAATCTAACTTAACCTAGCCTAACCTAATCTAACTTAACCTAGCCTAACATAATCTAACTTAACCTAGCCTAACCTAATCTAACTTAACCTGGCCTAACCTAATCTAACTTAACCTAGCCTAACCTAATCTAACTTAACCTAGCCTAACCTAATCTAATTTAACCTAGCCTAACCTAATCTAACTTAACCTAGCCTAACCTAATCTAACTTAACCTAGCCTAACCTAATCTAATTTAACCTAGCCTAACCTAATCTAACTTAACCTAGCCTAACATAATCTAACTTAACCTAGCCTAGCCTAATCTAAACCAATCTAAATGAATATAATCTACAGTAACTTAACTGAGCCAAACCTAATCATAACTAACCTAATCTAACCTAACCTAGCCTAACAGAGTGTAAACTTATCAAAACTACCCTAATCTAACTTAACCTAGCCAAATCTAATCTGAAGTAACCTGGCCTAACCTAATCTGAATTACCCAAACTAACATAATTTAACTTAACCTAACCTAATCTAATCTGAACTAAACTCAAATAACCTAACCTAGCCAAACCTAACCTAATCTAACCTAACCTAATCTAATCTAATCTAACCTAGCCGAACCTAATTTGAACTAATCTAAACTAGCCTAACCTAATCTAATCTGAACTAAACTAAAATAATCTAACCTAGCCTAATCTAATCTAACCTCGCCGAACCTAATTTGAACTAATCTAAACTAGCCTAACCTAACTTAACCTAACCTAATTTGAAAAAACCTAACCTAACCTAACCTAACCTAACTTTCGTTGACATGCTGCAAAAAAGAAAGAAAGAAAACAAAAAGAAAGAAAACAAAGGAAAAAAAAAGTAAAAATATCGTAGGGGTGGCGGGGAAACATGACGTCACTCGAAGAGTGCAGTGGGAAGAAGGAGTCCAGAGGAAAAGACTCTTCAGGAACTCACTCGGGGGCACCCACTCAGGTGTTGCGTGGCACTGGACCTTTGGGCCACAAAGCTTCTGGAAGGACGGAAGCTGGACGGAAATTCTCCGCATTCTTGGACCTCCTACTCCCGCCACTGTTGCATACTCCTCACACCTCTTCCTTTCCTTCTTGTGTTGTGGGTTCTCATTATCTTCTTCCTCCTCCCACTCCCTCGGCTCCCCCTCCTCCCCTCAATCCTTTGGGCTGTCCTCCTTCTCCTCTTCCTCTTCTCTCCCTCCTCTTGCTCCTTTTTTTTTTCTCTCTCTCTCTTCCTCTCCCCATCCTCCTCTCACTCCTTTGGCTCCTTCCCCCCTTCCTCTTCCTCTTCCCTTCCTCCTCTTGCTCCCCTTTTTTGGGGGCTTCTCTTTCTCTTCTTCCTTCTCCCACTCCCTCTGCTCCTCCTCCTCTTCTTTCTACTTCTTTACTCTCTACTCATTTTTCTTTGTTCCTATCTATCCTTCTTCTTTGCCTTCTTATTCTTCTTCTTCATCTTCACAGTCCTTATTTTTTCTCCTCCTCCTCTTCCTGTACCTACTCCTCTTTCTTCATCCTCTTCTTCCTCTTTTTCTTCATCTTCTTCATCTACTTTTTCTTTTCCTTCTTCTTCTTCTTCTTCTTCTTCGTATTAATTTTTTCTCACCGTTCTTCTTGGCTAACCACTTCCTGGACACAATCTCTTGCCCCATTGAGCGACGTGTCAGGTCACTTTCTTGGCTCCTGAGACTGTGACTTCACCAGAAGCTTTTAGTCGCTCGTATCTCTTAAGGAACCAGAGGGCGCACTGTTCGAGGCAACGATGTCGCAAGAGATCCCGAGAAGGGTCTTATTGCCATACTGTTATCAACATGTGTTGCTGAACTGAGACCCTCCCACTGTCTAGATGTAACGTTTGTAGACTTACAGAAATGATATCGTCAGTGTACCATTGCTGATAATATCTGTATTGTTATTTTTTTCTATTTATTATTATTAACAATAATGTGATATCGGTGTGGACCGTGACATTCTCACTGTCAAAATGCAGCGTTTGTAGTCTTACAAAAATGATATCGTCAGTGTAGTATTGCCGACAATGTTAATATTGTTAATGTTTTTGATCATTATTATCATAACAATAGTGTTCTCTTATGCACTAGCGATATCAGATTTATCATTCAATATTGATGAAAGTAAGAATTAATTATAACAGTCAAACATGCCACCAGGAGATCTTTTGGTTCAAAACAGGTACAGTTAATAAATAATGTGCACGTGAGAGTTGTATAATTGATTCACGTTTGATGGAATCACTGTCATCCATTTTGGTGCCTACTGACAAAGAAAACGTGAAAACAAACCGATTCCTCCACACCGTGGAACTGTCTTAGAACGAACCGAAACCACAGATTTCCTGAATTGTCGATGACACAGTCGTTCATGCGATAAATATATTAGGTATTTGCAAATTATATATATATATATATACATATATATATATATATATATATACACATATATATATACAGTATATGTATATATATATATACATATATACAGTATATATATATATATATACATATATATATATATATATATATACACATATATATGTATATGCTGGAGTAGACACCAGGAAAGACATCTAACGAAGTAGAGCGATTTCGTATATTTACATCTTCAGTACTAGTACAAAGAAATTACAATAGAAAGAAAGAAAAAACAGAAATATATGAGAAAACAAACCATGGTTAAGAAGAAACTCAGAGGTATATATAGATATATATTACAGGTGAAAAGTGTAATCACACATTTGTCAATCATGGTAAAACCACTGTTGGAGTAGAAAAGACTGGAAACGGGGAATCTATATATTTCGATTGCAAACTGCAATCCTCTTCATCTACTGAAGAGGATTGCAGCTTGCAATCGAAATATATAGATTCCCCGTTTCCAGTCTTTTCTACTCCAACAGTGGTTTTACCGTGATACATGTATATGCTGAAGTAGACACCAGGAAAGATATCTAACGAAATAGATCGATTTCGTATATTTACATCTTCAATACTAGTACAAAGAAACTACAACAGAAAGAAAAGACGCAGAAATATATGGGAGAACAAACCATGGTAAAGAGGAAACTCAGTGGTATATATACATGTATATGCTGAAGTAGACACTAGGAGAGATAACCAACGAAGCAGAGCGCTTTCTTTTGTTTACATCTTCAGTGCTAGTATAAAGAAAAACTAGCAGTAGAAAGAAAACGAAAATATATGAGAAAACAAGCCATGGTGAAGAGGAAATTCAGAGAGGTAGAACAGGTCCACATGTTTTTGCCGCCGTCCTGGTAATCAGCAAACAACTGGGGCAATTGGTCACAAATGGTATATATATATATATATATATATATATATATATATATATATTTTTTTTTTTTTTTTTTTTTTTTTTTTTTCAAATTTTTTTTTTTTTTTTTCTTTGCATTCTTTACTATCTAGTTTATACAGTTCTCGATGGAGGTTTACATTTATCTCCTTATTATATTTGATCAGACTGCATTCACTCAAATTTCTTTCTGTGATATTGTTGTTATATGTAATGACTTTAGCTTGACTGGGTGGAACAATTGCTCATGTGAATAAATATACCACTAAAATAGTGTCCCTCTCTAATGTATATCTTGTGTTGAATGATTCGTGTTTTGAGTATTTTATCAGTTTAAACAACATAAAACTGATTACATGATTTGCAAAGTATTTTGTGCTCACACCTTTTATAACACCTGAATTATAGACAATTAGAAACGCCTGATGTAGGTTAATTTGATTAGGATAGGTGTCGACATACAAGGGGGTTAGATAGACGAAACCATTACCAGAGTTAAGGAATAGGAAATCAATTAGAGGAAAGGTTCGCGCCTAATCGATCATAAGGCGTCATTCTAAAGCGGCCCATACACGATCAATTATATTGCGCAATTTCATTGTCAATACTCTGAATTGACCATTAGATTGACCGGTCAATTCAATTGTGTATGGGCGATATATCGCCCATACACGGTCAATTTAATTGTCAATTCAGAGTATTGACAATGAAATTGCGCAATATAATTGATCATGTATGGGCCGCTTAAGACGAGACTTCTTGACAAACAGGTCGGTTCTTTATTTATACTCCTCACCCAGAGGAAAAATGCACAATGTCGATATTTAGATACTGTTATTTAGTAGTCTAGTAATTTTGGTAGGGAACTGGTGAATTTAGTGATATTTACAAGTGTTTGAATCGTGATTCAAAAACGAGACTTCTTGACAGGCAGGCGACCGTATACACAATATAATATCACATAAACTATCACAATAGTTAGAGAAGGACATGTTAAGTTGTGGCCTCCGTCGCTTACCAGACGATAGGGACTTAAGTTCAGAAGGGTAGTTATTACTGATTTACGTATGGACTGTAGCTAGATTAAATTTCTACTTCGAGAACGGCCGGTGGATCATTAAGGCGTAGCGGCCCAATTCATTTGATTCACTTGATTAGATCCACTGAATTTGATTCACTTAACTTGATTTACTCATTTTAATCTATTATGCATCTTTTCTCGAGCTAAATATCTTATTTCTCGGTTACAAGCTACCACAAAGTCTTCTCCGAGTGTAATGCATCCTGTATGTTTAAATATGTATATTTATTTATCGTTATGCCATGTTTAAATATCGCAATATAATATTGGACTCCATTCCACTGCATATGTACTACTTTGCATAGATGTATGGTAAATCGCATCTAGAAACTATTTTCTTACTTGCCCAATTAATTGAAGATACCATTTTTTTTTATCTCTGGCCCAAGATCCATCGTCTGAAAAAAAAAAAAAAAAAAATCGCCAACACCATCTTTCGCTGATGACGTATATCAACGAATTGTCGACCATGACGGACTCAACACAAACGGAATGTCTCTCAGAGAGTGGTAATGAAAATTCGTCTCTTTCAGAATCGGTCGATCTCACCGGGCTTGAACTTCAGGATCTGGAGATCAT
The DNA here is from genome assembly GCF_046742065.1 of Oratosquilla oratoria. Taxonomy (NCBI): domain Eukaryota; kingdom Metazoa; phylum Arthropoda; class Malacostraca; order Stomatopoda; family Squillidae; genus Oratosquilla; species Oratosquilla oratoria. The sequence continues at coordinate 53,010,680 of NC_134796.1, forward strand.
GCCAGGGTCGCTAGGATATATGTTTGCTCCAGTTTAGACTGAACATGGTCATGGCGACGACCAAAACAAAGGAGAAAACGATGCGTTGTTGGCCAAATGGACGCACAGGATGCACACAACTTCGTGGTTCGTACCTTTTATTGTCTTTAATGTCCAAGGCTCTTTATTCAGTCTAGCAGAACCTCATGATTCAGTAAGACTTGGATAACGGTGACCCTGGCAACAGCATTTGTTTACATTCCTCTCATAGTGATACATACATCATGTAGGCCTAGCCTAGTGTGTACATCACGTAGTAGGCCTAGGCCTAAGGACATACATGTGCATAGCCATGAATATGATGAAGCTGTAGCATCAGAGTTGAGTCCAATCACATGTACTTGTACTTGGACTTACAGGTAAGTACAGATTTTCATGTATTTATACTTGGAGTTTAAAAATTCAATGGTACTTGTCCTACTTGTACTTAGACCCAAAGTACTTGAAACATATCAAGTGCACTCAATTACAAGTAAGTACATTGTATCTAAAAGCGATATACTGTATATATATTCTAGGGAACTTATGTAATGAAACTATTGGGTAAATCCGCTTATCTGTTATTGTTATAAAATTACTGGGTGTATTATTGATATAGAACAATTGACAATGTTTAATCCCGTAACACGTACTTATACATTCTGCACCAAATTTAGTTTCATTACTAATATGAGAAATATACGGATAGTCTTCTGCATTTACAGCAAAGGGAATATTACTTATTCAAGTTATTCATAAAGTATATGTTCTTCTGCAATTCTGTGAGAAAAGCAGTGATGTGCTAAAGGTAGAGCTTTCATTTACTTCTCTATATCGAATCCCACTTTCTGACAGTGTGCTCAGCAATGCATATAAACTAAACTACTAACTTTCGTGTTTTATGAATCTTTGACAGGAATTTATCATATCACATCAAGTATTTGTATTCATTTACAATATACTTGGACTTAGATACATAGCAAAATTACTGTACTTGTACTTGAAAAATATTCGGATACTTGAACTTGGAATTAAAAGCAATGGCAGCTTTGCAATTACACCCATCATACGTCATCAAGATGGCGACCACTGTTCCTAACTTTTGTAGCAGCCGACTAGTTTTGGTGAAATACAAATGCCGATAAAAACATAAGAAAATTCCAGGACGACGGAAAAATAAAGTTAATATATTTATTTAGGTATAATCTAAAAGACAATTAGAAAAATTGGGTTTGGAAATTGTGATGTGCTTATCCTTCAAAGCATCAAAATTATTATATATTTCAAATTTTTAATGAGTAGTTCTGGTCCCATCTCACGATCCCTTGACCTACGATGGCCCAAGTGAATTTTTCGCACCACCCGGCCGCGTGAGCCGCACAAGTGAGGAAACGCACGTGCAGTGTCAGCTATACATTCAATCCTGGTTAACTCAGTGGCCTAAGAACGGACGGGCCATGTCGGCTTCCACGATGAACACCTACACCTTAGCCGGCTTTTTAAGGAACACACGTGCAACACCAGCCATACATTCCATCCTGGTTAGACCAACGTCCTGGGAACGTATTGCCTCTGACTTCCCAGGCATCGATAATTTGCCTTGCGCCGACTAAGAGCACGGGTCATAATCTGACCCAGGTATATAAACTGAACAAAATCGTCGAAGAGGCAGATCGCCTTGGGGCACGACTTGAACCTCACAGTCATCTCCTTCGCCATCTACCTACCACTTCTCGTAACTAGAGCGAGCCATATTATTATTGGAACCCAACTTCGATACTATATACATATATACCAGTTTACTCCCGCAGTGTTTACTTTCCAGCTAAAATCCTGACACACATGAATAGCATGAAATGAATTAATACAATGTTACCAGGCAGGGTAGTTAGCATTGGGCTTGTATGCAGCACATAAGAACTGGCGGGTGAAATAAAGTCTTGATTAAAGGGAGAGAGGACGAGTCTTGGTTCTGGTTGCAAGAAGTTGCGCCAACGGAAAAAAAACGACAGGACCGTCTTGGTGTTTCGGAGCCAATGGGTAGTTTGGAAGCCAGATGCGTGATGACCTCTGCTAGTAGGGAATTCTTCTGGTTGCTGAGGAAGACTTCGGGGGTAGGTTGTCGGTTGGTGTTCCATAGTAGAGAAATAGCAAAGAGTGTGTGTATGTAGAGCCTTACTTAGCTTTCGTTTAGTCGTTGAGAAGATATCCAAAATAACATGCATGGCGAAGGCTTGCACTTCGCATGGTGATTGCCATACACGGGTTTCGGTACTTGGGGATAGCTGAGTGCAATCGAAGAGGTCCAAAGGACTTGTTTAGTTGAGTTGTCGTAACGACGATGTAGAGAAATTTTCCAATTATAGATTATAAACATATATAACATATGACATGACAATGAATGACAGGAAATATAAAATGTCCAAGCAAAAATTTTATTCACGCATGGGCGTGACAATATATATATGTATATATATATATATATATATATATATATATATATATATATATATATGTGTGTGTGTGTGTGTGTGTGTGTGTGTGTGTGTGTGTGTGTGTGTGTGTGTGTGTGTGTGTGTGTGTGTGTGTATGTGTGTGTGTGTGAGAGAGAGAGAGGCAGAGGGAAACACACAAGCAGAACAAGAGTTTATTCTTTAACTAGTTTCGCATTATGGTGCTTCTTCGGAAATAATGTTTACACTGTAGAAAAACTGGCATTAAACACAGGAAATATGTGGGTGTGGGTGTGAAAGGGTACAAGGATAGGTCAATTGGATTAAGTTCAAGGAAATTCTAAATCCTGCGGGCTGGAACTCCGTGGGGTGCTTCTGGTGATCTGATGTCCCGTCTTTTTTTATTCTCTTGCTGCGTGTAGTGCTGCTGATTTTGATAGTTTAATATCACCTGTTCTATTATTTGTGCATTTGTTGGTGGCTATATACAGAGCCTCTACAGATTTCCTTTATTTTTACAGAGTTTATTGTGCAGTATGCTTGTTTGTTCCTATTTTGGTAAATATCCTTTTTCGTCTACATAGTTCACGAGTGCGTTGGTGTTGGACATCGGCTCTATGTTCTTTTATTCTTATTGATAACCCCTTGTAAGTTTCTCCGATATTGGCACACTCACACCCTAAGCATGGAATTCTGTAAATTAAACTTTCGGTATTAATATGTTCTTTGGTTTAACGAGGTCACCAATTTTCTTACCTGCGTCACATGAGATGCGGATACCTGTGTGTCTGAGTTCTCTACTAAGTATGCAGGGCAAGTCAGAAGT
>NC_134796.1:53023976-53031476 GCF_046742065.1 Oratosquilla oratoria
ATGGTTATTGACATGGAACTGCCTAGTGTAAGACTTATGGTCTCTTGCAGTTTCCTTCATTCTTATGTTATGTTCTTATGTATATGTATATATATATATATATATATATATATATATATATATATATATACATATATATATATGTATATGTATATATATATATATATATATATATATATATATATTACTGTATGTGTGTGTGTGTGTGTGTGTGTATGTATGTATGTATGTGTATATATATATTTATATATATATATATATATATATATATATATATATATATATATACAATAGATAAGAAAATAGCTAGTGGCACGCATTAATACAAACTTTATCCCGTTCACATTAGCATTACTGAAGGTCTTACAAGTGACGACCAGTTTTTTTCTTCGCCACTTTTTGCTCTCTCGTAATATCAACGAAGGTCACTTTGCAGCGTGTTTACAAACAGAACTTCTGTGTGCACTGGTATCAATTAGTACAGATTTACTTGTTGTATATGTATGATTAATGTGCGCGCTGGCTTGGGACTCAGTTTATGGGTCTTGTCTCCGTGTAAGGATAATGGAAGGTCAAAGTGGATTAGTATAATAATGTTTTTTTTTTTTTTTTTTTTTTTTTTAAGGATAGAGATATAATAGAGTGTCGAAGGCCAAAGTGTAGTCATATATATATATATATATATATATATATATATATATATATATATATATATATATATATATATATATATGTATATTATACATATATATATATATAAATATATATATATATATATATGTATATTATATATATATATATATATATATTACAAGTGAAAAATGTAATCACACATTTGTCAATCACGTTACAAACCACTGTTGGAGTAGAAAAGACTGGAGACGGGGAATCTATATATTTCGATTGCAAACTGCGATCCTCTTCAGTAGATACTGAAGAGGACTGCAGTTTGCAATAGAAATACAGTATATAGATTCCCCGTCTCCAGTCTTTTCTACTCCAACAGTGGTTTTAACGTGATATATATATATATATATATATATATATATATATATATATATATATATATTTATATATATATATATATATATATATATATATATATTTTTTTTTTTTTTTTTTTTTTTTTTTTTTTTGAAGGACAGAGATATAATTGGGTGTCGAAGGTCAAAATGTAGTAATATAATTTTTATTAATTTTATTTTTATCTATTTATTTATTTATTTGAACGACAGAGGTATAATAGGGTGTCACGGTCACAGGAAGAAGAAGAAGAAGAAGAAGAAGAAGAAGAAGAAGAAGAAGAACAAAAAATAAGAAGAAATATTTATTCTTCCACACAATCATGATCTTCTGATCTTTGTGGGTAATTGGCGATTACTGACAAGTCTATCAAAATAAACACAAGTGAGCGCGGAAACTTGATTAGTAAGACCTTTCGCTTTGTTACGACCGAAACCTCGCACTAACAGAGATTCCATCCACACTTGGTGCTTCTTATTATCTTACCCTTTATGCCTTTGTACATAAAAAAGGTTCTAGAAGCTCCTTTTAGTATATAATTGTTATTGTAAAACAGAATTGTCTTGAGACGCGATCATCTGAGCCTATACCTGAAGGGCCTTAACTCGCTGCCGGCAGTGTCATGATCGGTAAGGTATGAAAGATCGGGTTACCGTCATTGTTGTTGTCAGAACAGAAACATTGGACATCAAAATCGGGTCGTCGACGGTGGGATTTCGTCGTGAAATCGGTGTGCATCATAAATCGGGGGAAGGTCAGGTTTGACCGATTTGTTGTCGTCGTCATCGTCGCCTCTCCCTGGATCCCCTTAGCGCAACGATTCCCAACCTTTTCCGATCATAGCTCCCCCTGTTGTCATGTCTAAGCAGTCCAGCACCCCTATCTTGTTATTAGAAGGATAAAAGAAAGTGAAGTGTACTGCTTGATGATTTATTTTCTTGATTCCTCAGAACTGAAACAAGTTGGCAATATTGTTTGTAGAAGAAATAAGAACACACTAGAAAAATAAAATAGTATGGAAAAAGTCAAATATGCACAACTAGGTAATCAATGATACATATGTCAAAATGATTTTTGTGTGCATCACTTCCCAGCACACCCTATAATTGATTTCAGCACCCCTAGGTTGGGAAACGCTGCTTTAGCGACCTACAACTTCCATCACTTCAGACTTTGGCAAATCAAGTCGACGATGTTCTGAGAGCAGAACCATTTCCCGGGGTTTCTGAAGCCTTTGGTTAAACTAGGTTCGATTAGGTTAAGATAGTATAAGATATAATAGGTTTTGCCAAATATGTGTCGGGATTTACGGAATAATGCCATATTGACAACGATATTGATTGGGTAAGATGTGATGTTTACGTTGCAATGAGATATCGTCGACTTAAATTACTGAGACGTTTTTTCAGTCCCACAGTGAGTCGAGATGGGAAAGCGAACGGAAAAGATAACACATCATTGAACAAGACTTACGACTCCACTGCATGAAATTGTCAGACGTAATTCAAAGCAAAATCTCCAAAGTTCGCTATCACGGTAAAGGAGCTGATTGTGGTGTCATTGATATTTTTTAACACAGCGTTTCATAACCTTGTCCGAACCTAGCATATAGTCAGATCTAAGTATTCTAACAACTCTAACTCTGTTTAACATTTGATTACTAGGATAAAGGAAAGTGAAGAACTTTTCGATAATTTATAAACCCAACTGCCATCATTTTTGATGAAAGAAATAAGAAAACCCGAGAAAAAAAGAGAATGGGAATTAAATTTTACCGCCATGTATTCAGCATTTCTCAGTACCTAAAATTTATTTCAGCACTCCTAGGCGAAAATTAAACTCTGCCAAGCAACACAAAATGTCAGCTGCACAAAATTTTTAAAATGCAAACAATGGCTGAATATCTTGCTCGTGTACAATGAAAAAAGAAGAAAAGAAAAGTAAAAAGTAAGATAAAATAAAGCCCGTATCAATGCCTTCAATTTAGAAGTCTACATCGAGTCATCTTAAACACAGAATTAAGCAACGACTCAGAAACCTTAAAAGATAAATTTAATATCTGTGAGTGAATAACGATGTAGTGAGGTGATGAATATATATGTATATATATATATATATATATATATATATATGTATATATGTATATATAAATATATATATATATATATATATATATATATATATATATATATATATATATATATATATTGTAATTTCAGTGAGAAAAAATATAGACGACAATAATGATGGTGATGATCCATGATAATGTGGAGATTATAAGAACATAAGAATGAAGGAGTCTGCAAGAGATCATAAGGCCTACACTGTCATCCCCATCCATGAAGTTGTCTAACCGTTTCTTAAAACAACCGATAGTTTCAGCGCTTAGTACATGGTTACTCCAGTGGTAAACCAGTTCTTGCCTATTTCCTTCTTAAATCTAAATTTGTCCAATGCAAATCCATTACTGCGAGTTCTGTCCTGTTGTCTAAGTATGATAACCTTGTTTGCATCACCTTTGATCCACTTGAATACTTCTATTAGATCACCCCCGCACTCTGCGTCTTTCCAGAGTGTAAGGTGCCTAAACCTCTTCTCCTAATGTAGATTTCTGAGTCCATATATAATTTTGGTCATTCTCCTCTATTGATTCTAGTGAATTGATATCCATAGTCAAGGGTGGGTCTAACTAACGCCACATAAAGTTTGATTATCACCTCTCCACTTTTATTTGTAACCGTCCTAGCAATGAAGCCTAATGCTCTATTAGCTTTATGCCTGGCGCTTATACATTGTTTCCTGGATTTAAGGTCAGGACTTACTAGAATTCCCAAATCCCGTACAAAATTTTCTCTAAAAATTTGTTATTCTAAGCTATATCTGATTTCTGGGTTGTGTAAAGTTACGATTAACACACTGCAGTTTGAGATATCAAAATCTATTTGCCATGTCACCGACCATGTGAACAATTTGTTAGGATCAATCCTGCAGAATCTCGGTGTCTTATCCTGACCTAATTAGGTGTCCTATTTTAGTGGCATCCGCAAACTTACCAACATGATTATTAATCCCATTGTTCATGTCGAATATATACATAATAAACAATAAGTGACCAAAAACAGATCCCTGGGGAACTCCACTAGAAACACTCCCCCATTTGGATTTTACACCGTTTATGAACTTTATGGTGACCCGCTGTTTTCTGTCACTGATCCAAGCTCGAATTCATTCAAACGCTTTCTCTCCTATGCCATGGGCTTTGACTTTATTTAGTCTCGGGAGGGGGGGGGGGGCACCTTGTCGAACGCTTTGTTAAAGTCAAGGTAAATAACATCGTAACTATCATTGTTATCTGACGCCTTGTAGTCATTAGTGTAAAAATATGTAAGATTAGTTACACATGGTTTACACCTTGGAGAACCCATGCTGAGATTCACGAATCAAATTATGTCTGTCGGTGTAATCTCTAATTCTATTAGCTATTATTGATTCAAGCATTTTACTTATAACTTATGTCAAACTGATTGACCTGTAGTTGCATATAGAAGATTTATCTCCCTTTTTGAAAACAAGGACAACATTTGCCTGCCCCCAATTAATAGGCACAAAACTAGTGTCTTCCGACTTATTAAATATTTCCGACTGGTCGTAGATTTCAAATTTACACTCTTTAAGCACTCTTGGAAAAATTTCGTCTGGACCCGGGTATTTTGTAGCTTTAAGTTTATCTGTTTGACTACTTCTACTTTATTAATACTGGTGTTAGATAGTCTTAGTAACATACGGGTGTATGTTACCAGGGGCAATGGTGACATAGGGAGATTGATGCGCAGTTTGGCTTGTGTAGTTTATTCTAGTTAAGATATGTGTGGTTCGACCAAGTTTGGGGAACGACCACGAAGGCCTAGTGACGCGCTACAAGCGCAGAGGTCAGACTGACTGACTAAATTGTCTTGCCCGCTCGGGGCAGGCGGCATATATACAAGGGACCGACTTCACGCCTGACCAGGCGCGACCTAATTGCGGTGACCCGTACTAGCCTTCTCGACCATTGAGTCAGATCAACTACCACACAACTCTGCCATGCATACACTTGCACTTACAAACATGCTTGTGGGGTACATGTACACCACAGTCTACATCCTTTATCCTCACTGAAAATGGGGCCGCAGTGGGGCACCAATTTTAACCTTTCCTTTGTAAACACCGTGAGAAAATATTTGTTAAACGCCTCGCTCATTTTTTCCTTTGATTACCACATTCCAAGGGAATATGGTAATCATGTTATAGTATGACAATCTAATAATTTGTATCAAATACCTGTGTGTTTAGTTTCTTTTATTCATATATTTTGATGAGGAAGTTCCTTTCCTTTTTATGAACTTTGGTCTTCATATGGTTTAGGTGGGAAAGAGTGAAAGGGACACAAAAGATTTTTAATTTTGTATCATGTAGATCTCTGGTTGAGTCAGTACTCTTGTTCGTAACCGTGCATTTTAATTAAAAGCCTATCATAACTAGCAAATGGGATTTTAACCTAATTTTCTGGTAGTGACTATTACCAGTCAGGTTAGACACAGTAAATTACAGGTTACAAGATTTTTTACTAGATCATTTCTAACCTCTAACTCTCTTTGTGTCTTAGATGGAAGAGGACCCTGCAGACCTGGACGACTGTCCCGACCAGGACCCACTGGGACTGGACGACGCCGTGGGGAGTACTGTCGTAGCCCCAAACTCGAGCAAGAGGGGCGGGAGAACGGGATGGCCGGAGACTGTCTGGGCGCAGGAACTCAAGCATCAGTGAACGGGCGAAAGAGAACGACCGAAGAGAACGACAAAAGGGAACGGCCGAAGTGAACGGACGAAGAGAACGGCCGAAGGGAACTGCTGAAGTGAACGGTCGAAGGGAACGGGACTAATGAACGTAAGCGGTGAACTAGTGAACGGCGTTGATGGCCAGCATTGAGGTGAACGACTGTTAAACGGCTTGTGAACGTTACCAGTGAAATGGTCCAACTCGCCCGTGCTAAGGAAGAGAAGTGGATGGCGACGTTGTTGTTCAATGCGGATGGACATCGCGTTTGAACAACACTCGTGCACGACATTGACTAAACAAAAGTGAAAATTAAAAAAAAATAATAATAAATAAAGAAAAATCTTTTTGTGGATCGACATTACTAAGTGGCACTTGACAAAATCTACCCCCAAAAATAACAATGAATAAATAAGTAGATAAATAAATAGATAAGCAAGTAAATAAACGAATAGATAAATAAATGAAAATATTAACGAATAAATAAATAGATAAGTAAATAAATCAATAAGTGAAAAATAAAACCAATCATACGGTGATACAAGTGTCACGTTAGTATCATGTCCTATTGACGTAGCACTGGTGTATGGAAATATCATGGTAGCTTTGAGTGATACTAGCGTAGCATATATTAGTGGAGAAACTCTTGTATATGATTCAGTGAGATGTGTGAGGCTGGGATGGAGAGTGGGAGGGATGGAGGAAGGCGAGGAGAGAGGCCGAAGCATTTGGTGAAAAGAGAGGCCGAAGCATTTGGTGAAAAAATAAATAAATAAAAGGTGTGGGGATCCTAAAAATCCCTGAATTCTTTGATCAGTAGGAGGCAAATTAGGCCTTGATTAACCCCTTTGCTAAGATGACGATATCTTGCCTAGGTTTGGTAAATAGATAAATAAATAAATAAGCAAATAGGTGAACAAGTAAATACATCCTGCTGAAGAGGACTACAGATAGTGGTCGAAATATACAGATTTTCTGTCCATCTTATCTCATTCTTCGACAGTAGATCAATAAGTCTCAAGTAAATGCATATGTCAATTTGTTTCGACAGTTTGATTAAACAGCTCAGCCCATGAGAGTCGAACCCAAGAAAGTAACACAATAATAACATTTAAAAATCGCCTAGATAAATACTTGGACTCTAATCCGCAAATAAAATATTATCCCTTTAAATAAAATATCTGACAGTCCGGCATTTAATTGTAATTGGATAGGATAGAAGTAGCAGTAGTGTTAGTTCATCCTCTATTGCCTAGTTACCCTGTTTTCTTAACTGTAGCTTAGTATAGTAAACACAAACAGCTTCGTTAGGGCCAGTAGGCCTGCTGTTGTTTGTTCTTCCTTTGTGTTCCTTTGTTCCTTTGATCGTGTGGCAGGAGGCACGAAGTAAGGAGACAGACAACCACGCCCCAAAGGATATACAAACGGGACAGCTAGGAACTGATCCGGCACACTCCCAACATCAACTCCTGGGGAGATAGTAACCGGGGTCTCTTATTTTACCGAATTTGATTAAAAAACTTATGTAGTTCGAGTCCCGCGGGCTGAGCTGTTAAATCAAATAAATAAATAAAGAAATAGATAAATGAATAAATCAGTAGATAGATATTTCGTTAGGAGTCAGCCGGAATAGATTAAGTCATATTAGCGACGGGGTTAAT
>NC_134796.1:53036476-53041476 GCF_046742065.1 Oratosquilla oratoria
GGAGCCGCATCCTCGCGCCCCGTCCTCTGCTCTCAAGATGGAGTTCTTCTTTGACTTGGATAAGGCGTAAGAGGTGTTCCCGATAGCTGCGACCATTCCGGAGCCTGCGATCACTAAAACATGTCTCAGGCTATTACACGGCTCTTCCGATGAAGGTTCGCACTCCCTCCCACCCGTGGGTGGCGATAGAGATTCGGATCAAGTCGTGTCTGGCTTTGATAACTGGTGGAGTTCTCCGGTACCTTGACCATTAATTTAGAGATAAGCCGGGGGGGAATTGGCCGTAATGGCCCCGGGCAAAGAACTTTTGAGTCCGGGAGAGGTCTTCGGCTTCGTCTGGTTTCTGCAAATAAAGGAAACTCGAGTACCAAGGTACAGTGACGAAGTACCACGATGAGATACCAGACGTGTGTTTGTGTATGTGTGTTTACCTAGTTGTATCTACCTAGTTGTATTTACCTAGTTGTATTATACGGGAAGGGAGCTATGCTCGTAATGACCCGTCTTTGTATCTTTTAGCATCAAGTTTGTTCTTAAATTCTTGAATAGTATTTGCACACACTGTTGCCTCATCTAATTTATTCCAGATATCCACCATTTTGTGTGTGTGTGTGTGTGTGTGTGTGTGTGTGTGTGTGTGTGTGTGTGTGTGTGTGTGTGTGTGTGTGTGTGTGTGTGTGTGTGTGTGTGTGTGTGTGTGTGTGTGTGTGTGTGTGTGTGTGTGTGTGTGTGTGTGTGTGTGTGTGTGTGTGTGTGTGTGTGTGCTGGAGTTGGGGGCGAGGTGCCTGTTTTGGAGTCATTTTAGGTGTGGAGTTTCATAGGTATTCACACTTGTTTATAAATCAAATCTTACATTACTAAAATACCCACAATACCTTACCAGGCGTGTTTGTGTGTGTGTGTGTGTGTGTGTGTGTGTGTGTGTGTGTGTGTGTGTGTGTGTGTGTGTGTGTGTGTGTATGTGCGTGCGTGCATGTGTGTGTGCGTGTGCTCAATTATATATCCATATACACGTAGAGCTTTATAGGTGTGTATACCATTAATATATTTTTTAGTGTGACCTGTGTCTGTGTTAACATAAGATATCTCCCACGTTATCAGCGCAGCTCTTCCACGCTATCGTTCCTTCGTCTGGTTTGTTACATTCAGTACTGACGGGCACATTACGCTGCCCCCCCCCCCCGCCCCTTTTCTATTATATATTTTTTCTATTTACTTTTTTCACGCTGCAATAGTGGTTGTGATTCAACACGGTTTTGGATCACATGTTGGACTCGTGATCGGTAGTTATCATCCTCCTGGATGAGAGCTCAGAGCTCATATATGGCCCGATCTATGGGTAATGCTGTGACCTTACAGACAGACAGGCACACACACACACACACACACACACACACACACACACACACACACACACACACACACACACACACACACACACACACACACACACACACACACACACACACACACACACACACACACACACATAAAACACGCAAACACGCCTGATAAGGCATTGGTTGTCATAGCGTCCATAGACACCCATGGTTATATGAAGGCACGACGTCGTGTCGTGGACGGTGCACGGCGAAAATTCGGTAAGTGTGAAACGAAGAGCCCATGTCTTTGGTCTGGTGGTCTTCTTGGGCTTCCAGAAGTGAACCCAGACTCTTCGGACGCCATCTCGCCCCCTCTACATCATCCATACACTTGGCTAATTGCTCCCGAGCAAGGCGGAGTGCAGACAGTCCAGCTCTCTCTCACACCCTAATGCCAGGTTCAATTAGGCTCGCTGCGCTACATAAAACCATAATCCCATTTTCTTGAGAGTGCCTGCCTGCCTGCCTGCCTGAACATCTGACTGCCTGTCTGCCTGTATGTTTGACTACCTGGATGCTGCACGTCTGCCTGTCAGCTTGTGTGGATCCTACACATGAACGAGTATGTAAATACACATATATATTTACATATACATATGCACATACACATATACATGCGAATACGCATACGCATGCGTGCACATACACACATACACACACACTCGCACACATACACACACACACGCATACACGCATATACATACACACACACACACACACACACGCCCGCGCACACACGCACACACACACACACACACACACACACACACACACACACACACACACACACACACACACACACACACACACACACACACACACGCACACACACACACACACACACACACATGCACATATACATACACTTACACGTATATTTACACATACAAATGGAAGTTAAAAAAGGAGAAAAAAGAAGAAAAATATTAGACCAGAAGATGAGGGAGTGGCACATGAGAGTACATTCAGAAGAAAAGGAGTGTAAAATAATAATAATAATAATAATAAAAAGAATAGAACTAGTGTACGTAGACTAACACAAATGGATTAATTTTAGCAGGATTAGAGATCAATGACGATTTGAAAGAAATAGAGCCAGACATAGTGTGTTTTGTTTAGACTCTACACGAAAATATTGATAAAGTTTATGAATGACGCCAGAAGAGGAAGACGAAATTGAAAAAAAATGCAAAATTCTAGAAACGGATCAAAATAAGAAGAGACAGCTATGACAAGGATCTTGTAGTCTGTCGCTGGACAAGCACATAAACAGAACAACAAGACATAAACTGTTCATGAACATAAGAGAAACACTGCCACATGGGTCGGGATATGATGAAAAAAGATCTGATCCGTCCTAGACTGTAGTATGCAGTAGCGGTGAGTCGTCACACAAAACGAAATGTTTCCTAAATTGATTGAAAATATTTATCATGAAATAAGAGGAAAATAGGATTACCCACATTAGAAGAGCAAAGAGAAAAAAAGTAATATGATTGCTTTCTTTAGAATAAGGAAAGGAATGAAAAAAATGCTATACTAGTACAATATTAAGAAAATATCAAGATGGCGTAGCAAAATTCTGAGGAAGACAGATTACTTAAAGGATGTCAAGAAGCATAGCTTTCCACATAGATGCGTCATTTTATGAAACATATTGATAGAAAAAATAATTCAGGCGGAAATTATAAACGTATTTAATATTAAGTTTAACAAATTTAGAAGCAGAGATGAGTTTAAAGGAGCGTAGCTCCAACCCAGTATATTACAATTAGGTAAATGCAGTTAGGTAAACACACACGCACATACACACACACACACTCAGTTGATAGAGTTCCTGGCCGCCACTATAGTGGTCCGGGTTCGAATCCCGCCCAGGGCTGAAATAATTTCAGTATCGCTGCGCTGAGAGTCGTTACTCCAACTCTCGTGGGCGGGGGAGTTGTGTGTGTGTGTGTGTGTGTGTGTGTGTGTGTGTGTGTGTGTGTGTGTGTGTGTGTGTGTGTGTGTGTGTGTGTGTGTGTGTGTGTGTGTGTGTGTGTGTGTGTGTGTGTGTGTGTGTGTGTGTGCTTGCAAGGTCACAGCATTACCCATAGATCGGTCATTCTGAGCTCTGAGCCCTCTTCCTGGTTATATTCTTTATTCTGCGTGGGAACCATAATAGTGACGCATATCCCAGTCTTGGTCGTATTAGGGTTTCGATGAGTTTTTTCATCATCTCTTTCTCCATATGGTGGAACGCCACTTAAATCATCTACAGTAGTCCGTATGTCTCTTCCACAATCCTGCTGATATGTTTGTCAAGTGACAGGTTGTCTTTTAACAAGACTCCCAAATCTTTCTCCTTTGCCTTTGCAATGGTTTCACTTCCCAGGGAACAGTTTAAGGATGATCTTTTGCTATTATTACCCAGTTCCAGTACTTTGCACTTTTTGGTATTATTGAACTTCAGTTCCCATTCTTGGCTCCGTTGAAAAATAGTGTCTAGATCTTTTTGCAATAGTCTACCGCCCTCCTCATTTTTCACTCTTCTCATAATTTTTGCGTCATCTGTAAATATGTTGGCATACCTTGTTGTTCCTTCCATCATGTCATTGACATAGACAAGAAACACTATTGGTACAAACACTGAACCTTGTAGAACTCCGCTCATTACTGTTCTCCATTTTGACAGTGTGCGTGTATGTGTGTGTGTGTGTGTGTGTGTGTGTTTTCCAAATGGTGATATAAATAAAAACAGCTACTATTTACGTATGTTCATGGTTGTGTGCATGCGTGTGCGCATGTGCGTGTGTGTGTGTGTGTTCTTTCGCAGGATATTACAGTAATAAGTTCGGACATCTAATAGCCAAAGTGAACGAAATCGCAAGAAAACAGCTCCAACGTGTCAAACCAAAGGATTCCTGTGATGTTATTGTTGCCATGGAACCACCGTGGCGACACCTGGGGGTGTCACTCCTCACGGTTCCTTCAGAAGACCTGGAGGTCCTTTGGCGTGCTCAGGTGAGCCCCAAGAACCTCCGGGAGGAGGAGTAGGAGGAGGACCTCAACAGAGATCGTAAAAATGTGACCCAAGTTCGTTCATCGGGTTCTTCTGGTGAAGGGCAGCCTTAGGGGAACCAAGGCCTGGTTATAAAGGTCGTATTTCAAAGGCGCAGAGTGCCGGATGCCTCGTGCTCGAACTCTCGGCTCCCCTCGAGTTCGATGCTGAGTTCGAGAGTGTTCGGTGTGTTTGGTCATGTAAACACACTCTTGTGCATTATGTTTTCAAATACAGGAGCATTATGCTCTTCGATTGAGCCTCGTGTTCGAAGTCCCGGCCTCCTCGAGTTCGATGCTGAGTTCGAGAGTGCTCGGTGTGTTTGGTCATGTAAACATACTCTTGTGCATTATGTATTCAAATATAAGAGTATTATACTCTTCGGCTGAGTATGCGATTTGATTTTTTGTCTAGGTTTTTATTCTATATTCTTAAGAATTCTTAGAAGATGTTTATGAGGTCATAGTTATACTTTCTAGATACTCTATCATTCCGTGTTCTATATTTAGTCGAATAAAATTGTCTGGAGCTTGTTAGATGTTTAATCACACGTACAGACATGAGAAGAAGTTCTGACT
>NC_134796.1:53068976-53073976 GCF_046742065.1 Oratosquilla oratoria
TCATTTCTCCTCCTCTACCTTTCCTCCTACTCCTGCAAATGCCTCCTTCTTATCCTCCTCTCTTTCTTCCTCCTATCCCTCCTCCTTCTCTTCCTCCCTTTCCTCCTACTCCTTCTTCAATTCCTCCTCTTCCTCATACACCTTAGTCCTCTTCCATCACTAGGGCCGCTCTCTCATCGTTTCTCATCTGTCTCTACTTTCCTCCTGGTTCTTAGTCTAATCTTGCTCTCTTCTTTGTCAAACCACCTTCTCTCTTCTCTCTTCCATCCTCTTTCTCTCTTTTTATCGTTCCTTATTGCTCATCTTCCTCCTCCTCTCCTCCTCTTCCCTATCCTCGTTACTGTAAACTGTGTTACATTATCTGCCACCATCATCAAATAAACTTTGAACCGAAAATTTCTGTCTCTGAATTTGTTCAAGAAGATCCTGTGATCATTGTGTCGATATACATTCAAACGATTCGTTGTGATACATTGAGGAAAACATCGACGAGACTGGGAGTTTGTAAGAGGGTTGTCATTCTTCAGTTGTAAATTGCGAACAGATCGGGGAAAGTGCAAAGTCAAGTGACTATTTCCACATTGTCATTTCACCTTAAGTAATGACGTTTGTAGTGTAAGGGAGAAAGCTGGCACATCCAATATAGTCTTTGTGTAAGCGTCCACACGCCCACACTACTGACATAAGTTATCGCGAACGGTCTCTTACTCTCCTCCTTCTCCTCCTCCTCCTCCTCTTCCTCCTCCTCCTCTTCCTCCTCCCTCTCCTCCGTCACTGGGAAATCCGAAACGTCTCTTCGCTTCGCTTTTTTTTTCCACTCCACTCGACTCATTAGCACTGTTCCGCTGGTTTTGCACGCCAGTTCCCTAAATGTTCCGCTTCCGTCTCGGCACGGCTACGCTTGTCCCACGCTTATGCCGCGCTGTTACAAGGACTGCTAGTTCTCCTCACATCTTTGGCTCATCCATCTATATAAAACCACATACATATTATATACATATATATATATATATATATATATATATATATATATATATATATATATATATATATATATATATATATATATATATATTCCCACCCATTTCACTTCCTTCCACCACCCTCTCCAACCCTCCCATCTCAGCTCCTCATGGATGACGGGTCATCCCTGCATCCGCCAACTGCCCTGGGTCAAACGCAATGCAACAAGACACACACACACACACACACACACACACACACACACACACACACACACACACACACACACACACACACACACACACACACACACACACACACACACACACACACACACACACACACACACACACGCTCACACACACACGTGTTCTACAGGTCCTCATCTTCCTATCGACCTTTCCCCCATCGCTTCTGCCATTCCATCTTGATTCTTCGCTTCTGTCCTCCTCTTCCGCTTGCTTCTGTTCCTCCTTCTTCATTCCTTTATTCCTCCTCCACATCCTGCTCTCCTCATCTTCTTTGTCTGTCTCTCTCCCCCACTTCATCATCTTTTTTTGACTCCCTGCTTCTCGTCTTTCTCTCTCGCATCTTCTTCCATCTCCGTCACCACCTCTCTTACATTCTCCTCTTTATCTTTTTCTTTTATTTACACTTTCCCCCCGTTATCGTTCTTCTCCATCTGTTTCTTCTGACCTGAAATATTCTGTAACATATCAGAGTGTAAGAGGAAGGAAAGAAAAAGAAAGAAGAAGAAAAGGGAATTTTTTTAAAAGTTATAATGGGACAGGTATATTTAGTGCGTGGGTTGCATCACAACAGGAGACTGAAAACCTTGTGACTATCTACATTCGAGGAAAAAAGGGCAAGAGCCGTTGATGTAATTGCACTAATTGGCCCAGGAGTTATCTTAAAGGGAGATTCTGATGATGCATAATCACATAGAAACATGATATATAAACATTCTCTCTCTCTCTCTCTCTCTCTCTCTCTCTCTCTCTCTCTCTCTCTCTCACACACACACACACACACACACACACACACACACACACACACACACACACACACACACACACACATACGCACGCACACACACACACACACACACACACAGTATCGCTACGCTGCGAGTCGTTACTCCAACTCTCGTGGGCGGGGAGTTGGAGGTTTGTGTGCGTGTAAGGTCACAGCATTACCCATAGATCGGTCAAATATGAGCTCTGAGTTCTCTTCCGGGAGGGAAATAGCTGTCGATCACGAGTCCATCACGTGATCAAAGACCATGGTGAATCACACACACACACACACACACACACACACACACACACACACACACACACACACACACACACACACACACACACACACACACACACACACACACACAAGCACATACACACACACAAGCGCACACACACATACACAAAGCACACACACACACAAAGCACATGCTACACAAGCACTCAGGCACAAAAAAGCGCGCATGCGCAAATATACATACGTTCTCCCTCTGCTTGATAGCTCCTCCTTGCCCTGCTTGACCCAGACGTACTGACTGATACGTCCTCCTTGAATCTCTTCCCTCCACACGAGGAGTGACATATCCTCCTCTTCCTTCACTCCTCCTCCTCCTCCACACTTTTGGAGGTCTGGTGGCGCAAGGGACTCTCCACTGGTCTTTAAAGACTTCAATATGGGGATTTACCTGATATATATATATATATATATATATATATATATATATATATATATATATATATATATTTATATATATATATATATATATATATATATATACAAATAATACATATATATATATAAATATATATACATATATATATATATATATATATATATATATATATATATACTGCTAGGCTGGTAGTCTTACCCCACGTTAGGCGCCAAATGTTAGGGTGGTAGTCTTTCTCTACGCTGGGCAGTCAAATGTTAGACTGGCTTGAAGGCAAACTGATGGAGAGAGTTCTGGTTTTATTAGCAATGAAGTTGGGCGCCAATAGTATATGGCTCGCTCGAAGGAGAAAAATGGGGAAGTGGAAGAGATGTCGATGGAGGTAATGACTGTGTGTTTCAAGTTTTGTCCTAACTTCGTCTGCTGGCGGGGAAAGGGGTAGGAGGTGAGAAAACAACAGGGCAGCGAGCCAGGCTCACAGTGTGATGCTCCGAGGTGATCTGAATCTTCGGCGTTCGTCCGATCTTTATATACACGGGCAGATCATGACTCGTGCTCCTAATTGGCGTGAGGTCAAAGTGTGATGCGTGGGAAGTCGAGCGCAAAACGTCCTTACGTTGCTGACTCACGAGGACAGAGGGAGTGCGTGCATAATCACGCTGTGCTTACGGGCAGTGTGTCACCGAATGTGGGAAAGCTTCGTCCAAGCAGATATACCTCTTTGATATTAGACAGCTTAAAGCATGTGGAGATATATATTTACAAGATGAAAGCCCTCTCATAAGACACAAACTGGATAGTTTGATGCAAGAACTACAGAACATCATTGGGATATCGTAGGACTGAGTAAAGTCAGAAGGGAATTAATAAAGTTCATCCAGCTACAAGATAACCTCATTTGTTTTATCACTGGATTAGATCTCTAGATTAATCGAGAGTTTGGTTTACCGCGAGGTATGCTGAAAAATGTACATAAACAAACTGAAGATTGCAATCTCTTATCGCTTATTCTTCACTTTTTCGGGTTCAAGCTGTCTGTACAAGCCTTTAATGCGTTTCTTTCACCTTTTCACGTGTGGAGAGCTGGCAACTGGCGACTGGAGCCCTTCTCCTTCTCCTCCTCCTGCTCCAAACTAACATAGAAACATCCCTACACTAATACCACACAGACAACACTCCAGTGTTTGTTCCCAGAGTGATCTATAGGTTGTCCCAAGGACCGGTGCCAGCCGCTGTGGGGCTACGGGTTGTCAGTCAACGGAACACGAGGCAACAATTATCGTGATCAAACCCCTACGCGAACCAAATGGATGACCGTCCACCTCCTCTTCCTCCTTCTCCTCCTCCTTTTCCTCCTTCCCTTCCTCATCCTGAAGAAGAGCTCATCTTCCATCCTCCCTCCGTCAGGCACCGCTCTTGTCTCCTCCACTCGTCTCCGAGTTTCGTTTGACGCCGCGCGGTGCCCGTTGTCTGGCCCGCGGTAAATAAACAGGCACCTTGGTAAACAAAGACGCGAGTCTACGGCACGGTGACCCGGGCGGTCAGAGCTATTGGTACCCAGCGCGGTGGTGGTGTAGTAGAACTAATAGTGGTGTATAGTGATCACTAGTGGTGATGGTGACAGTGGTGACTGTGATGGTGGTGATAGTAGTGGTGTTGCTGGTGGTGACATTGTATTTGTGGTCCTGCAGGTGGTATTGGTGATACTGGTACTGGCGATTTTAGCAATGGTGGTGACGATGGTGGTAGTATTGATGGTATTAGGGTTGGATCTTGTTATACTTGATGTGTTGAAGATACACAGGGAGGTTCGCTTCGAAACAAAGGAATAGAAAATAGACAAAGTATTAAAGAAAAATAAAGTTAATATATACGATACATTGGGTACAATAAACATAACACAAACAGAGAAGGGAAACATTGGGAAGGATACGTAATACATCAAGTCCTAAAGGACAAAGAGATACACAAGACAAAGTACAAGGACAGACCACCGAGTCTCCTATTGGTTGTTTGTTTTAGGATGTTTACAATTTGTCCCCAAATCTCTTGGGAGTGATGGGGTCTTTCTTCAGCTGAATAAAATCGTTAATAAGGACGATGATGCATAAAAGCGAGTTAATCAAGGCAGATTTCAAGACTAAACCCATAAGGAACGGCATCGTAAACCTGCAAGTACTCTCCATATGATTTACGACAACAGAAGAAAGTAACAAGTTCTAAACAACAGCGACATGACGTCACTCAACGGTCACACTTCCTCATGACGTCATATCGTTGCTTTCCTCTCCGAAGTCAAACCTCTTCCTCAACAGACATTGAATAGGACTTTTTATTGAGATGA
>NC_134796.1:53076476-53086476 GCF_046742065.1 Oratosquilla oratoria
GTGTGTGTGTGTGTGTGTGTGTGTGTGTGTGTGTATGTGTGTGTGTGTTTGTGTGTATATATATATATATATGTTGAGGAATGGACGACAAAATGAGTGGCAGGGTGGTGAGATAAACACCGAGAACCGTTGAAGTTTTATTAACTGACGTTTCGCTCTTAACAGAGCTTCTTCAGAGTGTACAAACATAATCGGGAAACCAACAGTTATATATCTTACATCATTCCGCGTTCCTTCTTTAACCCACCCCCTCCCTCCCTCTCGTACCCTTCAGCTCCTGTAAGATCATCCAGCCGGACATTTTGGACAGCTTAATAAAACCATCACGATGGTTACAGCAGGGCTGGGATGCTATAAAAGCTGCTTCTACTATTTTTCTTTTTTTCTTGTCTAATCCTTGTTTTAATATTTCCACTCCGTCCCAGTTAGGTAAATGTCCGTATTCCTCCGCATGAATCACCAGGGCGTTTGATGTTCGGTGGGCCCTCAGGTCGCTCTTGTGCTCAAATGTCCGCTTGTGTATGCCTCTTCCTGTCTCCCCAAAGTAGTTTAGGTCACAGCCACCACAACAGCATGGTCTACAGAATCCCATGTGGTGGCTGTGACCTAAACCACTTTGGGGAGACAGGAAGAGGCATACACAAGCGGACATATGAGCACAAGAGCGACCTGAGGGCCCACCGAACATCAAACGCCCTGGTGATTCATGCGGAGGAATACGGACATTTACCTAACTGGGACGGAGTGGAAATATTAAAACAAGGATTAGACAAGAAAAAAAGAAAAATAGTAGAAGCAGCTTTTATAGCATCCCAGCCCTGCTGTAACCATCGTGATGGTTTTATTAAGCTGTCCAAAATGTCCGGCTAGATGATCTTACAGGAGCTGAAGGGTACGAGAGGGAGGGAGGGGGTGGGTTAAAGAAGGAACGCGGAATGATGTAAGATATATAACTGTTGGTTTCCCGATTATGTTTGTACACTCTGAAGAAGCTCTGTTAAGAGCGAAACGTCAGTTAATAAAACTTCAACGGTTCTCGGTGTTTATCTCACCACCCTGCCACTCATATATATATGTGTGTGTGTGTGTGTGTGTGTGTGTGTGTGTGTGTGTGTGTGTGTGTGTGTGTGTGTGTGTGTGTGTGTGTGTGTGTGTGTGTGTGTGTGTGTGTGTGTGTGTGTGTGTGTGCGCGCGCCCGTTTGTGTGTGGACGACCTTCCCATGTCATATTTGCTTGTGGATCCCATTTATCTGCTTAGGACAACTATATGTAGAGCTTTCTTCTGATAGTAGATGGGAAGGGATAGGTGGGTGGATGGGTAGGGGTTGTTGTTGTTATTATTATTATTATTATTATCATTATTATTATTATTATTATTATTATTATTATTATTATTATTATTATTATTATTATTATTATTATTATTATTATTATTATTATTATTATTATTATTATTATTATTATTATTATTATTATTATTATCATTATTATTATTATTGTTATTATTATTATCATTATTATTATTAATGTTCATTATCATTATTATTATATATTTTTTTAGTTGTTAAGATTGATAAGACAGGAAAAGGCGGGGGGAGGGGGGGCTCGTCGTGGGCCTGGGTGGATAGGAGACCCGTCTGTCTGTCTACCTGTCTGTCTGCCTGTCTGTGCGTCTGTCTGTCAACACCAACATCCGCCAGGCGGGGCTTGCAACTGTCAGCGACCAGTTGTTTGCATACTTCTCGCACCTATACCGTCCCGCCCCACTCTGGGAGGGGCGGGACCGGGGAGGAGGAAGAGGAGGAGGAGGAGGAGGGGGGGAGAGGGGGTTGATAAGGTGGTGGGAGGGGGTAGGGGGTGTGAGGCGTTTAGGGAGCGCTTCAAGTGGTGTTTGGCGTCCAAACGCGTCCGATTCTTTCTTCCTCGTTCGTTCATTCTCTGTCACATTCGTCGTCTCACTCGACCGTGAGGTCAATCACTCACGAGATAATTCACTCTCACACTCACGGTCTCACTCTCACGCTCGTAATCTCATTCTCACAGTCCCACGCAAACGGATTCTATCTCTTAATTTTTCAGTATCGTATTTCTACCTATCGTGTGTGAGTGATTGTGTGTGATTCACCATGGTCTCGGATTACTTGTTGGACTCGTGATCGACAGCTATTTCCCTCCCGGAAGAGAGCTCAGAGCTCATATTTGACCGATCTATGGGTAATGCTGTGACCTTACACGCACACACACACCCAACTTCTCGCCCGCGAGAGTTGAAGTAACGGCCCGCAGCGCAGCGATACTGAAATTATTTCAGCCCTGGACGGGATTCGAACCCGGGCATCCGTAGTAGCAGCCGGGAGCTCTAACTACTGCGCCACGACTGCTGCCTCCATTCTCGCCTACCACAGATGCTCAGTTCGTGGCCTACCGCTACCACCACTAGATAATTTAGTAAACTAGAGCTGTGAACTTCCCTACGTTGACCCAGCCACACTCTCAACGGAGACCACAATGTCCTGCACCTCGACTCGGGTAAAGCTAATGACTAGCAACATCACCTGTCAAGTCTACAACACCCTGGGTGGCCTAATGCCCTATTCCCTAACCACGACCATTCTCAAGTGTCTATCTTTTCAGGGAAATGTTTCAACCACGCTACCAGTGCCACCGTACGACGTAATTCCAGGACATGTTCCGGGCACGAGTTCCCCTGAGCAGCCTACCGAGATGCACCAACTTCCCCGACGTCATCCAAGACATGCAGGACAACACCGGATCCAAGGGAGTAGCCGAGCAACACGAGGCTTGCTATCCTGCGACAAACGGACCACCTCTTGATACTGGCCCTGCAGTCTACTGGCCAGCTCCACTTCCGCTTTCAAGTTCTGGATCCGTCATATCCAGGATGAGGACAACTACCGTGATGATCTCATGTCGAGGCTCCACACGACTTCAATTTCAGCCTCGACTTCCGTGGCGGCGTGTTAGGGAAGTTGTCCACACCTCTAGTCCTGGCCTGTCTCACTTGGCCCTCAAAGCTCCAAAGGAATCATTCGTGCCGCCTGGCCGCGTGAGTTGCACAAAGCTTCTTTGAGGAAACGCACGTGCAGTTCACCAGCCTAATAACGGATCCTGTCGGCCCTACGATGACTAAGCTGCTCCTCAGCCGGCTGCGTCGGGATGGACAACGGTTATATGAGGAACACACATACAGCACCAAGCCATACATTTCATCTTGGTGAGATCAGCGGCTTGAGAACGTTTTGTATCTGACTTTCCAAGTACCGATTTTGCCTTCGCGCCAATTAAGGGCACGGGTATATAAACTGGACGGAATCGCCGCAGATGTAGATCGCCTTGGAGCATCACGCTGCGAGTCTAGCTTGTTGCCTCCGTTACATTCTCGCCTTTCCCCTACCCCGCTAGCAGACCGCCTTGGGGCATGACTTGAAACGCACATTCGTCACCCCCCTCACCGTCTCCCCCCCCCACTTTTCTCGCGCTTAGAGCGAGCCATGTTACTATTGGCGCCCCACATCAATTTTTAAATAAGCCCCTATTTCACTACCCGTGTTTGCCTTCCAGCCAGTCCTAGCATGTATATAGCACTGATAGAAAATGTAGAAACACATTATTTTGTAAATTACAACTAATACCATATTCGGAGTAGAAGAAAAGACTGCAGACGGGGACTCTATATATTTCGACTGCTAACTGCATACCTCTTCATTACTGTAGAGGACTGTAATTAGCAGTCGAAATATGTAGACTCCCCGTCTCCATTCTTTTTCTCAGCTCGGTCTGGAGTATTAATTGTGATATGTATATATATGTATATGTATATATATATATATATATATATATATATATATATAAAATACAGGTATATATATGTATATATATATGTGTGTGTATACATACACACACACGCACACACATATATATATTATATATATATATATATATATATATATATATATATATAAATGTATGTATATATATATGCAGGATCAACTCAAAGTAAGCCCTTATATGGTACTATTGGTAGGAGTCGGACGTAGCAGCGAAGCGAGTGAATGATCAAGTGGTTTCGACCGCCAGTGAATATGGTCAGCTCCTCTTAGAGTCGATTGTGTCTCTGATATCTCCT
Source organism: Oratosquilla oratoria (assembly GCF_046742065.1). Taxonomy (NCBI): domain Eukaryota; kingdom Metazoa; phylum Arthropoda; class Malacostraca; order Stomatopoda; family Squillidae; genus Oratosquilla; species Oratosquilla oratoria. Next base: position 53,080,624 of record NC_134796.1, read on the forward strand.
CCAGGGTGACGCCACGCCGGGCGTCATCTAAGAGACACGTATGCGTGATGCCCGAACCCTCCGTGATTCATTTCCTCGGGTACATGACGGTCGTAGGTGTCATCATTACAGAGTTTGGTCTCTACGAAGGCGGGGATGGAAGGGGGAATATCTATGGACGTTGGAATGTTTATTGGACTCTTTTGTTTCGCCAGCTGGGTCCCTCATCGGACGAAGGGAGTCGTCTGGCGACAAAAGGAATGATGTTGAATGCCATCGAGAGGAGTGAAGTCAGAGAAAGATTTAATAGTTTATGTGATAAATTGGTGCTAGTTGTGTGGTGTACGCTTGAGCAATATATGTATATATATACATATAAATGTGTGTATATATATATATATACATATATATATATGTATATATATATGTATATCAATATATATTTATATACATATATATATACATATATATACATATATATGTATATATATATATATATATATATATATATGTATGTATCGTGTGTGCGTGTGTGTGTGTGTGTATGTACGTATGTATGCCCCCATTTATTCAAAAACTCACCAGACAGTGTCCAGACTGTAGGACGTTTCACCTTCGTTTTGCAATGGCAACGAAGAAATGACTTTTTATGTTCCCACTCTCAATCCACTAACTACCATCACTCATCCTAAGAACACGAGCTTGGTCTTAGGTTTTAACTAAAAAAAGAGGAACAAGGAGCATATAGATATATTTTGATCATTATATAACCGATTTATTTATTTATTTATCTATTTATTTACTTATTTTTTTTTTTTTTTTTTTTTTTTTTACAATACTTATTTCCCTTTCTTCTTCACTATGTGGGATTAGTTGTGAAGACTGATCGCCTTGTAGGGACCGCAAGGTATGCGGGATCTGATTTCCCTTGTCTTCACACAAACACACATGCTCGCGTGATCGAACACATGCATACACGCCCGCCCAAAACACACACACGCACACACAGATACGCATGCATATACACACGCACATGCACACACACACACACACACACACACACACACACACACACATGAATATTCCCTTTATTTTCCTCTATACTATTACTTCTTAATTATAATTTTTTGCTATTTTTATCTTTGCCCATTTTCTTCTCCTCCTTCCTGTGTCTTTTCTCTCTTCCTCTCTCTGTGGTCTATCATATCGTTTCAACTGTAGCCTTTCTCCTCTCCTGCCTGCCTTTCTCTCTTCTCTCCTTTTCTCTCTCTCTCTCTCCTGTATCCTGTTCCCCTTTATCTCCATCTTCCTCTCTTTTCTCATCCACTTTACTCTCCTCTTCTGGTCCTATGTTCTTGGTTATCACTTGTCCTCCTTAGTCTTTATGTCTTCTTCAGATTGTCCTTATCTTCACTTAGCTCCTTCCTTATGTTCTCTTCATCGTGTCCTTTTCTTCTTGTGGTCTTCATATTATTATAACTTTTATTATTTATTTAATCTATGATTCTCATTTCTCTCTATCTGTCCCCAAGATTTCCCTTTTTCTTTATATATCATTCCCTTTTCTTCTGTTCACTCTATTTCCTTTATAGATCTCTTATTCCCTTCTTTCTATCCCCGTTTTCTTTCTCCTTTGCCATGTCGTGTTGGCGGCCAAGTCTCGAGAGACAACGTTTCGATTCCTGCCCAGTGGTCTTCAAGAAAGGGATTATTGCTTTCGTGTGTTTTTTAGATCCTTCTACTTCGAGAGCTTTTGGTAAGAAGGTAATCTCTCTTACATATGTTTGATAGAAGATCGGTATTAGAAGAAAAAATAAAGTCCTCTTCTGCAGCTACCTTGTACGTACATAGCCTCTATCGCTTCCACTACCTCTGTTACTTCATCGCTTTCTTTCTCACAGTCGCCATCATAGCTGCCTCCTCGCTTTCTCGACTTCTCGCCTCCTCGCCTCCTCGCCTCCTCGCCTCCTCGCCTCCTCGCCTCTACGCCTCCTCTTCCACATCCACCGTCACAGCCTCCTCTACCGCCTCCTCGCCTCCACCTCATCCACCACCGCAGGTAGTGAGGACCGACCGCTGTGGCGTTCGGGGCGGGCCGGAGCAGAGTCGGGGCGGGGCTGGTCGGAAGGCTGTGCGCGCGCGCGCAGGCCGGGTAGCCCAGTGAAATGATAATGTTATTTGCCGGAGTCTGGCTAACGTCACCGCGCCACAGAACTGACACTTGAAGGGGAGGGGAGAGAAGAAGGGAAACGGCGGCGGAGGGAAGGGGGAGGAGGCGGAGCAGAAGGAGCAGTAGGAAGAGGAGGAGGAGGAAGAGGAAGAGGAGGAGGAAGAGGAGGAGGCGAAGCAGGAGAAGGAGGAGCAGGAGAAGGTAAAGGAGGAGGAGAAAGAGCTGGAGGAGGAGCAGGGGAAGGAGCAGGAGGAAGAGGAGGAGGAGAAGGAGCAGGAGGAAGAGGAGGAGCAGGAGAAGGATAAGGAGAAGGTAAATAAGGAGAAGGAGATGGAGGAGGAACAGAAGAAGAATGATAAGGAGGTACAGGAGGAAGAGACGGAGGAGGACGAGGAGGAGAATTAAGAGGAAGAGGAAGAATGGCAGAAGGAGGAGGAGAAGAAGATGATGATGAAGAAGAAGGGATGAAAAGGAGGTAGAGAAGAAAGAGGAGAAGGAAGATAATGAGGAGGTGGAGGGGGAAGATTAAACTAGGAAGGAGGGAGAAAGTTGAGGAAGGGGACGAGGGAGAGAAGGGGAGGAGGAGAAGAGAAGGGGAGGAAAGGGGAGGAAGGAAGGGTAAGAGAGAAGAATAATGACGAAGCAGGAGGAGGAGGAGGAGGAGGAGAAGGAGGAGGAGGAGAAGGAGGAAGAGGAGGAAGAGGAGGAGGAGAAGGAGGAGGAGGAGGAGGAGGAGGAGGAGGAGGAGGAGGAGGAGAAAGAGGAGGAGGAGGAAGATTGGGAAGAGGCGGAAGAGGAGGAGCTGGGGAAAGACAGAAAGCTGAGATTTAGTGATACAATGCAAGACTCTCCCTTCACTGGAGAACAAATCCTCTGATGGATTAGAAACAATCAGACGAGAAGGATCGTAAAATGGCGGAGACGACGGCTGAGTTTGCAAAAATTCATGTAAAAGAAGGTATTATAAAAAATATTCTCTCACGGGTATTTTATTGTTGGAACCAAGCAATCAAATAACATTATACAAGTAACCTTTACAGAATAAAATATTTATGAATTGTAGCATTGGCGTTCATCTTTCTATCTTAGTTTATTTCAGTGTTATTGATATTTGATTACTGTTGGTTACGAAAATAGGACCAGGATTATTGTTGTTCTTGATTCGAGAACTTGAGTATGGAGTTTGGATGATTTGACTGTTAAGTAACGCTGTGTGTGTGTTTGTGTGTGTATGTGTGTGAACAATCTTGTATAATATTCACTGACTACAATTATATAATTTTGGGTATATACTATTGTACATCTATATGTTTATAATATTTAATCTTTTATTTGCTATGTATCTGTTCATGATAATGTTCAAATTTAATATGACTGTGTGTTTTTTAAACGTATTCATTAAACTCCAATGATGATAGAATCACTTGAACCAGGTCAAAACATAATAACATGAATAAAGAGTTGCCTAGCTGAGACATACAATAGCATTTTACCTCATTGGTTAAAATAGAGTATATTGACCAACCAATTCCTTGGGTCTTCAGTCAGTTCTGCAATCCTCTAACGGGAATCCTAAGGTCCCTAAATGTGCAGAGAAACGACCAAAAACCAGCAATAGCCGGTGGATGCCAGACGATTTCTTTCAGCGTTGAAGTGATGCCCACAGAAGCTAAGAAACACTGGGTGGTCTTCTAAGAAAACAAGTGGGATGCTCGGTAGATGAGTGAACAGTATCGAGGCACTTCGGCAGTCTTTGGCGAAACAAGACACGCCCCCTCACCTCTAAGCAGTCATGATAACTCTTAAATTAAGTGCATTGTAGGAAATGGGCCTACGACAGTTGAGGTGGATTTGATTGGTCGAAGTGGAAAAATGGCGCGACTTTTCCGTTCGGGACGACGGCGATGTTTCAGATGTTCTTTCCAACAACAACTAAAACTACGGAGCCCCGTATCGTACACACGACCCCTTGGCCCCCTGATAATTCACGTAAATCATGTGTCACAGTGAGCCCACCGTTTCCGCATACATCCACAGGTAAGAAGAGGATAGTAGAAGACAAAAGGAAGACGGTAAAGTTCTGAAAGGGAAGAGAGGAATGGAATATATATATATATATATATGTATATATATATATATATATATATATATATATATATTACATATATTTATATAAATATGAGCGAATTAAATATTATAACAAAATGGTAAAATAAACTGTAGATCCCAGTATTGGAAAAAAAAGTACGAAGATATGTGTATTACGATCACTGTCTGTGATCCTCTTCAGCGTGTATAAGCACGATGAAGATAACAGGCAGTGATCGTAATATATGTATCTTCGTACTACATTCTTTCTTTCTGAGATCTACAGTTCATATATATATATATATATATATATATATATATATATATATATATATATATATATATATGATATATACATATATATATATGCATATATGATATATTTGTCTCACCGTAAAAATCTGATCCACGCAAACCCTACCACCAATTACTCTCTCTGTTCCTCTCCTAATCCTCTCAATCAAAACGCTCCCAACCACACTCAACAAACCAAATCCTCTGAAACTTCTACAATCCCATTTATCCCCTCGTCCATTGTAAATCGGAACTATACAGACACTCCTCCAGTCCTCTGGCAATCTACTCTACCTTGAACACATGTTAAACAACCGCACAAGCCAGTCCACTATTACTGTACCTCGCTTCATCAGATACTCCGCATGATATTAATTTAATCTAGGAGCCTTACCTGTTCTCGTCATTTTCAAGGCTACTTTCATCTCATCTTTTGTATTTCTCCTCTATTCTTCTCTCCCATCACCGTCATTTTCTTAGCGCCTCCCACTATATATGTATACAACCCCTCCCTATCCTCCTTCAGATTCTGCAGCTCTCTAAAATACTCTGCCCACCTTCCCCTTACCTCCTCTTCCGTTAACATCTGTCCATCCGCGCCCTTTACCTTTTCTTCTCTACCTGACTCACACCCCCTCCCTTCTTGATTTACCTCCAAAACATCTATTCATTGCTTTAAAACATTTCTGTCATACGCCTCCTCCATTTAACATCTGCTCTCCTTTTTGCCTCCTTTATCTTTTGTTTTGCTTCTCTTTTTTATTTTTCTCGTATTTTTCTCTCATTCTACTTTGTAACCAGTCCCTGAATGCTCGCACCTTCTCTTCTACAACCTTCTTCACTTCACCATCCCACCACTCACTACCCTTCCTTCTATTCCGTCCCATCCTTCTTGTTCCACATACAATCTTTGCACAACTTGTCACTTTCTCCGTGAAACATCCCCATTCCTCTTCCCCACTTATTTCCACTCTATCCTTCATTACCTCCCACACTTCTCTCAGCTTCTCCTTGTACTCATGCTCCTTTTCCTTCTTATTTAAACATTTTACTCTAAGCACCTCCCTACCTTCTGTCCTTTTCCTCCTTCTCCATCTATCCTTCACTCTCAACTCGCCTTCCACCAAAAAACGATATGATATCCCCTCACCATTCTCTCACCTAAAAGCATGTACATACAAATTTCTTCCTATTTTTCTCCTGGGTACCACTATATAGACCATTAAAGCCCTATCTTCCACCCTTCCATCCACCACCCTCTCCCATGTGTACTTATGCTTGGCTTTTTTCTAAACACTGTGTTAGCTATCAACAACTTTCTA
>NC_134796.1:53093976-53111476 GCF_046742065.1 Oratosquilla oratoria
GTATTGTATTACATATATACAGTACATATATACATTCCTACATGAAAAAAATGCACATATACATACATACGTGCTTACATGAATACATATAAATATGCATGTATGCATACATGCATATATACATAATACATACATGCATACTTACATATATATATGCATACATACATACATACATACATACATACATACATATATACATATATACATACATGCATACATACATACATGCATACATACATATAGCACATGCATAGCTGTTGTATCGTGGCATTTAGAATAACTGTTTCGAATGACGACAAACAATTATTTTCAGCTTCAATGAATGGGATTATTTCAAATGAGAACCATTATCTGCATCGCAATGATATTCTGTGATTAAGACATGAGTAAAAATGGCTTAACACTGAGATGCAAAATTTACATATTGTGTACACTGACGATGAGGGAGATTAAACCAATCATGAAAAATTACGTCATACTGAAATAAAGATTTCGTACACTGCCACACTGAACACATTGTATGTATGCATGTATGTATGGTATGTATGTATTGTATGTATGTATGTATTGTATTTATGTATTGTATGTATGTATTGTATGTACATATGTATTGTGTATGTACATATATAATATGTACATGTATTGTATGTTTTTTCAGTACTTCGTGCAGCATCTCTGATCACCGTGAACAGCACATCATAAACCAGGTGTTCTGGCAGCACGTCCCCTCACCTGTTCATCATTCTCGGAGTCAGTCGATCACCAGTTTGCAAGACTGACTGCACCATATCTTGCGAATGATGTCATACTTATGCAACACAGGAGTTGATCAGTGATTCAATAATGCTGCACACAAGAAGGATGTCTTTCTTCAACTTCTGCATACAATCTCTTTGGTCACGTCTTACTTGAATGAAATCGCTTGGTACTACGACGGAATGTCGCCGAGATATTCTCAGCCTTTGAGACCATATACTTCTTCTGAAAGACTGTGTCGACTTACCCTTTCATCAAAAGTGTCTTTTTAATTTCTATTCTGGCTGATGCTGAACGATTTTATTCGACTTGAATGGTGGGAAACTCCGTCATTCAAAGGGTTGAGCTAATCAAAGCCACATACCGTTTACTGGAACCAAACCTAAAAATTACGTCGCCTTTTTGAAATTGTTAGATGATACGATCTTACGTCTGTCGACAAAGAAGCAATACTTTTGCTTTATATGTCTTGCTCCAGGTTCTTCAGCAATCAAGAGCATCCTGAAGTACAGATGGAAGAGTTGACCGTTATTGTGATATATTCGTCTCCTGGGTGATGGCACCTAAAGAAATCAATTCTGTTATTGCGACGTTGCGATTTCATTGAGTCTGAGAAAAGCGCAACTCACATGTATGGCAACAGCTCCGGTTGACTGTATTGCCATACAAGTGAGTCTCGTTTTTTTCAGAGTGCAGTATAGTTATCAGACATGTTTGTAGTGTAATCAAAATGCAACAAGGGCGCCATCTATTAGCACATAGAAACAACTCATGGCCCCCATCGAACTTTTGAACCTGGACGTATTGGACACAAAACCTTAAATCTTTTAGTCCAGGTTACTGACCTTTGATGGATAGAATCTTTGGTTTAAACTAGTAAAAATATGTTAAGTGCATCATCGTATTATTGGCCTCGATTCCTTTGCTATATTGAAGAAGTTTAATACGATATTTGGTGGTCAATTCTGGATTGCGCTGACCATCTGTCTCAAAGGAACAAAATCGTTTGTTTGTAACCAGAATAAAATATGTGACGTCACCTTTGCGTAAGATCATGACGTCACAACCACGCCCATTGAAATGTAACTCTTTAGATCATACATAAATATCCTTCGTCTGATTGTAGGCTGAAAACGACGCCATTCCTGAACGGGGTTTGCTTAAGTTTTAAACATTTCAGAAATGAATGGGCAAGACTTTAAGTTAAGTTAAGATAGTTTAGCAACAGCTGACCTGAACGAATGATATGATTCGTGTTATTTACTTGGAATAGATATTATTATCTTTCCTCCATTCGACAATGCGTCCCGCATTAATAATTTTGTTTTGGCATTATAATGTCAGACCATTTTTAACTGAGGTGACTAGAGAGAAGGTTTCCTTCAGCTGAATAAAGTTTCCTGGCAGACATTTGAACGGTTTTGTTGTTACTATTGCCAGAGATTTTTTTTTTTTTTTTTTTTTGCTCAATGTCCCTCGTCATTAGAAAACGATTCAAAACGCCACGAAGGAAAAGGTCACATGGTCCAATAATAACCTGTATCTACAAAATATTTTGTCATTAGAGCTTGGTCTTTCTTATCCTCTCCTTTCCAATATAATACATGTACACACACACACACACACACATATACATATATATATACACACACACTCACACACACACACACACACACACACACACACACACACACACTCATATATATATATATATATATATGTATATATATATATATATATATATTGTGTGTGTGTATGTACATGTATATATATATATTATATATATATATATATATGTGTGTGTGTATGTGTGTGTGTGTGTGTGTGTGTGTGTGTGTGTGTGTGTGTGTGTGTGTGTGTGTGTGTGTGTGTGTGTGTGTGTGTGTGTGTGTGTGTGTGTGTGTGTGTGTGTGTGTGTGTGTGTGTGTGTGTGTGTGTGTGTGTGTGTGTGTGTGTGTGTGTGTGTGTGTGTTATATGTATTATCTTTTTGGCACAGTCTAGCATTATAACCAGTGTTTAAGGAATCTTTCATCATTCGATGCCGCAGAATATATGAAAAATGTAATATGTTCTTCCGTCCACTTGTACTTATTCATTGATGCGTCAGTTATTTCGACAGTTATTATCTTTCTATAATTACAAAAAAGAAAAAAGTTAGATGTATGTTTTCGGGGGTCAAATCAACCGTTATTGGTCTTGACATTTGAATCTAAATCATCCACAAGTTCTGCTATTTATGTTATGCTGGTGATGGCAGCTACGCTAGAATGCATTCGAATACTTCCGAAACGAACACATTAGGTTGTTTCGTTCGTGTTTCATTTTGTATCCATCATTACCTTTGCCAAACATGAAGAACACCACTGTAAACATATTTCAAAGAACCTCATCCAAATTGCCTCAAGGTGTTTATTCCATTTGCACATTCTGCTCAACGAAACAGGGCTCAAATGAAAAAACGTGTACGATTGCTAAGCTTATACACACTCTGAGCTCCCCTTCCCCCTTAATTTTACGACGAAATCAATAAAGACATCTAACTCGTTCCTTGCAAGAAAACAACGAAAGAAATCAATACTCACAGCAGACGCTCGAGTGACGAGTTTTACTTTCATTTCTTAATCTTACTTGCGTGAGCTCCTCACCATCAACACGAGAAGCATCTTCTCTTCTTCCTTCCTCCTTTCTATCTTTCTCTTCCTTCCTCCTTTCATGCCAACGGCGCCCACGCCACCTGTACAAAACGAGCTCGGGCTCCGTTCAAGCACTGCCCCGCCCGCTAGACAGCGTCTCATAAGCGCGGACGAAACGGTGTTGCACTCCTCGGCTCGGCGTCAATGCAGAACAGCCAGGGCGAGGCTGCATCTAGTACATACAGTGGGAGGGAGAAAATCGCTCTCTCGCACAAAATGGCAGTTTAATTAATGTATATTGGCTAGCATAGTAATTTATTTCATACTTAAAGTTACATTTACCATCGTACTTAGAAAAATAGTCTAGTGTATAAATAGATACTTCATTTAATGTGCGAAAAAATTACGAGAGTGCTACCATACGCGACAGCGGACATGCACAAACGTGCGCACACACATCAACACATGAGCGCACACCCACGCACACACTTATGTACACGTGCACAATTATACGTACATGATCACGCGCGCGCGCACACACACACACACACAGCTCAAGTTCAGAATTCAAATCTAAATATTATGATTGGAAATTAAGGATATAGATTAAGTTCGAACTGTTTATGAATTTGAAGCTAGATATGATTAATAGAGTAAGACCCAACAAGCGTTGCTCCTTTCCTATATACTACATTTAGGTAAATACATTTAGGTAAAAACAATTAGGTGAGGAGGAGAGCGGGGGTGGAAAGGGAGTTGGGAGACAGGGCTAATGAAAGAGTATGGGAATGGTTTGGACAAATGGAAAGAATGAGTGAAAAAAGATTAGCGAAAAAAAAAGTGGTATGTATAGGTGGATGGAGTGAACACGAGGGGGCGACAAAGGATGAGATGGATGGATGGAGTAAAAGGGGTATTGGGGAAGAGAGGAATGTCTGTTGAGGAAGGAAGGGAGAAGACAGAAGATATGGGTGAGTGGAGAATGGTTGTGTATGGGTGATGCTATGATACATGGAAGGGAGTGGATGGGGGATGGGGAGGGAGTATGTGTGAATGATATTTTGACGCAGCCCGAAGGGATTTCTCCCCGTCTTCTCTTTTTCTGCATGAGGGGACGGAGAGGGGGGTAGGGTCGCCGATTAAATGAAACGGCCTTGCAGTGGATGTGCTGTGTCTTGCTACATTGCTTCATACCCAGGGCAGTGGGCGAGATGCAGAGATGACCCGTCATCCAGGAGGAGCCAAGAAAAGAGGAAGGGAGGGAGGGATGGTGAATGGGAGTGGAGTATGTGGGTGTGGAATGGGTGGGAATGGATGTATACCTTTGACTCTTGTTACCTTTCTTGTAAGAGGGAAAAAGCCGTTGGTATATGTATGTACAATTAGGTAAATACACATGCACACACCCCGGCATAAACACAAATACACATGGAGATAGACAAACAGTGAGAGAGAGAGAGAGAGACAGAGAGAGAGAGAGAGAGAGAGAGAGAGAGAGAGAGAGAGAGAGAGAGAGAGAGAGAGAGGATAGAAAAGAGAGGGCATGGAGGAGGGGGAGAATATATACATATATATATATATATATATATATATATATATATATAAAGAGAGAGAGAGAGAGAGAGAGAGAGAGAGAGAGAGAGAGAGAGAGAGAGAGAGAGAGAGAGAGAGAGAGAGAGAGAGAGAGAGAGAGAGAGAGAGAGAGGGGGGGGGGAAGAGATCAGAGTGGTGCCAAGATAAGAGGGAGGGTGGAGGGTGGAGGGTGGAGGGGAGTGGAATATATAGGAGATGGAATGGGTGGGAGTGGTATCTATGCCTTTTTCTTTTTTGGCTACCCCCAGTGTAGGGGGAAAAAGCCTTTGGTATATGTATGTATGTATGTATGTATGTATGTATGTATATATGTATGTATATATATATACAAAGAGAGGGAGAGGAAGAGAGAGACAGCGAAAGGTAACGTGAGGAACGATGACGTATGGGGTAAGGAAGGAAGAGAGGAAGAGCCCGAGTCTGGTGGAGGGGACGGGGGAGAGGGAGGAAGGAGTAGGATTGGACTGCAGACCCGCAACCACAACAGAAAGATCCACTGTATCTGTTACATTGAAAACACGGAGACCAGCGGGTGAGCTCGCCTTCTTGACCTCGAACTCATTACGGGGTCAAATCTGTTCCTTAGGTCAACCTCATGGTTGTCACGGTCGGTGGTGATGCATAGAGGACGTGACAGACCGCCACACACATCATGTCACAAGAGGGAACACGCTACACGTTATATGCTTCGTGATTCTTGGCCGGGGTAAGGTCAGAGATGAAGGCTTCTGTAGTTGCAAGGTCAAGTGGAGTGAGGCTTTCATGATGTCGGTAAGGAAGAAACTTTTGGGGGATCAAAGAGATGAGTATTATTATTATTTTTTTCTTTCTTCAGTGTAGTTATAGACAACGCTGTGATAAATGAATAAATAAATAGATACATAGATAAATAGATGAATAGATACATGAAGGAATAAATTAATAGATGAATTTATGAATATATGAGTAAATAAATAAATAAATAAATTTATAGATTAATAAATGAATAGATAAATTGATAAATAGATAAATAGAATAAATGAATAAATGAATAGATAAATTGGTAAATAAACAAATAACTAATTGAATAAATGGATAAAGAAATGAATAAATTAATAGATAAATTGATAAATAAATAAGTAAATAGATAAATAAATAAATAGATAAATAAATGAACACATAACTAAATAAAAATAAACACAAATGTATAAACAAAAAAGTGAATAATAAAATTAACAGATAATAGAATTAAAAAAATTGCATTGTAGATTACATGGGGATCAACAAACCTTTGATTAATTTGTACAGCAATATAAATCGGTACATTGTCGAGTATGCTCCTCCCAAATACAACCATATCTATTTTCCTGTGCGTACAATTTTATATATAAATTTCTTTTTATAAAGAGTGTAGCGGTGGTATTCTTAAAAAAATCTTTCCTTATAAATCTTTCCTTATATAAATCATATATAAATTCTTGGAAGGGAAAGAACTTGTTTAAGAATACCAACGTAAGAATCTTACGGTGGTATTCTTAAAAAAAATTCTTTCCTTATATAAATTTTATATAAATCCTTGGAGGGGAAATAATTTGTTTAAGAATACCACAGTTAAATTTCTCTATATTCCCAGTAACTGACAGCTCTGTCCTGTCCCTTCTTATTATGTGAAGAAACTACATCATCTTTGCATTTGAAGTAAATCTAAATATTTCCTCCTATACGTTACATGTTAGAGAAAGAGAAAGAATGAATATTTGGATCATAAAAAGCTACTAGAAAGTGTGAAAGTTTTCAAAATTTATCTCAGTTTTTTTTAGATCATTATCACCTCCTACATCTCCACCACCATCACCACCACAAGCTTGTTTAAGCATTAGAAGTATTATCACCAATTTAAGCACTAAGAACCCGAGCTGTGCTGTTAGTAACCACCATGACTAACTAGCTTCTCGCTCCGTTGACCTCCAGTGACCCTTGTTGACCTCAAATAACAGCTGATTGTTGGGTCACACCCACGGTTCCTTCCGCCTGGTGCGGGCGTGCCAAAAATGGCACAGACACATATCGTGCCACAAGAATTCTCCTAAATCTTGATATTCAATAACAAATGAAGACAAGAGACGGGACCACACGAGCAGAACTCTTTTTTTGTACATCGCAGTTAGGTGAATACATTCCGTTCTGTCAGCTTGCCTCACATACACACTGGTAGCCACGTGTATGAACACAACTTATAAGGGGTGGAGGCTTACTGTTGTCATAATCTTCTGATATAGTGGACTTTCCAACAACAATTACGGCAAAGTCATTTATGTATTTTTTATTTGGTTCATAACACACACACACACACACACACACACACACACACACACACACACACACACACACACACACACACACACACACACACACACACACACACACACACACACACACACACACACACGACTTGGTGGCGCGGTGGTAGAGTTCCCGGCAGCCATTACGGCGATCCGGGTTCGAATCTCGCCCAGGGTTTAAATAATTTCAGTATCACTGCGCTGCGAGTCGTTACTCCAACTCTCGTGGGCGGGGAGTTAAGTGTGTGTGTGTGAGTGTAAGGTCACAACATTACCCATAGATCAGTCATATATGAGGTCTGATCTCTCTTCTGGGAGGGAAATAGGTGTCGATCACGAGTCCAACACTTTATCCAAGACCATGGTGGATCTCTCTCTCTCTCTCTCTCACACACACACACACACACACACACACACACACACACACACACACACACACACACACACACACACACACACACACACACACTAAAGGCCCTTTCCCACTTATAAGTGGGTGGCCGATTCAAAGTACACACACACACTTTAAGAATACCAAAACCTCTTCAACGTTCCTCCCATCTTAGCACCTTGTGAAGGGTCATCCCGGTCCTCTGGCACACCGCTCAGGGTCGCGGGCACTAAAGGGGAAGACATGTCCACGGCAGGATCGAGACTTCGCTTTGTCGTAGAGCTGTCACAACAGTTGAATAAAATCGTTCATCACGAGCCAGAATAAGATAAAAAAGAAAGAAAGGCGTTATTCAAGCAAAGAAGTGAATCGTTAATTCATACGAAGATTTGTTAGTCTTAATCTTTGCAAAAGCCGTATGATAGCGTCGGGAGAGTGTTAATATGGAGAGAAGCGCTGGTAAACCCATAACAACAACGTCTGGGGGTATTGGCTGCATGTTATTGTGGCTAAGTAGCACGCAGCTGATACTTTAGGGTTTATATGGGGCGCCCCTACGGACCAGAGCCACATATCATTTTGTCTCTGTTAGAGGAAATCTTGAGAAATTATTATACTTTATTATACTACGACTGCCCCTCTGTTATGCTGTCCCCCCATCCCTTGTTACTGTCCTGTACCACTTCTCTGAATATTCATTTCCTTTTTTCGCCTAACCCTGTGGTGGGGGAGAAGAATGCTGCCACCAAGCTTCCCACTTGAGTCGTACGAGGCGACAGAAAACGGGACGGGAATAGGATTAAGCATCCTTTCCCATTGTAGTCCCAAAGGGGACATTCCTAAAAAAGTGAAAGTAAAATATATAAAATAAATGATAATTATAACTGTATCTTATGTGTACCTATTCCCCAATTACTGTAAATATTCTGTACAATGAAAAACATTTCCCTTGTTTTAGGTTGTGAATTTCTTGGTCAATAAATCTGTGCTGACACTTAATTACATTTAATTGCTTGTCAAAGGTTTGACCCAAGGTTGACCTTGAAGGTTCTACAAGTTACGAGTGTCAGACTAAGTGGTTTATATTTATACACTGGCCGTAAAAATTCTTCCTAATGGCCTTCATGTCTGACCTCTTTCATGGGTTTAGTGCATGTTCCGTCCGTAATTGGATGTGCCTTAATTCTTCCATGTATCATTAATCTCTTCGAAAAAGGGATGTCTTATAGTATGCTGCTCCAACTGATACGTGACTATTTTATCTAATTATATATATTATTGAGGATACGGGTGGATTAATCAACTTAGAAAAAAATATAAAGAATCGAAGAAATCAAACTCGACAAAAGTTCAAACTTCGTCCTCTGACAGTTCTGGCGCCACTGTCGCATGGCATTTCGAGTACTAAGCAGACATACCCCCGTCAACCAATCAGAATACAGGTAATTATTTTCAACCTCAAAAGGTTTGCAATGACTGGACAACATGCGGATCCCACTGAATTACCAGCCTATCAGGTGTTTACTTTTATTTCAAGTTTTGTCGTCAAATAAGTGAAATAGTGTTTGGTGTTTTGTTAAAAATACTATTTGCAAATGCTGTGTCACGCTTTGATATTTGGTATAGACAATGAATAATGTGTGTGGAATCGATAAAAGAAATCGAAATACGTGATGTCGTCTGTCTTGTGTTATATTTAAGTGTCACTATCAATATGAGTACATTGGTCATAAGATGCATCCTGTATTTGTGATAGAAAAAAAAAACAATAGACAGTAAATATCGTAGTGGACATTTACCTATATATTACTTTAACAAAATAGTGAAAATTGAATGGCCTGGTTTCACAATAAAGGCCACAAACAAAGAAAACATATATTGCCAACCAGTGTTCATCAGCATCGTCCAATTTTGGAATAATTGGGCAAGATTGTGCAGAGTGGAAACAACATTCGTGATCTCGTTGCTGCTTCTTTGTTTGTGCAAGACGCCATTATGGAGCTAAAGTAAGCTAATATTTTCTTTATCTAGCTGTTGCATCAGGCAGGTTGTTGGCTTGGCTGGACTGGAGGTCCAGTCTTGTCGTATTCAAATGCTATGGGGATCAGCTTTCAGAAGACCATATTGGATATGATACGGTAAATATTTAGAAGTCCGCACCTACGCGATATGGCAAGAGATTTAAATATTAATTTTGTAAATTATAGTACATTAACGTAATATACGTTTTTATTGGCGGAAACCAATAAAAAAATTGCTAAAAGTGATACACAAACAAACAACGGCTTCGACTGCTTGAGGTCTAAGAAATTAAACTATGATAAATTCGTCTATTCTAACCTAACCTATCCACCTAACCCAACCTACCTACCCATATAATTTGTTGTTCGCATGTGTGACCAAATCTCACGTAAATCTATGCACCATGATAAATGGTATTTGTACACATAGTTCATTCTAAAATCACGTGAAAATAACAGCCGTCATGAATGATAATAGTAACATCAATGGGTTGAAAAACAACAGATAGTGATGATGAATATATTTTTAAAGAATGTATTGATTGAAAAGACAGGTTATGTACCTGGGCATGATTCTGTTGGATGACGTACTCTTGATATTGATAATCAAAACTATTTACCACTCGAGACTTCCAACTGACAAGAGTCCAAAGCAAAACCAACAAAATATTTCGAAGATTTTATGAAGGGTTACGTTGTAAAGAAACAACATGGAAATAGCTTGACGGTCAGTGAATTCAAGGACAATGTAAGTTAATATCTTACTTTTAACGCACGCAGCAGCTTTCTTAAAGTCGAATTTACCAATTGCCCTAAAATTGATTTCGGAGACATTTCGACTTTATAGTAAAATCTGCAGGGCTGGGCGCGTTCCTAGGTGCGTTCCTCGGTGCGTTCCGCTTTAGTTTGGCCGCGGTTAGCGCTCCCAAATGATTAAAGCTTAAGAGACAGGTTCATACCTAAATAGAGGTCCGGTAGGCCACATACTATACCAAAGAAAAAATTCGTAGGCCACATCCAAAAGGTAAGCCACATACTATACCGGCACCTATATTAGTTAAATACTTTAATAACGCTAACCACAACCAAACTTAAGCGGAACGCATAGAGGAATGCGCCCAGCTCTGAAAACTGCGCAAACGGTGGATAAAGACGTTGTGCTTCACGTAATTACAAAAAATAAGTACCATGCTCTAGTCCAAGCGTTGTGTTCATTACTTGTCTGTAACAATAAAACAAAACCCAAAACACATAACTAACCTACCTAACTTCTTCCTACCCAGTTTAACTTCCCTCCCTCCCCCACGCCTTACCTTGCCTAGTCTTTCTCACCTGTCCTAGCCTAACTTAACCCAACCAAGGGTGACTTAATCAAACCGAATCTGCCCTAACCAAACCTAGCACAACCGACCCTAATCAGACCTAATCAGATATAGCTTAATATAACTTAACCTAACCTAACACAATCTAACGTACTCTAATCCTAATCCAACCTAACCTAACCTAACTTAATCTAGTTTAACCTAACCTACCCTAACCTAACCTAACCTAACCGAACCTAACCAGACATTACCGGATATAGCTTAACATAATTTAAGTACGGTAGGCTAGATTAAACAAAACCAGACTAAACTTATCTAATCACAACTAACTCAACCTGACCTCCTGACCGGAGGCTTTGACCCCCCAAGTCTTCTACCAAGTCCAGTCCTAATTACTGGATCCCAGGCGGTGACTGACTGGTACCACTTTCAACCTCAGTGATCCCTAAAATGTAACTGACGGACGCCATGACGACCTCAGAACTCTATCATGGCGTCCACGAGTACTCGCCAAAGAGATTTTGATAATATCAACTTGTGTTTGGCTGGAAAAATATGTGTGCATTATTATTATTATTATCATTATTATTATTATCATTATCATTATTAATATTATTATTATTATTATTATTATTATTATTATTATTATTATTGTTATTATTATTATTATTGTTATTGTTGTTGTTATTATCTTATTTTATTTATTTATCTACTTATTTTCTTGCGCCACTGTATTTATAACGAGGGAAGTGGACCACAACTTACAACATTTTAGGGACCATTTATCCAACCTAAACTAATCTTATTTAACCAAACTTAGCCAAACCAAACTTAGTCTATACCCAATCCAGGGACTTTCTTCTAAATCCCCTTTTTTCTACTAATCACAATTTCCTCGTTAAAACCCCGACTCAAAGGGGGTTTATCTTAATTATCAAAACGTGGTTAACGTCGAGTTTGGGACTGTAAGCGTAAACATCTCCCTCTGAATTTCGTGATCAACGCCCAGGACTCCAACTGAGGGATGCCAGGAGTCTCGTTTCGTCCTACTTGAGACGCCTTTGGGACCTCTAACTACCTCTTCACTTCGTCTCTCCGGTCGCTTAAGAGAGACACCTGCAAGGACTCGGATGTCAAAGGCTTCGCTTGCTGAGGTCTCGGGCAGTCTCTCCTTTTCTCTTTTATCATTATCATTTATTTGTTAATTAATGAATTGATTAATTAATTAGTTTGTAAATCTATTATCCATTTGTTAATTGACTAATTTATTTGTCTATTAATTGATTAATTGATAAATTTATTTATTTATTTGTTAATCTATTTATTCAATTGTTAATTGACTAATTTATTTATCTATTAGTTGATTAAATAATTAACGAATTGATTTATTTGTTAATCTATTTATCCATTTGTTAATTGACTAATTTATTTATCTTAATTATTAATTGATTAA
Source organism: Oratosquilla oratoria (assembly GCF_046742065.1). Lineage (NCBI taxonomy): Eukaryota > Metazoa > Arthropoda > Malacostraca > Stomatopoda > Squillidae > Oratosquilla > Oratosquilla oratoria. Next base: position 53,106,468 of record NC_134796.1, read on the forward strand.
TTTATTTGATTTATTCATCCATTTGTTGACTAATCTATTTATTTATCTATTTATTTGTTTGTTCAGGCAGAAGCATTGCAACTTATTCTACGACAAATGTGATCTTTGTCTGTCTTTGGATGATTGTCATTTTGAATTTTCCAGTTATTCCTGCTCTGATTTTTTGAATGTCGAAATGGATATTTTTAAAATTGTTCTTATTGATTCTACTTTTATTCATAAATTCATTTACTATTTTAACTATCATCATCATTATTTCAACTGTTAGCGTCGCAACTATTTATGCAAAAAATATATCTGTTTTCATGTGAAGAGACTGTTTTTAAAGTATTACCAATTTATATTATTACGGTATTGATTTCCCATACATTTTTTTTTTCCTGACGGGTCTTAGACAAAGCTGTCGAAAGATTTTAGAGAAACTGAAAGAGGAGTCCATATTTATGATAATCAACGAGAAGGAAAGTGAGAGTAATATTCTGGTTTATCAATAGCCTACGTCAGGTCGTCAGAAGAGTAATTTAGATATTAATTTAGTGTCCCTTTGGGTTTGCTTTCCCAGAAAGAAAGAGAGAGAGAGAGAGATTTCTCAATTTTCACCTCGACTAAGCCTCAATTTGAATTTGGCCAAAAATGAACCCAGGCCGAGAATGGCTCAAAAGACGAAAGGCTTATAGAGAGATATTCTTAACCTCTCTCTCTCTCTTTCTCTCTCTCTCTCTCTCTCTCTCTCTCTCTCTCTCTCTCTCTCTCTCTCACTCTCTCTCTCACTCTCTCTCTCTCTCTCTCCCTCTCTATCTGTCTCTCTCTCTCTCTCTCTCTCTCTCTCTCTCTCTCTCTCTCTCTCTCTCTCTCTCTCTCTCTGTATCTCTCTCTCTTTCTGTCTTTCTCTCTCTGTATCTCTCTTTCTGTCTCGGTCTCTCTTTTCTCTCTCTCTTTTTATCTTTCTCTGTCTCTTTCCTCTCTTCTCTTTTCTCTTTCTTTATCTCTCTCTGTCTCTCTTTCTCTCCCTCTCTCTCTTTCTCTTTCTTTTCCAAGGGACTCCCGGAGACGGACGTCCATCACTCACTTGTGGTCCGCCAGTTCTAATTAACATGGGAAGCGGCCGAGGCGACGGCACTTAAGAGCCCTGGGCAGGAAGACGGGAGCGATAACGGGGCCGCGTGTTGGTTTTGCTTGCAATTTGTGGTCCTCTCTTTCACACACACACACACACACACACACACACACACACACACACACACACACACACACACACACACACACACACACACACACACACACACACACACACACACACACACACACACACACACACACACACACACACACACACATCCTGACTCAACATTGTGAATGGAGAACTGTATGATTATGTGTGTATATGGGGCCCACACGCGAGGATGCATGTGTATAATGATCTTGTTTTGTTTATCTATTTTTCTTTTCCTTTTTTTTATAGGAATGAGTTTATCTCATAATAGTCCCGGCTCTCTCTCTTTTCCCCTAATTCAAACTCTGACCCTATTCAGCTTGTTTTGGATTACACAGTCACTGGTTGTTCATAGATAAGTATTCAAATAAAATCGTAAGTGACGAATAGAGAGAAAATATTTAGATGAATAATTGAATAACTGAATGAATAATCAATTAAATAAATGCATAATCAGTTGAATAGATTGACAAAAGTTAAAGGAATAAATACATGAACTCATAAAAAATAGGCAAATTATAATTATATAGATTAATAGATAAATCAATTATTAGTTGAATAAATGGACAAACAGATAAATGAGTAATTAAATGAATAACGTAATAACGCTTTCACTGTTATTCATGACTTGTTCATTTGTTCTGTCTACCACCAGACAATTTCAATCAACTGAAGATTGATTGAAATTTTTTAGAAAAAATATTACATCGTCATTCGAACGCATACAGGTATGTAACTTAATTTGCAAAGTTGTTTGTACCTATGTCTCGATTGACTCTTTATTATGAGAGTTTAATACTTATCCATATTTTAACACTCGTCAATGGTTGTAGATTTAGTTTAAACATGGCAATATATTAATGTCATCAATGCCATTTTATTTTATTATTTTTTCCGAATTTGATATTTAAGTTTGCAATCCAGACTGCCCCACACAGTTTCAGTATATTCAATCAAGACAGAAAATAATCTCAATGGAAATTATTTCAAATTAGATTCCTCTATTTTCTTCATATAGTCTGCGTGGAACAGTGGGTAACGTACTTGCCTCGGAACGTAGAAGGCCCGGGTTTGATCCCCGGTAAGTGAAAAAATAATTTCATGGCTTTCAAACCCCTTTCCACAACGACAAACATCAGAAATGAGGAAGATCTATGACATTTATATATGCCAGCATCTAATCAGTATGGTCGAGCTGATTACGTAGTGCATTGGACCTTATAAAGGCTGAACTATAACTATACTTTCACCCTAAGAGTCGGTCACGGATCTCGTACCGATGTGGTGCTCAGCTTAATTTACAATGGTAACCATCAGTTGCCACTTGACCCGGCAACTCAGGGCTCGGCGCCTTTGGTGAAAAAAATAAATAAAAATAAAAATAAAGTAATAATAATAATAAATAAATAAGTAAATAAAATAGATTAATCAAATAAAATAGAAATAGACAAAAAAAATAGATAAAAATGAAATAAAATAAAGTAAAATAAATAAATGTATCAACACTAGAAACCTCTTAGATGAGACTCGGAAAATACGTTGAAACTTCTAGTGATGCGCCAATCAATCGACGTCTATTTCTTTGTGTCCATTTCTCCTTTATTTGTTTTACGGCACTTTTAGCACAAAAGCTCGTATGTTCTGGTGGCGTAACGGGAAGCGTGCTGGTCTCGCATTCTCTTAGATGTGGGTTCGAGTCTCACATAGTTTTCCGAATCTCAAGAGGGACTACCTGTCCTAAAAGTCCCCAAAGCACATAATAGGGCAAAGATGACGGCTTCGGCCGCAGTTACTTAGCGTCTCCTAGCGTAATAGGCTCCACGCTTTACAAAGGATTACAAAGGCGGAGCATGCCGACAGGAGACCTTTTGGTCCATAACTAGGTCGGATGCGAAAAAAGTAATAATAAGCAAATAAATAAATAAATAAATATTTAGATAACTAAAATATGAAATGAATAATAATAAATAAAATAAACAAATACATAGGTATAGTTAAGTAATAAACAAACAGGTAAATAGTGAATAATAATAAATTGACATATAACTAATAATAAATGTGAATCAAGCAAGTAATAATAAATAAACAGATAAATGATAACAAAACAAATAAACAATATGAAATCAAATATGGTTATTTCAGCATCTTGCTTAGGTGTTTATCTAAGACGAGTAAAATGAAGTGTAATTATGAAACCAATTCTTCTCTAGAATCAGTACAGAGAAGAATGACCAAAATGATACATGGACTCGGAAATTTGCCTAACGAAGAGAGGCTTAGGCACCTAAACTTACACTCTCTGGAAAGACGCAGAGTGCGGGGTGATCTAAAAGAAGTGTTCAAGTGGATCAAAGGCTATAACAAAGGTAAAGCAACAGGGCAAGACTCGCAGTAATGGGTATAAACTGGACAAATTTAGATTTAAGAATGAAATAGGCAAGAATTGGTTTACTAATAGGGTGGTCGAAGAATGGAATAAACTTAGTAACCATGTAGTAAGCGCTGAAACTATCAGTTGTTTTAAAAAACTATTTGACAACTTTATGGATGGGGATGACAGGTGGTGATGGATACGGAGCTACCTAGTGTAGGCCTTATGGTCTCTTGCAGTCTAATTTATTCTTATGTTCTTATGTTCTTATTTAATGACAAGGCAGACGGGAATTCATTCGAATGAATCTGATGAATTTTCAAGAAAATATTTGTGTAAATTTAAGTAAAACGCCCCAGCCCCAGATGGCTCGTTCCAAATTTGGAAACAGTCAACTGAGGCTCGTTTCACACGTACCGACTTTTTGTCGTGCGCCGTCCACGACACGACGCCGTGCTCTCAAATAACCATGGGTGTCTAAGGACGCTTTCACACGTCACGACCACGACCGCTTGTGAAAGCGTCCATAGACACACATGGTCATTTGAGAACACGACGTCGTGTCGTTTACGGTAAACGGCAGAAAGTCGATACGTGTGAAACAAACCATAGGAAGAATATTATTTCTTGACAAACGTTTGTGTTAATAATTTTGAAATACTTTTTCATTTTCGGGTGAGGTAAAAAATATTATTAGAAGTCAAAGCTGACGTATTTCTTTTTTTTTTTTTGTCACGTTACCGATTTACTTTAATCTTATTTATTTATTTGCTTATCTATTTTTTTTTATTTGTTTATTTGTTTATAAGCATTGTATGGGGTTATCCAAATCTTGTCAAATATTCAGCTAAATCTGATGATCATTGTTATTATTCTTTCATACCCGAAAACTTGACACACACACACACACACACACACACACACACACACACACACACACACACACACACACACACACACACACACACATACACACACAAGCAAGGCCAAAAAATACAGACACACACAACTTGTTGATATTTGATATGTTTACTGTTGGATGTGTTCTTTGCTTGCGGCGACTTGAGTCGTTCCGTGTCTAAGATTCCGCCTCATTAACCCCTTCGCCGCTGCTGGGGAGGAACCGCGGAGATGAATGAGATCGCTTGGCGCAGGGTAGAATGTGAGGAAACGGCTGTACGCTACGAAGTGAATTAATCATCATAATTTGTATGATGCAGTAGTAAGGGATATATATATATATATATATATATATATATATATATATATATATATATATATAAATAATATATATATATTATATGTATATATATAATATATATGTATATATTATATATATATGTACATATATAATATATATGTATATATTATATATATATGTACATATATAATATATATGTATATATATATGTATATGTATATATA
>NC_134796.1:53113976-53121476 GCF_046742065.1 Oratosquilla oratoria
ACACGCGGATCTAGATCGGGCTCCTTCATATGGCGTTGTGTGCGTCCTTTGCGCATTTCAACCAAAATCTCTTTTTCTCCCTCTGAAAGTTCACTTATTTTTGTCTCATCCCTAACAGCTGTTCTAACTCTTTTGGCTGCTGCAATCGTTTTAATTTTTTCCTCTTTTTTCTTTTAGCCCTAGCTTTGCGTCTATTTTCCTTTTCTTCCAGCAATCTCTCTTTTTCTTGTGCTCTCTTTTCCGCTCGTAGCTTTTTGGCTGCCAATTCTTTGTCCTTCTCCATTTTTCGTCGTTCCATTTCTTCTTTCTGAAACTTTTTTTATTCCTCTCTTTGTTTCGCCTTTTCATCAGCTTGCTGACGTTTTTTCATTTTTTTTTTTCGTTCTTCTCTCTGCTTTGCCTTTTCCTCGTTTGGCACGTTGAGACTTATGAAATGCCCTGTCAAGATAGTTCATCTGATAATTTCTATGATCAGCTTTTCCACCGTTTTTTTTACAAACTCCCTATATCCAGCAAAGTAATGTTGCATAAATTTCTCAGAAGCTCTTTCTTCGATATTTTCTTGGAATAATTCTAACTTGTCAAACATTTCGTCGGAATATTGGGAAACCGTCAACTTCCCGCAATGCTTTACTAAAAGCAAGTACCTTTCCGTGAAACTCTCGAACAGATAACTTGGTGCAATGAACTTTAACATCTCCGTATAGAAATGAAAAGCTTTTAGCGTGTTCGTTTCGTAATTTCGAATGAAGACTTTTGTTGTTTCGTATCGTATCCTTAGCAATTTTTCGGGTGACTGTAGCCCACCTCCAAAAGTGGCGTGTAAGCTTCATCTTCTTTGCGGCTGAATCAGGCATTATTAATAATTAAGGGTTGATTCACACTATCGGTCCGGTCGCGCTCCACTCCCGCTACGCTCTCGGTCCGGTCCAATATTGTCTCATTAATTTCAATGGAAGCATTCACACTGGCGCTCTCGCTCCAGTCTCGCTCCGGTCACGGTTCCGTCAAAAGATATTTTTACTGGAGCGAGACTGGACCGTGAGCGCCAGTGTGAACTCAGTTGCCACGGTCCTGCTCCACTCCAGTCGAGATTCAGCCTTCATATAAGCAAGTAGTGTTACCCTCTGTCCTACCAAACCATGGATAATCCAAAGGAAACACCACAATGGGATCATGAGAAAGTTAGAAAAATGATAAAAATACATTTTCTTTTTATTTATCACTGATACAATGACAATGCGTACAGCGAGGATATTCATAAGCACCAACTGAATAAAATATAACCTACAAAACTTACTTTAATTTTGTGGATTTAGATGAAATGCTAATAGAATTAGTCAAAAGGTAAACCAGAGCTGTATGACCTGACTTCGCTGCACTACAGTGATAATGTTTGCATACTTATCATATTGCCAAGGTACCGAGAGAAAAAAATACACATTATTAACCGAAGAAAGAAATTCCATATGGATAATAACAACCTATTATCCACTGCGGAAATGCATCTCCTTAGCTCACTCAACAAATATTCCTACACAAGTTTGTTTGTCTACTTATATTTTATCATTTTGCCAAGGCATTGAACCAGCTGGGGAGCTGAAATAATCTTTCAGTGTTTCTCTCGCGCCAAAAGCCTCCTTTGTAGCATTTCCCCCTCTTCCTCTCATTGGACGTACTGTGTTTGATGGAGGCATGACAACAGTATCTGGTAATGCAACAGCATTTGGGTGTATCAGATTGTGAAGTATGCATGTTGTTGTAATGATTGCATTAGCGTTAGAAGGCATAGCTTTAAGTTTCCTTAAATATATTCTGAAGGTTTGCACTAGAATACCAAATGTGCACTCAACTATCCTCCTGGCTCTAGATAATCTATAATTAAAAATCCTCTTCTCTATCTTATGTTCAGTCTGTGAACCTGGGTAGGGCCTCATCAAATTTCTCTTCAGCGGGAAAGCCTCATCTCCCACTATAACGTATGGTGCAAGCACATCAGTGCCAGGAAGTGCAGCATCTTCTTGTACATTTCAAGTCATCCTCAATTTTGGATAGTATTTTCTCAAATGTTCCTTTGTTCATTCTGAAATAGCTGTGGAATTTACTCTCATCATCAATAAGACGAGGATACAGAGTATGAAATTCTCCTTCAGTCTTCCTATCTTGCAACATAGGATGAACCCACAATCTCTTTCTTTTTCTATTTTGTTTTCCTTCTTCTTCTTCTTCATCAAGTGCAATAGCGAATATTGCCAACTCGGCGTCAGAAAAGTCACACTTCCTTCGTAACTGATGGTAAGACTTCTACTGGTATCGAGGGAGGGGCGATGACGAGAACCGAGAGCAGACCGAGAGTGGAGCGTGACCGGACCGATAGTGTGAATCAACACTAATTGGGCGTATACGGCCGTGGGACAGTTTTCTATGTGGAAACTGCCCAGGGCAAGGTGTTACCTTTCGCCGGATTCAGGAGTGGGATCACATCCCAAGAAAAGACAAAATTGAAGGCTCTTGTTTTTAATAGTTATATATATATATATATATATATATATATATATATATATATATTTATATATATACTCACACAAACACACACAAACACACACACACACACACACACACACACATATATATATATATATATATATATATATACACGCACACAAACAAATGTATCTATGTATATATATATATATACATTTGTGTGTGTGCGTGTATGTGTATATATATATATGTGTGTATATTATATATATATATACACATGTGTGTGCATGTTTATATATATATATATATTAATATGCATATATGTGTATATACACTTGTGTATATATATGTATATATTATATAAATATATTTATATATATATATATACATATATAAATTGGTGTGTGCGTGAGTATATATGTGTATATATATATATATATATATAATATATTATATATATATATAAACATTTACACATACGCATATGCAATATATATATTAATATACATATATACATATATAAATATATAAATGTATATATATATATGTATATATACATAATCTATTTATGTATATATATGTGTATATATATATGTATATATATATATATATATATATATATATATATATATATATATATATATGTATAGTAGTGGGCCTCCGTCAGTCGTTATCGACTATGAATATTGCACCGGAGAAAGTCATGAATTTCTTGGCGACGATGAGAATATATATATATATATATACATATATATATATATATATATACATATATATATGTCTACCTTTGAAAAATGTCTTAGACGAAAACGTTCGGTCACTTTTCATTTTATTTTCCAAGTGGTTTTATTACACATTTTGTGAATCACGTGTTATTGTGATTTATTCGCACATATATATATATGCATATATATATGTATATATATATGCATATGTATATGTATATATACATACAGATACATATATATATATAGTGTATATATATATGTATATTATATATATATTTATATATAATATATATATACATCTATATATATACATATATATATATTATATATATATATATATATATATATATATATATATGCTAATAAGAACACGGGTACGTGTGTTCACTTATGCAAAGTAAACCACTGGAAAAAGAAACTAACGAAGCAGAGCACTTTTGTATATTACTTCCAGTGCACTGAAGATGTATTATACGAAAGCTCTCTACTTCATTATTTTCTTTTTCCAAGTGGTCTACTTTGTATATATATATATACAGTATATATATAAATATACACACACACACACATATATATATATATGTATATATATACATATATATATATATATATATGAGTGGAAGGGTGGTGAGATAAACACCGAGTAATGTTGGAGTGTAAATTTACTGACGTTTCGTCCTTAACAGGACTTCTTCAGAGTATGAGTACATAAGCATAAAATCAACATATATATACACGCGTTCATGTCCGCGTTCCTGCTAAACCCACGCCACTCTATATATATACAATATATATATATATATATATATATATAATATATATATTATAATATATATATATATATCTATATATTAACACACACACACACACACACACACACACACACACACACATATATATATATATATGTGTGTGTGTGTGTGTGTGTGTGTGTGTTAGTACACACGCACACACATACACACACACGCATATTATATATATATATATAATGTATATATATATACACATAATATATATGATATATATATATATATATCATATATATATTATATTTATATATGTATTTGTATATGTATATGTGTATGTATATATATATATGTATATGTATATACAATATACGTGTTTTATATGTACAATGTATATTTAAATATATTGTGTATGTGTGTGTGTAAGAATATACGCGAATACGTAAACGAATTATACTTTAATCGCTCAGAAGAGAGCGTATATATATGTATATGCATGTATATGTATATGCAATATAGGTGTTTAATATGTACAATATATATCTAAACATATTATGTAAACGTGTGTATGTGTGTGTGTAAGTATATACGCGAATATGTAAACGAATTCTACTTTAATCGCTTAGAAGAGAGTGAGACAAATTTTCTTGTATCTTTCCCATATGTTGCCTCTACTCGTATGTGCATACGTACACGTATTTGTGTTCATGTGTGCGAGTATATGCACGTGTACATATATGCGTATATGTTCATGTGTGTACGTTTCTCTGTGTCCATATTTACATGTATATATCGTGTTTCCGCGAGATTATACATCAGAATCTTCCTTTCATGGTAACCCAGCCATGACCACGGTCTTTTTTTCATCGACCCCCTTGAGTGCGCGCGCGGGCACGGGGGGACGGAGAGGGGCGTCTTTGGTGTATCTTCTTCTTCTTCTTCTGAGGTCCGTGGCACGAGGTTTTGCATATGAATGGACTGGGCAAATGAGAGGGTTGCGCGTCCTCATGGGAGACGATCAAAAGTGCATACCGGCAGCATAATGCTGCTAAGAAAACAAGGGCCAACAAAGGGCACTTGAGCATAATCAGCCGTGGTAGGCTCGTTTCTCAACCACAAGGAGGCAACTAAGGCAACTAAGGACCCTTCGGCACAGGCGTAGGAATCATTAGACAATAAGCACTTGTTTACATACATATTGCGTACATACATAAATACACATATACTCACACATGGGCATACATACATACATACCATACATATACATATATATATATATATATATATATATATATATATATATATATATATACACACACACACATATATATATATATATATATATAAACATATATATATATATAATGCATACATACATATATACATACTATATGCATACATTCATATATACATACATATAGATACATAGACATATATATGTTCATTCATACATCTGTATATGAATACATACCTACATGTCTCATATTAATAAACACATACACACACACAAACACACACACATACACAAACACACACATACACAAACACACACACACACAAACACACACACACACACACACACACACACACACACACATACACACACACACACACAATGCAATAAGACGGAAGCGCTCTCAGTCAGGTCCGACAACCGGAGTTTTCCTCCCTCCACTTCATTCTACTTCCTCTTTTAGGGAAGCATAATCCTTTCATCTATTCACAGTATCCCTCCATTCACTCCTATCGTTCACACTCTCTATTCCCTGTTCGACAGATATTCCTCTTACTTCCAACAACCTCCTCACCCCATCCATCCGCCTTATTCTTCGTCTTGCCTCAAGTTCACACCATCCACCTTTACTTTCTAAAATTCTTTTTGTTAACCTTTCCTCTCCCATCCTTTCCGAACGTAACATGCGAACACAACATTAGAAACAACAATAACAGGATCTTTTATCATAAAGAAGCGAATCGTGACAAGCACTACGGTTTTTGATATTTGTCTGATACTGTTTGACTCACACCTTCGCGCGAACGAACCGCGTTGTCGTGTGTACGGCCTTCGGTTGTTTTGTGTACAGGAGGTAGGTCGGCGTTTCGGTTGTGTATGTCCGCGTGCATTAGGGAGTGCGGGGGAGTCCGGGGTTAACAGCTGCACAGTTTAGCAGTTGCGGTTCCCCCTCTTACCACACCATTATAGAAACACCCCTTTTACTCACCACAACTAATGGCAGACACACACACACACACACACACACACACACACACACACACACACACACACACACGATGGGGCAGTGGTTAGAGTTTTCGGCCGCCACTACGGCATTCTGGGTTTGAATCCCGCCCAGGGCTGAAATAATTTTATTATCGCTGCGCTGCGAGTCGTTACTCCAACTCTCGTGGGTGGGAGTTGGTATGTGTGCGTGTAAGGTCACAGCATTACCCATAGATCGGTCATATATACGAGCTCTGAGCTCGCTTTCGGGTGGGAAATAGTTGTCGATCACGAATCCAACACGTGATCCAAGATCATGGGGAAACACACACACAGACGTACACATACAGTTGCGTGGCATGCTCATCACTTTTTGATGATTCAGAGGAGGAGGAAAGTTGCCGGGCTAGAAGGTAGACTGGCTAACCGTGATTTCGTCTTTCCATAAATCCTTTCCGCAATTGAATAAAATTGCCCGTGAATGACAATGGTTAATCCCTCACTAATGAATAAAATCGTCTGACGTGTGTCAGTTAACACGGAAATGGTGTAAGACCTTCCTAGGTTCGTGAAAGGGGACACGCACAAGAGAGAAAGTGAGTAAACTATTAGCGGGATTGGTCGAACAAACCCTCATAACACTGAAAAGGAACGTGGGTTTTTAGCTTGAGGGGAGAGGTGAGGGAGAGCGGGGCATTCAGGGGGGGGGGAAGAGAAAAGGAAGGGAAAGCAGGTTGGGAGAAAGAAGGAAAGGTGGGGAGAAAGGGAGAGAGAAACCTGTGGTTGTGGCTGTTAGGGTCGGCGTATACCCACGTGCGGAAAGCAAAGGAACTTTTCGGGACAATGAGTTGTAATTAGGCTCGAAGGTTCTGCGCCAGAGGGAAGCACGTGTGTCTTGTGGTAGACCTCGAAAAGGCGATGTGGGTGCCTGCGTCTATGTGCTTGTGGTTTTTCCGTCGTTGAGTTTCGTACGAATGTAGGTTTTGGGGGTATGTCTGTACGAAGATGGAAGTTTACTGTGTACATACGTTTACACATGCACATACATACACACACACACACACACACACACACACACACACACACAGGGCTGAAATAATTTCATTATCGCTGAGCTGCGAGTTGTTACTCCAACTCTCGTGGGCGAGGAGTTGGGTGTTTGTGTGCGTGTAAGGTCACAGCATTACCCATAGATCGGTCATATGAGCTCTGAGCTCTCTTCCGGGAGGGAAATAGCTGTCGATCACGAGTCCAACACGTGATCTAAGACAATTGTGAAGACCATGGTGAAACACACACACACACACACACACACACACAC
>NC_134796.1:53123976-53143976 GCF_046742065.1 Oratosquilla oratoria
AGGCAGAGTGGGGGTAGAAAGGTAGCTGTCGGATAGGGTAGATCAAAGAGTGCTGAGATGGTTTGGATGTACGAGAAAAGACTAACAAACTCTACACTAAATATCCAGACCTAAGACATACAAGCTCAACCAACGTGAGGCAAAAGAGTACTGAGGGGGTTTGGGCAAATGGAAGAAATGAATAAGGAAAGACTTGGAAGTCCTACACTAAATATCCAGGCTTCAGACTTGCAAGCTCAACCAAGTATGAGGGAAAGAATGCTGAGGTTGTTTTGGCATATGGAGAGAATAAATAAGGAAAGACTTGCAAGCCCTACACTAAATATCCAGGCCTAAGACATACAAGCTCAACCAAGTATGAGGCGCTCCATAACCAGTGAGGATGCGAGTCATCCTAGTTTGAGCGCATCTCTAGCCTGCACTACATGACTTATTCTTCTAACTCATTATCCCACTCTCACGCAGCGGGAAGTGAGAAACCCATGATAGAAGAAAGCCCTGTCAATTGCGACTAGCCACTGTTTTTATATATATATTTTTAATTTTTATTTATTTATTTTTATTAGCCCAATGTTGGGTCGCCTCCCGCCTGGCCAGGGCTGTTGGGAACCAACGCGACATATCCCGTGGCGGGTACCGGGAATCGAACTCACGACCACCTGGTTATGAGTTCGTCACGGTACCTACTGTGCCACCGTGCGTCCTTACTCTTCTACTCTGAGCAAAACGTTGACCTCCAAATATGATCGCAGTTGTGACCTCTCCCACTCTGACTTGACATGACCTGACCTGATAATCATCACTTCCGTTAAATACCGCCCCCTTCAAACAATTACCGTGTCCAGGGTATTCTTGGGCGTGGTTTACCAATGGCGAAGAATGACCTATATAACCCAAGAACCTGGAATTGAGGGAAACTTAACAGTGCTACTTCGATAGCATCAACGAACTTAATGAAAGACTTCAGGAAAAAGAAAGACTATGAATGAAAAAGAAAACATCGCTGAAAAGCGTTATAATGTAGAATTAGCTGTCACATTCAACAATCTATGGCTGAGAGAAAGTCTGTTACCTCCATATACTCATTATATATAGAATTAGCTGTCACATTCAACAATGTATGGCTGAGATAAAGTCTGTTACCTCCATGTACTCATTATATATAGAATTGATAGGGCGTTAATTACGGTAGAAATTCCAGTTCTCAGTTGTAACAACCTTTCCGAAGTGAAATTGCTCTATGGACCAGTAGAATATTACCATGGGCCCCTCCCTTTTATTTTATCTTATTTATTTTATTTTATTTTGTATTATTTTATTTTATTTTTATTCTGTTTTATTTCATTTTTATTTTATTTTTTATTCTATTTAATTTAATTTTATTGTATTTTATTTTATTTTATTTTTTGTAGAGCCCCCAAACACACGCAAAGTAATGTTACGTGGATCAAGGTCGAGAACCGCCAATCTAGATTATGTTACGTATAGAAAGATAGACGATGGGGCGAGGGGGAGCGGGTTAACCTCTCTCTCTTTCTCTCTCTCTTTCTCTCTCTCTCTCTCTCCCTCTCTTTTTTTCAAGAGAAACCACGATAGCCTCTCTAAATGAAGAATCTTGAGTCTTGGTGGAGTTTTGTAAGAGCCTCACAGGTTAAAACTTGCTGAGACCACCTCTGTGGTTTGTACCCCCGGGTGGGCTCCTTCACAGCCTTTCACCTGTGGTTCGTCGGTGTCCTCTTCCCCACCCAGGAAGCCCTCTGAGGTGAATGAAATCGTCCGCCGTCGAACAGAAGAAGATTCTTAAATGCGTCTAACTTGATATAATGGGTGCTTATGAGTTCTAGTGTCAATGGTTCGTCTGAGAAGGTCGCGTGTCCTATTTGCACAAGAGTTTGGTCTAAAGTGATTAAGACAATTTGGTGTTATCTGGGACAAAATCTTCAAATGTATCTAGGGTAGCCGCCAAGAAGCTATGAAAAAAAAAATCGAGTAATTTTTTAGTCACGCGAAGTGCTTATGTTAATTGGGGTAAATTGTAACGTCGTCGCACGTTGTAGTTTCGGTGAGTTTTAAGTTGCACGTAATTCATTTATTCGTAACACAGAGACACAAGTGTTTTGTTTGAGTGGAATTTTACATGGAGATTTATATATTGTGTGTGTGTGTGTGTAATATGTGTGTGTATTTTTTGTGTATTGTGTGTGTGTGTATGCGTTCTATGTGTGTGTATTGTGTGCGTGTGTGTGTATGTGTTCTGTGTGTGTGTTTATGTGTACTATGTGTTTGTATTTGTGTGTGTGTGTGTGGACGTGTGTGTGTGTGTTCTGTGTGTGTGAGTGTATGTGTGTGTGTGTGTGTGTGTGTGTGTGTGTGTGTGTGTGTGTGTGTGTGTGTTTACATGTTCCCACAATACTCATTTACCCTCACCCGGGTGGTGATGTCTATACTTTACCATCAGCAGCGTGACTGACAGATCCTATCTACACCTTGGAGGGATGCGGTCACATATATAAACGTACTCGCACCGCGGCATCAGCAGTCCATAAAACATCCTGTTCCCTACTCTCACCTTCCAACCCAACCCTGAACTCTCAATCTTACCTCCTGGAACAGCCCGCCACGCCCCCGCGTCTTCGGCGGAATCTTCTAAAACAATTGCAATTAGTCGCGGTCTCCGTCTCTGTCGTTGACCACCATCCAGGTCGTCCATGACCACCTACGAGGACGACCCTCTGTGTGGCGAACACAGAGAAGAAGGATGGGTATCGCCCAAAGGCTACGAGGTAAGTTGGGATGAAATATCATTTGGCCTCAACTTCGTCCTCGATTACGTTCGTTGTAAACAAAGAGAAAGGATTAGATCCGTTTCAGGTTTAGCGTTTTAGGGTCTGCTGTCTCATGGCTTTGTTGATTGGACGGAGAACATTAGTCAATTTTCTATTTTCCTTCAAACTTTTTTTTTTTACCACAAACTAGAATAGATGAACCGTACATACATACATACATACATACATATACCAAAGGCTTTTTCCCCCAACATGGGGGGGTAGCCAAAAAGAAAAAGGCATAGAAACCACTCCCACCCATTCCATTTCCTATATATTCCACTCCAAAATAGAATATATGAACCTTACACACGCTAAATTCGAGACTTTTTTAGGATTCTCCTATCACAATTGTCTGTAGATCAGTTGTCTGTAGATGAATTAATTTTCAGGATTGATATGTCCAAAATAATCACTGTGCTTCATTCTGGTTGTTGTCAGGAAACGTTTTCAGACCAAACACACTCATAAACTTGTTGCCTGTATATTGATGACCAAAGGTAAACAATATTCTCTACTGCTATTGAAAGCTAGATTAATAATTATGAGGCTCAACTCGTATATCATTTGGTCAGGTGTCAGAAGAATGAAGGAGAATGCAAGAGACCATAAGGCCTACACTAGGGAGTTCTATATCCCTTACCACCTCTCATCTCTATCCATAAAGTTATCTAACCGTTTCTTAAAACAACTGATAGTTTCAGCGCTCATTACATGGTTACTAAGCCTATTCCATTCGTTAACCACCCTATTAGTAAACCAGTTCTTACCTATTTCCTTCTTAAACCTAAATTTGTCCAATCTAAACCTATTACTGCGAGTCCTGTCTTGTTGTCTTGATATGATGACCTTGTCTGCATTACCTTTGTTAAAGCCCTTGGCCCATCTGAATACCTTAATTAGGTCATCCCGCATTCTACGTCTGTCCAGAGAGTGTAAATTACGGTGTCTAAGCTTGTTTTCGTAGGAAAATTTTTAAACTGCTTCTCTCACCTTTAGAGGAAATTTTGGACTCAAATTATTGATATGATTTACTTGAACTGAAAAGAATCATCTGGTGGTACAACTTATGAACAGAAAGGTAGACTTTATTGGTTTTGTTTTGTTTAATAACAAACGTTTGCACTCAGCTCACGTCAGTATTCTTCACTCGCTTCTAAACTGACGGATTCCAAACCCTTAAAAAAAAAAAAAAAAAAAAAAAAAAAAAATAATAATAATAATAATAATAATAATAATAATAATAATAATAATAATAATAGTAATAATAATAATAATGATAATAATAGTAATAATAATAATTGGCTTCAGTCAGTTTTGATATAAGGCATGAACATAACCATTCTGTTCATGTCTAAAGCCAGAAGATTCTATTCACATCGGAGGAGGTTAGTGAGATGAGGTTAAGGAACCTACGCCAGGAAACACATTGCTGCGGCCGAAGCCGCCACCTTTGCCCTATGCGCTCTAGGGACTGCTGGGGCAAATAACAGTCACTGCTGGGAATCGGAGATGAGTGCGGGATTCGAACTCACAACGGATACGAGACCAGCACGCTTCCGATGACGCCACCAGCGTACAAGAGGGATATTGACTCCACCCATTCTGGAGACAATGGTCCTGTTGACCATTTAATCACTCTTCAAGAAATTTTGGTTTTGGCGATGGCACTTCGGAGGTATATATATATATATATATATATATATATATATATATATATATATATATATGTACTTGTTGCACTGAAGATGTAATATACGAAAGCGCTCTGCTTCGTTAGTTTCTTTTTCCAAGTGGTCTACTTTGCATAAGTGAACACACGTACCCGTGTTCTTATTAGCATATATGTATATATATATATATATATATATATATATATATATATATATACAGTATATCCACATGTATAATACACACACACACACACACACACACACACACACACACACACACACACACACACACACACACACATATATATATATATATATGCATATATATATATATGCATATATATATATATGAATATATATGTGTGTGTGTGTGTGTGTGTTTATAAAGATATGTCCGGTTATATAATTAGCTTCTTTCGCTAATGCAATCTGTCTTTTCGGTCTCCAGACCCCCCTACCTTAATGACGACTGAGCCGACGTCGTGTTGCAATTCCTGCCGCAATTAGCATTCATGTTTTGACTTTAATAATTTTTCGCGAAGAGCGCTTTTTATTTTTATTTGATTTGATTTGATTTGATTTATTTTTCATTTATTTATTTATTTATTTTTGTGGCGAGCTGAGACGAAGAAGGGTCATGCAATGACCATTCGAGGAAGACCCTCTGAAAGACAAAACTCTTTACTTGAATATGTATAAGGTATGGGCCACATAATAGCCCAATGGATACCGTGTCGAACTCCTGAGTAGGTGGTCGTGAGTTCGATTCCCGGGACACGCTGCGAGATATGGTTTCCGACAGCCATGGCCAGGCGGGGAGATGACCCAACGTCGGCCTGCAAAAAACAGCGGCTTTTCACAGCTGATAGGGTTTTGGTCTCTCAGGGGTTTCTCACTTCCCACTGCGTTGGAGTAGAATTGTGAACTTATATACGGAATGTACTTGGAGTCATCGATATGATAAAGAAAATATCTAAAAAGGGTCGCGGAAAGGAGGTATGGTAGAAGTAAAAGGCAACCAGCCTCAGAGGTGATCAGTCTCCAATTATGAAACAATGCTGCGTGACTCTGGTCCGTAGGGGTGTCGCTAAAACTGCTAAGGTATTGACCGTATGAAATTGTAGTCAGTCCCTAACCCCTCTTCACGACGGCGGGCGGACATTAGAGAGGCGGTAGGTTAGCGTCGCATATATATGCTATCACCTAATCAGTATGGTCTAACTCAGTGGTTTTCAACCTTTTTATTTTGGTCATTATGCCCCACCTAATCACCTTTAAAGTCCTGATGTCCCCCATGTGGCGATATACAATACTTATAATTTGAAAGATAAACTCCCCTTCAGCTGAAAAAGCATAAAACCTTGGTTTAAAACCACTTCAAAAGAACAAGACACCAATGAAATAGTAATAATAATAATGATAATAATAATAATAATAGTAATAATAGTAATAATAAAACTACCCAGATTTCCTCAGTTGCCCTCAGTTATCCTTAAAAATCATATTGCCCACCTGAAAAACCGAATTGCCCACCTGTGAGGCGTACGCGCCACGTTGAGAAGCACTGGACTCTGATTACTCTGATTTCAGACTTCATTCACAGCGACGACCATTCCAATATATCAAAACTTCACATGCAGTACTCATTATACATACAACTTTACCGAACCTGATTATGCTACCGCGGTGAGATACAGAGCCTGTATCGTCCCTCAAGGGATGGGCCGGTCCCGCAGTGTACCATTTAGCCTAAACTACACTACACCTCGTATGGGGGTGCAAGATCACACCACTGCAGACGGGTTATGGACAAGGAAGTCTTGTACCAAATAGATTTGGATAAGATCAGAGTAAGAAAGAGAAACACACACCCGTACAACGCATTTACACACAAGAAATACAGAAATAGATACATTAGAATCAACAAAGAAGAAATATAATTTCGATAAATGTGTAATTCATAAATGTAAGGATGAACCAGTTATATTATAGATTTGTTAACGATAACTTGACACACAGGGAATAAATCACTAAGCTGAAATTTGAAGATTCAGTAAAGATAATCTGACATAAACGTTTCCGGCCTGTATTTGCCAAAGATATCTACTTTGTTGAGGAAAAAGGAATAACCAAAAACAGTTGGAAATGTGAAAAACATGAAAATTTCTGGACACTAAACAGAAGAAAACCACCGTTACCTGATGAGGCCTTAACTGGATACAGAAAGAATGCAAAGAACAACTGCTGGATAAGATTAATGAGCTAGTAACATGTTCATTTGAAGGAGAGAAAGTACCAAGAGATTGATAAAAGGTTTATGTCCAAATTCAAGAAGAAACAAAGACGAACCCATGAATTAGAGCTGAGTCGGTAGCAAGAAAGATGGCTAAAATATGTGAGAGAATTCTACTGTAGATGGGTAGACTGTGTATAATCGGATTTGGGGGGTAAAGCTACGGTTACACCAGTCAACGGAATGGTTGAATTCCAACGATTTAGTTGGATTTCGTAAGATGTTGGAGTGTAACTCTAGCTTAAAGTTACTATTACATTCCAGCCTTAGACGAAATCCAACTAAATTGTTGGATTCCAACCATTCCGTTGACTAGTGTTACCGTAGCTTAGGTTGATCAGGTATCTCACACAAGATTGATGTGGGAGGTGGAATGTGGAAATAAAACCAAAGCGAGTCTGCTGAAATGGATTAAGGACTTTTTGAAGAAGGGATTAATGAGAAGGGTTGTGAAGTACAGGATGTCAGTTTGAAGGGGAGTAAAAAGCTGGGTCCATTGAACTCAATGTTGTTCCGTTGTCATACTATGCCGAGGCGCCGGATCCGGGCAGATTATGTTTGCAAGTTCAATTTGCTTAATAATTTGTTTGTTTATCATTTGCTTGATTTTCATTTAGTATTAGTTATCTGTCAATTTATCAATATTTACTATTTATCTGTTGGTTTATTATTTTAACTATACCTATGCCTTTTTTTTATATTATACTTTTTATTTATTTATTTTTATTTATTTAACATTATTATATATTTTTTTCCTCATCCAACCTAGTTATGGACCAAAAGGTCTCCTGTCGGCCTGCTCCGTCTTTGTAATCACCTGGCGATAGATACAATATTATATAACGACCCCCATCTCCTCCTAGTTAAAACGCTATCATAACCTTTCGAGTTTAGTGACTCATCATAAGGGAGACTTTGCTATAACTAACAACAATGTATGAAGATGGCTAATGAAACAAGATTGAATTGTATATATTAATTAGCACAACAGATAAAAACGTGGGTACGCTTGGAAGGCGTAATGGAAAACTGAGCGCTTGGGGACGCCAACAACTTAGAGCGGGAAAACTCTTGAGCGAGCGAGCAGAACACTTGATGGAATTTCCACATAAAATGGTACGTAGAAAGAGAGCAGCAAACAAATTGGTTCCTAGCTTAGTTGACAGAACATTCAAGGAAATACTAAATAAGTAGGAACAGCCAACATTGGAAGAAAGGAAAAGTGTTTATGTACGAGTATATATATATATATATATATATATTTATATATATATATATAATACATATATATATTATATATACATATTCAGTATATGATATATACAATATGTATATATATACACATATAATATATACTATATATATATATATGTATATATATATATGTGTGTGTATATATGTATATATGTATATATATATATATGTGTGTGTGTAGTATGTCTTTGTACACAAGTATCATTATATTTTGAGAAAAAGAGAGAAAACTCGTATTTCGTTGTAAAGATTCAAAAGCGCTAGAGTAAATGAGTTAGAGAGAGAGAGAGAGAGAGAGAGAGATTGATAAATAGATAAATAGATGTATAGATAGAGAAAAAAAGAGTAAGAAAAGAAGAATTAGAAAAGAGAGAGAGATAGAGAGACTGTGTGTGTGTGTGTGTGTGTGTGTGTGAGAGAGAGAGAGAGAGAGAGAGAGATTGATAGATAAATAGATGTATAGATAGAGAAAAACAGTAAGAAAAAGAAGAAGTAGAAAAGAGTGAGAGAGAGATAGAGATAGAAAGACTATGAGAGAGAGAGAGAGAGGTAGAGAATGCTAAAGCTCTGGACTTGAAGAGAGCGCCTGCCCCATCGGCGTGGGTGTCGGATACCTGTGATGTGAGCGGAGGAGACTCTGAAAGGCCTCAGAGCCCATCGACAAACCGCCACTTAGTCGGCGCTCTCCCTCCACTAATTAAGAGGTACTGGTAGTTAGACGCCTCGTTGGCGGCAGCCTCTTTTCTCGAGTGAATTGGCAGTTCTTAAACGGACACAGGGAGAAAGGGAAATGCACCCGGGCGATTGGTGCTTGTCTTCAGAATGGGCGAAGAAAATTTGTTCCGGATGGTGGAAAAGACATTTCTTTTTTATCCCAGGACTTCGTCCAAAAGTTTTTTGTATATATATCTATATATCTATCTATATATATATATATATATATATATATATAGTTTATATATATATATATATATATATATATATATATATATATATATATGTGTGTGTGTGTGTGTGAGTGTATGTGTGTGCGTGTGTGATTCACCATGGTCTTAGATCACGTGTTAGACTCGTGATTGACAGCTATTTCCCTCCCGGTAGAGAGCTCAGAGCTCATATATAGCAACGACTGTCAGCGCAGCGATACTGAAATTAATTCAGCCGTGGGTGGAATTCGAATTCGGACCGCTGTAGTGGCAGCTGGGAACTCTACCAACTGCGTCACGAGTTGTGTGTGTGTGTGTGTAATTCTTTCGTAGATGAGGAAAGAAGGTCGCCATTTAATGAAGCCGTGGGGGTGAACTAGCTTCGGCCTGTCTCCGTTCAACAAAGAATACTGACTTCTTTTAATCTCTACTGTCTCTCCTTTCTCCTTCCCTCCTTAATTCTCTCCTTTACCACTTCTCTGATTCTCCACGTCTTCGGGGCAATATTGACTCCAAGGATAGAATCGCTGGTTTTTGCTGAAACATTACGAATGTGGTCTCAACACAAAAAATATTAAGATAAAGAAACACAAAGAACAGGAATTAAAATGGTTTTTAGCCAAGTTGACAGAACGTATGATGAAAGTCTAAACCGTTTGGAACTGCCGACATGAGAATAAAGAAGAGATAAAGATGTCAAATGTCTGTAGTCTTCAGAACTACGAAACGAGACATAGTAAGCAAAGAAGAGGAGTAGAAGAAGAGAAGGAGGAAGGGAATGAAGGACGTTGAGTAGAAGTAGCAGTGGAAAGAGGAGTAGATAATGGAAGAGGAAGAAGAGGGTAGGAGAGGAATGAATAAGAGAAGCTGAAAGAGCGGGAGGATAAGGAGAAGGTGAAGTAGGAGATTAAGGAGAAGGTGAAGGAGGAGATTAAGGAGGAAGCGAAGAGTAGGAGATGATGGAGGCGGAGGTTGAGGAGGAGGAGGTAGAAGAGGAGGAGGAAGAGGAAGGTTACAAGGAGTAGGAGGAGAAAGAAGAAGAAAAAGAGGAGGAGGAAGAGAAGGAGGAGAAGGAAAAAGAGGAGGAGGAAGAGGAAGGTTACAAGGAGTAGGGGGAGAAAGAAGAGGAGGAGGAGAAGGAAAAAGAGGAGGAGAAGAAGGAGAAAAAGGAGGAGGAGGAGGAGGGTGAGTAGGAGGAGGAGGAGGTAGATGAGGAAGAGGGTGAGTAGGAGGAGAGAGAGGTAGAGGAGGAGGAGGAAGAGGAAGAGGAGGAGTAGCAGGTGGTGGTGAGACTAGTGATGACAGTGGTCGGGAGCAGGTGAGGGCAGGTAGACCGTCAAGGTGTTTGTTTTGGGGCCAAAGTGAGAAGGTCGGGCAGACTCCCTTTCCCTCCCTCCCTCCTCATCCTCCTCTTCCTCCTCCTCCTCCTCCTCCTCCTCCTCCTCCTCCTCCTCCTCCTCCTACTCCTCCTCTTCCTCTTCCTCCTCTTCCTTCTCCTCCTCCTCCTCCTTCTCCTTCTCCTCCTTCTCCTCCTCCTCCTCCTCCTCCTCCTCCTCCTTTTTCTTCTCTTCCTTCTCTTCTTCCTCCTCCTCTTCATTTTATTCCTCCTCTTCCTTCTTCTCCTCCTTTTCCTCCTCCTCCTCTTCCTCCTTTTATTCCTCCTCCTCTTATCCTTCATCTTCCTCCTCTTCCTTCTAGCCCTCCTCCTCCTTCTTCTTCTTTTCCTCCTCCTCCTCTTCCTCCTCCTCCTCTTCCTCCTCCTCTTCCTACTCCTCCTACTGTACCTCCTCCTTCTCCTCTTCCTTCTATCCCTCTAACACGTTCTTTCCTGCTCTTCCTCTTCCTTCTCCTCATCTTTCTTTTCCTTTTCCTCCTCCTCCCTTTACTCCTCTTCTTGTTCTCCATTTTCCTCCTCCTCCTCCTCCTGCCCCTCCACCTCCCGCTCTTCCTCCATTTCTCCACTCCCTCTTCCTGTTCCACCTCATCATCATCGTCATTTTTATCGTCGTCGTCATCAAATGATGATGATGATGATAGTGATGATGATGATGATGATGATGATAGTGATGATGATGATGATGATGATGATGAGGACGATGACGACTACCGCCCCCACCACCTCCACTACCTTTTTTTTTTATCCTATTTGCACTGCTACTTTCTCTCTCTCTCTCTCTCTCTCTCTCTCTCTCTCTCTCTTTGTGTTCCTTACCCTTCCTTTATGTTAGGTTGAATTTCCTCTCAGTTTCTTTCCTCCCCAAACAAATCTAATCAATTTCTTTCGCTTCTTTTTTCTCCCTCCTTGTCCCGTTTGGCCTCATTTTTTCTATCCGTTTTTTTCGACCCTCCCTCCTGCCAGGACCTCTCGCCCACTTCGCGTGAGTCTTAGTCCTCACTGCCGCCCGCGATGATGATGATGATCATCATCATCATACTCCATTCTGATGACATGTCATTGCCGTCGCACATCAGCTCGCCTTCAGGAGATCAATTGGAGGCTTCAGCCACCGAATTCCTCGCCCAGCTCCTGTCGAGTAACGTAGTGAGAAGGCTACTACGTCAGGAGACGCTGAGTACCTGCGGCCGAAGCCGTTGTTTTTGCTCTATGATGAACTTTAAGGAGTGTTGGGGCAGGGAGAAGACAGGCATTACTGGGATCGAAGGAAGTGCGGGATTCGAACCCAGATCTAAGCGAATGCGAGACCAGGATGCTTCCGATTACGCTACCAAAGGAGTAGGAAGAAAATTTGTTCCTGAAGGATTCCTTCCTCGACTTTGGAGATTTTTTTTTTCAACTTCAGAACCATCCAAGTAACCTAACGTACCATACCGTAACGTAACGTAACGTAACCTAATTTAACTTACCCTAACCTAACCTAATGTGACCTAACTAATTTAACCTAACTTAACCTAAACTAACCTAACTTAACCTAATCTCACCTAGCCTAACCTAACATATTAATCTAACCTAACCTAACCTAACTTAACCTAATCTCACCTAGCCTAACCTAACATATTAATCTAACCTAACCTAACATATCAACCTAACTAACCTAATCTAGCCTAATTAACCTAACCTTATCTAACTTAACCTAAGCTAACTTACCCTAACCTAACCTAACTTAACCTAATCTAACCTAATTTAAATATAACCTGGCCTAACCTAACCTACCCCAACCTAATCTATCCTAACCTAACCTAACCTTCCCTAACCTAATTAGATACAACCTAACCTAGCCTCACAATCTAATGAGCCTAACCTAACCTACGCAAACCTAACTTAAATATAACCTAACCTAACCTAATCTAGCCTTTGACATGCACTCAAAAATGATCATAACACGTGTACAATATGGACAACTGGTACATAAAGATATCACAGAGGAAACATAGCGTCATCTCTTCCTCCTCCTCCTCCTCCTCCTCCCAGCTCTTACCGAGGTTCGAACTCGGGAGTCGCACTCGAACTTGACACACATCGAACAGCTGCATAATCGAACCAGTTTGTGTCCGAGTGATAAGAAGATCCTGACGTATCCAACCCGCCTGTGACTTTGTTTTTTCCATCATCACTCTTATCCGACCCATGACTGAACATACCCGGTACATTACCGAGCTTATCCGACTACCTCCTCGCTTATCCGACTTAGCTTAGGGCCGAAATTATCCAACACAATATAGAACAGCGCTTCTCAACCAGGGTTCCCCGGAACCCTAAAGTTCCGCAAAAGGCCCCTAAGGGTTCCGCGAGAACAAGTGAGATAAGCTAATGCACGTTTTATTTTCTATTTAATTTCATATACGTAATATGATTAAACACGCACGACATATTCTTGGTCATTGTGATAATGTAATATAGACATCATCCTATCTAACCTATTATTACGATGAAAATAAAATGAGAAAGATATGGTAAATGTGTTTTTTTCTTTTCTTTTTTGCGCAGGGGTTCCTTGAGACATGCAATTTATTTTAAAGGTTACGCAAGGGTAAAAAGGTTGAGAAACGCTGGTATACAGTATCCGATTGCCATCAAATCTCTCCAGTTAGCAGTTGTCGACAAGTCTGTTAAAATAAACCATCTGAAGACAAAGCCGTAAGACGTTTCGCTTATTAAAGCTTATACACAATAAAGATGTACGTACATATACCAACGGCTTTTTCCCCCTTACAAGAGGGGTAGCCAAAGACAAAGGCATAAATCCACTCCCACCCATTTCAAACCCACATTATTGACTCTCATTTACTACCCCTCTCTCCTTTTCTTGGCTCCTCTTGGATGACGGGTCATCCCTGCATCTCGCCCACTGCTCTGGATCAGAAACAATGTATGAAGACACAGATGATACAACTGTAACAAGCGAACGTTGTGCTAATATAAGCTCCGTCCTCACGTGATGTCACTTTTGATATTAAACTTATCCAATGGATCAATGTTGTCTAGGTTGACACTCGAAATATTCGTCTCCTGCTCACATTGAGTGGTACTTATGGATGGCACTATTACTATCAGTAGTGCTCCTCCTTGTACTCTGAATTTCGCCAGAATATTTCACCCATTTTCTGAATTTCGCCGGACTATTTCACCCAATTTCTGAATTTCGCCAGACTATTTCACCCAATTTCTGAATTTCGCCAGACTTTCACCCATTTTCTGAATTTCGCCAGACTGTTTCACCCATTTTCTGAATTTCGCCAGACTATTTCACCCATTTGCTGAATTTCGGTAGACTATTTCACCCATTTTCGTGGCACCTCCCTCGGGTGGCGTAATCGTAAGCGTGCTGCTCTCGCATTCGCCTAGTCCCGGGCCCGAGTCCCGTGCTCCTCTCCAATTCACAGCAGTGAATGTTACCTGTCCCAACAGTCCCTATAGGGCATAATAGGGCAAGGGTGACGGCTACTAAGTGCCTCCTAGCGTAGGTTCCTCATCTTCTTCACCTTTGTGAAAAACGAAGAATAGAGTTCTAAGGAACATGGACAGACAATGCCTCCAGGAGATTCCAGTCAGCCAAAGAGGAGAAACTCCTCAACGAACGCGTTAAAAAAGTACTACAGCTCCCGATCATAACCTCCGTTCGAATCCTGTAACTCGCGAGCGTTGACACATCTTCGACATCCTCCGGTTCAAATAAACACGCGGTTCCCGGTGGCATGAAAGCCAAGATTGGCTGCGGCATTCACCAAACCGTGACCTGAGGTGACCTGAGATGGCTTCGGGAGCCACTGGAGACGTTGCAGGCCCCGTCATCAGACCTCTGGGCCCCGCCCTTCAACTACCTCCCAGATCCTCCGACGTCTTCTCGCCCACACCTGTCAACTCGCCCATGAAGAATCTTCCCAAGAATCTGCACGCCCACGGTGGGTGGCCGAGGTGCTGCATTGACATACAACATATATACATATATATATATATATATATATATATATATATATATATATATATATAAATATATACACATACACACACACACACACACCCACACACACACACACACACACACACACACACACATATATATATATATATATATATATATATATATATATATATATATATATATATATATATATATGTATATATATATATATATATTGCAAGCAATCACATCACCGTGATACAAAAATGCAAAATAACCACAGGAGAAGGGAAACTTGTAGACAGTAAGTACTGTATTATGTATCTGCGTGTATATGTGTGTGTGTGTGTAATATTAATAATCAGGCTATCGATTTAACAGTGATTCAGAGATACATTGACAATATACAATGTATGCTAACTTTAGAAATAGTGTAATTTGAAGAAAAAAATAATGTGCATTGGGGTGCTTGGTGTAGCTGTACAGATATTGATTATGTGTGTGTGTGTGTGTGTGTGTGTGTGTGTGTGTGTGTGTGCGCGCGCGTGTGTGCTTTATCTAGTGTCTTTCTTTCCATCGATGAAACAAAAGATTCGTTTATGTTTTTTGATTGGATTAGTTCATCTTTCAATTTGTTGTACAGGTTCAAACATTTGTGCTTCAGGGTCATATTTTTTTTCCAGTATCTATTTTCGTGACCTCGTGTGTGTGTGTGTGTGTGTGTGTGTGTGTGTGTGTGTGTGTGTGTGTGTGTGTGTGTGTGTGTACATACCCCATTACGAGCGTATACACATAAACCAACTTGTCCTTGAGTCTGTTTGCTTATGTTCTTGTTTGCCTGTATGTTTGCCTGTTTCTTTGTCTATGTCCGTGTCTCGGTGTGTGTGTGTGTGTGTGTGCGTGTGTGTGTGTGTGTGTGTATGTGCGTGTGTGTGTGTGCGTGTGTGTGTGTGTGTGTGTGTGCGAACGTCCCAAGCAGTCCTATAATTGTGGAGTTTCTTGTTTCTTCATTTGCATCTTCATTACGTGTGGCGGCCAAGTTAGATGTTAAGGCGGACTCTTTGTCAAGCCGAAGAGGCAGAAGCTTCCAGAAGCTTCCAGGAGCCGCCTTACCTTTCGGCCTCCGGACGCATATTTCTGATCTGTCTCTTGAAATGAAGGGGTTCGGGAAGTCAAAGGAAAAGAAAGATAATCGCTGTTTTTGGGTAGGAGAAACGGTCATGGAGAGAAGTTAAGAGAGAGAGAGAGAGAGAGAAAGTTAAATTTCGGAACAGGAAAAAATGTTCACGAGTGATTAAAAATTCTGGCTGGGTAAAAAAAAAGTAATAATAATAAAATAAAACAAAATAAAACAAAAAGATAAACAAATCAGACACGATCGCAACTTTGGGTATGAAAAAAGTCACAAAAGTAATTGAATATCTTTAACCAATAAAAAACCGAACAGAAGTGAGACTCTTTGAAGTTCACAGCTTAGAAGAGCGAAGACTCTTTTAGCGTTCGGAACATAAGAACATAAGAGACCATAAGGCCTACACTAAGCAGTTCTATGTCCATTCCATAAAGTTATCTAACCTTCTCTAATAACAACCGATTGTTTTAGCGCTCACTAATTGGTTACTAAGTCTATTCCATTCGTTAACCACCCTGTTGGTAAACCAGTTCTTACCTATTTTCTTCTTAAACCTAAATTTGTCCAACTTAAATCTATTTTTACGAATCCTGTCCTGTCTTAATATGATGACCTTGCCTACATCACCTTGTTGAAACCATTGACCCATTTGAATACCTCTTTCAGATCACCCAACACTCAGCGTTAAGGCGTTATCACATTAGGCTAGTTTTCCTTCGATTGTTGGGGATTTGCAGCAGATTAATCGGAGGTCGGAGGAAAAATAGCCCAGTGTGATACCTAACACTTTTAGTCTCACAACGACCCCAGTCTCGTGATTGTGTGCGCCATTTGTATATTTTATTCTGGCTAACGTCAGACGATATTATTTTTTGTGGTCCTGTTCACACTAGCGGTTTTAACCGCGCGGAAACCGCGGCGGTACGGCATAGCCAAGGAAAACTGCGCGGTTGTGTGTGAACACTTCCATTGACTTACACTGTAATTGAACCGACGCAGCTCAAACCGCTATATACACTGTAATCAAGACTTGGGGTCTTGATTAATCAGTACCATATTTTGTCTCGCTTCCGTCCTTTCCTCTTCCCATAGCTGAATAAAATCATTTAGAGACACCCAGAAGAAAATCTTTAAAGTGTCCTTCAGGAACAAGGGCTCCCATGATGGGAGAACGTGAAAGTCAAAATTTCTTCAAGAACAAGGAAAGGATCGTGACGTCACCTTGGCTGAAGGCTCCCATGATGGGAGAACGTGAAAGTCAAAATTTCTTCAAGAACAAGGAAAGGATCGTGACGTCACCTTGGCTGAAGGCTCCCATGATGGGAGAACGTGAAAGCCAAAGAATTTGTGTTACGAACATTAAGAGATTTTTTTTCTCTCCCATGATGGGAAAACGTGAAAGTCAAAATTTCTTCAAGAACAAGGAAAGGATCGTGACGTCACCTTGGCTGAAGAGAAGCGTCTGGCGTTGGAAGAAGGTTTCTGATAAGTGAATAAAATCACCTGCCGGCAGCAAGAATGAATGACTAAAACGAAACGCAACATAAAAGTTAACCCCTAAAAAAAAAAAAAAAAAAAAAAATCCCCAACAGTCGATAGTGAGAGACCATAAGTACTCATTATTAATATCAGGATTACCCTTTCTACTATGCTTTACGTCTTTCGTATTTATTCAGACTGTCTCCAGGCAATTTTATTCAACGGAGGGAAACCATCTCCTTTGACAAAGATTTTGTGTTACGGACATTAAGATTTTTTTTTTTTTTTTTTTTCTCACGACACCGACATTCTTTGTTTCTCTTCTTCGTCCCTTTTTTCCTCTTCTAAATATCTCCTTTTCTCTCCTCTTCTTATTCGTGACCATTATCTTCATTGTCTTCATTTTTCTCTTTCTTTTCCACATATTTTCATTTATTTTCTTCTTTATTTCCTCCTCTACAGCCTTCGTCTTCCTTATCCCCCTCACATCCTCCTCTTCCTCCCCCTTCTTCCTCTTCCTCCTCCTTTTCCTTATTCCAGTTCTGTCCCTTTCTCTCTTCGATCCTCCTCTCATTTCCTGTGGTCAACTTGGCCATGCCAAGGTGCTGGCAACCAGGAAAATAGGCAAATCTCACTCCTTTGCCACAGGAAATGCTCCAAAAATATGACTTCAAGCCGGACAAACTAATATATGGTATCCTTGTCTGAAAATTGTAAAAAACACGTATAGGTATATGTGTTTGCATGCAAATGTTGTTATTTTGTATCTTTGTATATGTATGGGGATATATATATATATATATTATATATATATATATATATGTATATGTAAAGTTTATGTACATGTGTGTGTGTATGTATATGTATATATATATATTATATATATATATATATATATATATATATGTGTGTGTGTGTGTGTGTGTATACATGTACATATACGTATGCATCTAAGCAAAAATTCCACTGGGGTAAATAAAATTAAAGATGTAATGCAAACCCTTTCATCTTGTACCGACATTCCTACTTTTAGTTTCCCCACAGGCACTTTGCTCATTAAACTCGATTAATAATCACGGCTTAAAGTGCTTGTTACTGCATATATATATATATATATATATATATATATATATATATATATATATACATATATATATATATATATATATATATATATATATATGTATATCAACATATATAAAAATACATATATATGTTGGTACTTTATGACAGGTTGAAAAAGGTGGATGAGGAAGACAAATTAGTATTCAGGTTGATTGCTGACTAGTTTTGCACAAATGGGTTCTTCATAGAAATAACATGTTAAAGAGAATACAAGGTATACATATATATCAGTAACAGGAGACACTGTGTGACGTCTCGGACACCTCAACCAGGCTTGGATCTGTTTCGGTGGGGTTTTGTCTTAGTAGACATTACTGGGGTTTCTTCGTACCTAGTCCGGTGGTGTAATGTCCTTCTGGCTGTTGCAATGGCCGCGGTAGTTTTTGTCCATTTGGCGATATATAGATCTTGAAGCACTTTTCTTTTCTGTCTGGATAAGTTTTCGTCCAGTATTTCCGCTGCCTTCCATTTTGGTAAATGACTCTTTTTTTTTTATATGATTTACTAATGCATTTGTCTCGTGGTGGAGTCTGACATCTGCTCTGTGTTCACCGAGTCTTTTTTGCAACCCTCTATGCGTTTCCCCATAATAAGAATTTCCCCAATCATTACAATGAATCCTATACACAATACTTCCGTTGTTACCATGATCTCTTTTCTTTCTCATCAAATCGCCTATCTTCTTGCCTACGTCACTCACGATGGTTAAACCAGAGGATCTTAACGTTTGTCCTAACTTGTCTGTGATGTTAGAAAGGGGAACTACTAGGTAACGATTGTTTAATTTTTCTTTTTCATTTCGTTTTCTGATTATTTTGGCTTTAATTATTAAAGATGTTAATAGTCCTTTTGGGCAACCCATTTTTGTGAACGCGTCAGTCACATGTTTGATTTGTTCTTTGAGGTATTCTGGGTAACATACATACTTTCAGAGCTCGAAGAAAGAATCCTATCATTACACCTGATTTTGCTTTCTTGTCATAAGCACTTGGGAAATGAACAACATCATCCTTATTTGTAGGTTTTCTGTGCACTTTAAATTTCACGCTCTCATTCGTTCTAATGATGACAATGTCAAGAAATTGTAAACATTTGTCTATTTCTTTTTCTGTGGGTACTATTTTATTATAGACTTTGTTCAGTTGTTGTGATAATGTATGTCTGTATTTGTATCTTTCCGCGTAACTATTAGACAGTCGTCGACGTAACAATACCACTTTGAATCACTATCGATTATCTTACTGTAATTATTTTTTTCTAGTGTCTCCATAAATAGCGAAACCACCGCAGCATTTAATGGAGATCCCATAGGAAGGTCTTCGTGTTGTCGAAATTTTTGTTTGTTGAAACTCAATGAGCCGAAATTAAAGCATAATTCAATCAGTTTTAGATAGTCCTTTTTCTTCAAATGTAAGTCACTCTTATCGATACAATCACTTCTTTCACTGTATTAATGACAACGGGTATTGGGATGTGTGCAAATAACATCTGCACGTTTAACTTTGAAGTCCACTACTTTTAGTCTTTTAATGAAGTCCGTCGAATTCTTAAGGTGAGTTTCACTTATTTTGCCCCAGAGAAAATGACAGTGATCTGGCAAGATGTTTTGCCAGTCTATGTGGAGCACTTCCTATCCCTGATGTGATGGGTCTGAGGGGAACTCCTGGCTTGTGAATCTTCGGTAATCCTTTCATCTTTGGAATCTTCGAGTCCTGAAGTAGGCATTGGATTATTTTTTTCTTTTTCCGATTTTCTCAACACTCTCCTCACGACTTGATTGATCTCCTTTGCTTATTCTAGCGCTTGACCTATTCGTTATGTGCTGCATGTGTCAAGTATCTCCTTGGAGGTCTTCCAGCTTGCTAGTGTAATTACTCTTATTTAAGATCACTACTCCGCCTATGTCCGCATTATTTACTATGATGTCACTGTT
>NC_134796.1:53148976-53156476 GCF_046742065.1 Oratosquilla oratoria
TTGCCGTTAACTCGACGTCGATGCCAAGGAGGAGTTCGTCAAAACCATCCGCAGGCTGTTCTCCGCCTGCCCTAAATATGTTTGCAGATTCTCGTTAAACAATGCTAACACAGCGCGTTACGCAATGCCTCACCCAGTGGTAAGTCGTCCGCGAAGACGGTCTCGACTTTGTCGCCGTCTGTGAATGTCTTGTCGTCGACCTGTGGATAGCGAGGCTTTAGCAAAGACGTTCTTGACCTTGTCGTAATCTTCAGGAGTCTTGTCGTCGTTCTATCTTTCATCTAACGTGCATCAACAAAGACGGATTTAACACTGTAAGGTCTGAGGATCTTGATTTTGATCTGTCGATGATCTGTCGGTAATGATCTTCAGCAAAGACACTCTTGACATGGTCGTACTCTCCGAACATCTTGTCTTTGATTTGTAGCTAAATCGATTTAGCAAAGATGGTTTTGTTGTTAATCATTCTTTGATCTGTCGCTGACTAAATTTCCGTCCTTTCCTTCCACTCTTCGTTTTTGCTGTGTCGTTATTTCCTTATGTTTATTAATTGTTATTTCCAAAGCTGGGCGCGTTCCTAGGTGCGTTTCTATGTGCGTTCCGTTTTAGTTTTGGTTAGCGCTCCCAAACTATCAGAGCTTAAGAGACAGGTTCATACCGAAATAAAAGTCCGATAGGCCACATACTATACCAAAGAAAATTTTGGTAGGCCACATCCAAAAGGTGGGCCACATACTATACCAAAGAAAAATTTCGTAGGCCACATCCAAAAGGTAGGCCACGTACTATACCGGCACCTATACTGCTTTGATAGTTTGGGAGCGCTAACCGCGGCCAAACTAAAGCGGAACGCACTGTGGAACGCATCTAGGAACGCACCGAGGAACGCTCCAGCTCTGGTTATTTTGCTAACTTGTAGTCATGTTTTTCAATTCTTTGTCATTCCTTCTTCTTAATGTATTGTCTTCATCAATAGTCATCTTATCAACTTGCCCTCTTGTCATTTCAATCACAGGTTTTGTTTCTATATTTATTTCTTTGAGTTCATCAAATGCCAATCTGTCGCTTCGGGAGCTTTCAACCAGTGATCTGGCTGTCTCCAACCTCCCCAGAACTTCCTGTCAACCTTTCTTCAACGTTTATCTACTATCTACCTATCAGTCTAACTATCGATATACCAAGGGATTTTTCCCCCTTATACGGGAGGTAGCCTAATCAAAAACACGCACCCGCTCCTATGTATTCCTCTCCTATCCTCCACCACCTGTTTCCATCTCATCTTAGCTCCTCTTGGATGAAGGGTCATCCCTGTCTCCCGCCACTTTCTACCTCCTCAATTCTACGAGTATTGTCAATATTTCCATAACCTCTTCCAGTTCTGCCCTTTGTTATATGCATAAGAATATACTTTCAACCCAACAAGCACACAATATTGAGCAATATTATTGGCAAAGAGTTGCAGGGTATTATATTATTACTACTCTGCTGAAAATTTGCCAGACGGAATGGAGAAGTATTATACTTGGTCCTACACTGCTCAAGTATTACAACAACCCCCACAGGAAGCAAATGTTATACAAACGGTTGTTGAAAGGTTGTCACATACAATGCATACTTTCTAGTATGTGATGAAACGGTGTTTTTCTTTAGGATATTTCAAATATACATTCACATAGATCATACATAAAGAACACTGTCTATATAGTTTTAGGCATTTTATTTATATTTGAGACAAAATAGTACTTTTTTTTCAAAGTTTGTCAAAAGTTTGTTTAAAGTTCGTATTGTATACTTTACTTAGCATCGCATAGCAAGAGAATTTTTTTATCAAAGTTAATTGATTTTTGTTACTGTATTCAATTTTACATTGATAAATTTCCAATATTGCAGTTATTAAACAAACATACTTTTCACACACCTTCAACAAACGTTTGCTAAAAGTACACAACCATTGATATCTGGTGGGGAAGATGTTAGTCTGCAGTAGCGTAACCTTAAAAAAAAAAAAAAAAAAAAAAATATATATATATATATGTATATATACATATATATATATTATATGCATATATAAATATTATATACACATATATATATATATATATATATATGTATATATACACCATATCTTTCTCATTTTATTTTCATCGTAATAATAGGTTAGACAGGATGATGTCTATATTACATTATTACAATAACCAATGATATGTCGTGCGTGTTTAATTACTTTACGTATATGATATTGAATAAAAGATCAAAAGTGGATTAGCTTACCTCACTTGTTCTCGCGGAACCCTTAGGGACCTTTTGCGGAACCTTAGCGTTCCGGGGAACCTTGGTTGAGAAACGTTGATCTAGAGTTCCCTCAACTTATGACTAATCTTTCAGAAACTTGTTTCGGTCCTGATGTTAGATTGATATAATTATTTTAATAGATTTTATCCACCTATGTGCAGTACACTCTTCCATTTGACATAGATCGTGTAGGCCTTGTCCGGTCACCGAATCCCAGCCCCTCGGGGCTGCAACACGGGTGGGGGTAGCGGTATTGATAAATTCTTCAGGTGGGATCTCATGGGGTGACGATTCTTCATGTGGGTGTTCTATGGTGACAATTCTTCATGTGACCCCACGGATCACAATAAGAATCGTCACCTCATACTTCGACAGAGCTCACAACTTGTTACAATACAGAATCGGAAACTCGCATTTGTCGGCAACAACACAAAAATCTCAGAGACAGACAGTTATTTGAGGGTTGTAGGACATGTTTCGTCTCTGATAGTCCTCTTCATTTACACTATCAAGGTAAGGCAAACTAGATGTTTATATATATATATATATATATATATATATATATATATATATGTATATATATATATGTATATATATGCATATATATATATATATATGTATATATATACATATACATATAATATATATATATATATATATATATATATATACATTCAAAGTAATGGATGTTCTTAACCTATAAAATACAAATACAAAGTTGTATCCACACGCACACACACACACACACACACACACACACACACACACACACACACACACACACATATACACATTAGCTTGACATCTGATGACGTGTTGATACCTACAATTGGGGCTCTGGTCGTCCTATGAAAGAAAGAAATGAATTGAAAAAAGTGACATCTAATATCACCTCGAGGCTACCTACGGAAAAAAAGAAGTCTAAGGATACTTATTTGTTTTGTTTCTTTCCTTTCTGAACTCACCGAAGATCGAAATAAGGGCCGGAGGGAGAAAGGGCGGTAGTGGTTGGGGAGTGGGAAGGCACGGGGCAAAGTTGAAGGAGTTGATGATAGCGTCATAGGATGCTGGTAGTGTGTTCTTATCTTTCAGATTTCCATCAAATAGATGTATGGTTCCATCTAGATTATTATTATTAATATTATTATTATTATTATTATATATATTTTTTTTTTTGGGGTGGGGGTGGTGGACCTGAGGAGCTTTTCGGAACGGTCCAAAATGGGAACTCGTCTTTCATGTAGACACGTTCTTAATATACGATTCTAAGAGTCTGCAAATCATGATATGATGAGAAGGAAGATGAGGAAGAAGAAGAGGAGGAGGTGAAAGAGAAGGAAGAGGAGAAGGAGATGGAGGATGAGGAGGATGAGGAAGAGGCGAAGCGGGCGACAGTTGTTTGTGTAAGCAAATAGATGAAGAATCAGATGATT
The DNA here is from genome assembly GCF_046742065.1 of Oratosquilla oratoria. Classification (NCBI taxonomy): domain Eukaryota; kingdom Metazoa; phylum Arthropoda; class Malacostraca; order Stomatopoda; family Squillidae; genus Oratosquilla; species Oratosquilla oratoria. Next base: position 53,152,702 of record NC_134796.1, read on the forward strand.
AAGCGAGGTAATGATTAGGCAACGAAGTGATTAGGTGAGAAGAATTAAAGATGAGGGGAAGATCGTGTGATGATTGGGTGAGCGAAGGGGAAGTGATGCGGGGGATGATGAGGTCATGGGACGATTCGGGAAAGAGATTGGGGAGGAGGAGGAAGAAGTGGAGGAGGAGAGTGGGTTTGGAGATAGGAGGACTGGTGATTGGGAGAGAGAGAACAGTGAGGAATGGAGGGTGGAGGAGGAGAAGGAGGAGGGGAGTAGGGGGAGAAAGGAAGAGGAGTAAGAGGGGAGGAGGGGAAGAGAAAAAAGAGGAGGAAGAGGAGGAGCGAGGAAGTGGGAGGAAGAGGAGAAGGAACGGAGGAAGGGGGAGGAAGAGGAGGAGGTGGGGAGGAGTAGGAGGAGGAAGGAGTGGGAGTGGAGGAGAAGGTGGGGAGGAGGAGTGGAAGAGGAGGAAAAAAGTATTTGCGGAGGTATTCCTCGTGTTGTTTCTAACAAAACAAATAATAATAATAATAAAAAAAAAACAGAATTAATATACAAACATGATACTCGGCTAAACAATTTTGTTCAGCTAAGTTGAACCCGCTTTGCTCGTCCCGAAAACGGGAACTTAGTGCCGAAACACTACTCGTGTGAACCGCGCTTTATTCATCAGGTCATTTTAACCTTGAGGTGGATTTACAAAGGTTTACGAAGAAAGAGGATACCAAGGAGAGACCTTTTGGTCCATAACTAAGTCGAGTTTTGTTCAGTTGGAAGAAACCCAGGCAGCGCGGTAGCTCACTGGATACTGTCTTGAACTCATGAGGAAGTGGCCGTCAGTTCGTGTCCCGCTGAGGGCTTCCCGCGTCGGCTTTCGACATCCCTAGCCAGGCGGGGAAGCAACCTAACGTCGGTTAAAAAAAAAAAAAAAAAAAAATCCCACTGCATGGGAGTGGGATTGCGTTGAACAGTAGGCAAATCCCCTTAAGAGCTTTATAAATGGGATTATATCGATTAATCCTTTGAGTAACTGATTCGAGTTTTTATGTTTGTTTTGTCTCCTGCTAGGTGATTCTTATTGACTTCAGGGACTTCGAATCTCTAGAGGAACGTATCATGTAAATGTATCATTATTAGGCGAATAATGATAATTAGGCGAAGGACTAATTACCGAGCCAGGAAGGGAACCGAAGATACAGGTGGTGACAGCTGGTGTAAATGGCGGTGATAGTAAAGCACCGTGGTGCTGATGACGTCATTGGCCCAAGCGATGGTGTCAGAAGAGGTGGGTAGAGTCTAGACCAATTGTTCTCAACCTGGGAGCCACGACAAACAAGAATTTAGGGTCAGGTGACAGGGCTTATGGATTACTGTTATACATACATGCATACATACATACATACATACGCACATACATACACACATACATACATACATATATACATACATACATACATATACCAAAGGCTTTCTTCCCCCTTACATGGGAGGTAGCCAAAAGACAAAGGCATAGAAACCACTCCCACCCATTCCATCCCCTACATACTCCACTCCCCTCTACCCTCTTCCCTCCGTCTTATCTTGGCACCTCCTGGATGACGGGTCATCCCTGCATCTTGTCCACTGCCCTGGGTCAGAAGCAGTGTTACAAATTATGCATTTCTATATAATGTGAAGATTCTGAAATTAAAACAAATTTCCACCACTCTGTTATGGCAGAAGAAGTATATAATAATTATGACTGTCAATTTTGTAATAAAACAGATGTCTTCTCTTCAGGCAGTCAATTAGTCAAGCAGACAGTCAATCGGTCAGTCAGCCAGTCAATCAGTCAATCAGTTAATAGATCTGTCAGCCAGTCAATCAGCTAGGCAATCCGTTAATCAGCTAGTCAATCAGCCAATCAGCTAGTCAATCGGCCAATCAGCTAGTCAATCAGTTAATCAGCCAGTCAATCAATCAGTCGGCTAGTCAATCTGTTAATAAGCATACCAGTCAATCAGTCATATAGCTAGTGAATCAGTCAATTTTCCAGTCAATTAGTCTTCATGGGGAGACTCACGATCCATTCTGCATCGTATACAGAAGATGAAATTTAGGTGTCCAAGGAAGGATCACCTGAAGACGAGTGGAGGACACGAAGAGGAGGAAGAGGAGGAGGAGGAAGAGGAGACGTTACGATGACGTAGAAGATAGAACGTCCTCTATCAGTAGTCAAGGTAGAGAGGAAATAAAAGATGGAAGAGAAGGAGGAAGAGGAGGAAAAAGAAAAAGAAGAGAAAGAAGAAGAAGAAGGAGGAGGAGGAGGAGGAGAGGAGGAAGAAGAAAAAGAAGAAGGAGAAAAAGAAGAAGAAGAAGAGGAGGAGGAATGCAGAGGAGGAGAGTGAAGAAGAGGAAGAGGCGGAGGAACAAAAGAGTGGGAAGAGGAGAAGGAAGAGTAGGAGGAGAAGGAAGAAGAATAAGATGAGCATGAAGATAAGGAAGAGAATGAGGAGGAAGGTGGGTGGGTGAGGGGGATGAGGAGGGGAAAGGAAGGAGGAGGGGAGAGTAGTAGGAGGAGGAAGAGTGGGAGGAGAAGAAGGAAGAATAACAATATTATTACGACGAGGAAGAGAATGAGAAGGAGGAGGAGGAGGAGGAAGAGTGGGAGGAGGAGAAGGAAGAATAACAATATTAGTACTACGACGAGGAAGAGAATGAGGAGTGGGAGGAGAAGGAGGAGGAGGAGGAGGAGGAAGAAGGTAAGTGGGAGGCTGAGGGTGGGAGTGGGAGGAGAGTGGGAGGGTGGGAGGGGGTTGGGGTGGGGGCATCGGTGGGCCGGTGTGTGTGTGTGTGTGTCGGCGTTGCGGGCGTGTAATTATGGTTCCGATGGTCCCAGTGTAAAGCGTCTGGTGCCCTTTGACAAGGGAGGCGCCGGCACGCAAAACTAACAATTAGGTTTTTGCAATGCGCCCCGGACTCGTTACCCTGGCGTCCCCGCCCCCCCGAGAGCGAAGCCTCGGGCGCCGACGTCAAATACTCCTCCTCCTCCTCCTCCTCTACCTCCTCCTCCACCTTCTCCTCCTCCTCCTCCACCTTCACCTCCACCTCCACCTTTTCCTCCTCCTCCTCCTTCTTCTCCTCCTTCTCCTCCTCCTCCTCCTCCTCCTCTTTCTCCGCCTCCTCCTCTGCCCCTCCTACTCCTCCTCCTCCTCCTGCTCCGCCACCTCCTTCTCCTCCTCCTCTTCCTCCTTTTTCTCCACCTCCTCCCTCTCCCCTCTTTCTCCTCCTCCTCTCTCTCTCTCCGCCCCCTCCTCTCCTCCTCCTCTTCCTTCTTCTCCTCCTCCTCCTCCTCTTCCTCCTCTTTCTCCGCCTCCTCATCCTCGCCCTCCTTCTCGTCCTCTTCCTCCTCTTTCTCCGCCTACTCCTTCTACTCCTCCTCCTTCTCCTCCTTCTCCTCCTCCTTCTCCTCCTCCCCTTCCTCCTTCTCCTCCTCCTCCTCTTCCTTCTCCTCCTCCTTCTCCTCCTTCTCCTCCTCCTTCTCCTCCTCCCCTTCCTCCTTCTCCTCCTCCTCCTCTTCCTTCTCCTCCTCCACTTCCTCCTCCGCACCTCTTTCACCTATTCCTCTTCCTTTTTCTCCTCCTTTCCCTCCTTCTCCTCCTCCTCCTCCTCCTTCTCCTTTTCCACCGTCTCCTCCTCCTTCTCCTCTCCCCTTCTCCCCTACTCCTCTTCTTACTCCACCTTTTAATCCCTACTCCATCCTCCTCATACTCCCTTCTCCTCCTCCTCCTTGTCCCCCACCTCCTCTACCTCCTCA
>NC_134796.1:53161476-53168976 GCF_046742065.1 Oratosquilla oratoria
GTGTGGGGAGTATGAGTGTGTGTGTGTGTGTGTGCGTGCGTGCGTGTGTGTGTATGAATGTATGAATATATGTATGTGTATGTGTGTTTGTGTATGTATGTATGTGTAGTTATGCATGTATGTATATATGTATGTGTATGTATGCATGCATGTATGTATGTATGTTTATGTATTTACGTAGTTGTATTTACCTAGTTGTATTATACGGGAAGGGAGCTATGCTCGTGGTGACCGTCTGTGTATCTCTCAGCATCAATTTTTTTCTTAAGATCTTGTGTGTGTGCGTGCGTGTGTGTGTGTGGTGTGTGTGTGTGTGTGTGTGTGTGTGTGTGTGTGTATGTTGGCGAGACTGCAAGAAGAGTGTGTCTACAAGCTCTGGAAACCCATTGGGCCGTTCCGTGTCCCATTTCTGTTCGGACAAGCCACTGACATCATGCTGTCACCGGGAGGGAGCCTTCCTGCTGTGTCATCGGCGGACATGTCATTTGGCCGTCGCTCCTCGCTCCTCTCGCCCTTGAGGATATCAACACCTCGCTCGCGAGCGCTCTTTATCCCTCTCTTAGTGTCTGACCTCGACAACGGCTCCTTCTCTTCTCGAGTGTCTCCTTCGGCTCCTGTTCGAGATGAGAGAGAGAGAGAGAGGGGGGGGTGAGAGAGAGAGATAGAAAGAGAGAAAGGGATAGAGATAGATAGATAGAGAGAGGGGGGGGTGAGAGAGAGATAGAAAGAGAGAAAGGGATAGATAGAGAAAGAGAGACAGAGAAAGATAGATATAGAGAGAGAAAGAGAGAGAGAGAGAGACAGGGAAACAGAGAGACAGACAGACAGACAGACAACAGACAGAAAGACATAGAAAAAGAGAAAGAAACAGAGAGAGAGAAAGATGGATAGAGAGAGAAAGGGAAAGAGAGAGAGAAAGAGGGAAAGAAAGAGAGAGAGAGAAAAAGGGAGGCAGAGAAAGAGAGATAGATAGACAGATAGAGAGAGAGAAAGAAAGAGAGAGACAGACAAACAGACAGAGACAGATAGATAAATAGAGAGAAAAAACAGAGAGGGAGAGAGAGAGAAAGAGGGAAGAGAGAGAGAGAAAGAGGGAAAGAAAAAGAGCGAGAGAGAGAGAGGGAGATAAGGAGAAAGAGAGACAGAGAGTGAGCGTCATAATACCCTTTCTTATTACACCCTCCCTTTTTGGGGCGTGACAGGCAGACAGACAGGCATCCCGAGTCTCTCTCTGTCTTCTGACATTGATCGGGATCTGATCGCGTTCGACTTCTCGCCAAAGACTTAATCATCACCATTGACTCTCCATCAACGGACGCGGCTCGCCAGATCCGGACCGGGTCCGCTCTTCCCGAGTCCCCGGCCTCCTCTGTATTTCAGGTGACCGTGTCGGGAGTAAACTGGTAACAATTAGGGCGTAGAGGCACATCTGTCCTTTGAGATGAGGTCGACTGTGGGGAAATACTAAAGCGAGCCCGCGCGCACGCTATTTCGTACCCTGGGCGTGCAAGGACGCGTGCGTGCGTGCGTGCGAACTCGCAATCGCTCTTGCATTCACACTTACGCACACGCGTGCACGCATATATGCAGACACATGCGTACACACACACGCGCGCGCGCGCATGCATAAACACACACACACACACACGAATAGATGAATAGATAAACAGATAGGTAGATAGACAAATATATAGATAGAAAAATAGACAGATATATAGATAGATGAAATAGGCAGATATATAGATATACAGATAGGTAGATAGATAAATAGAGAGAAAAAGAGATTAGAAAAAAGAAAGAAATATAGAAAGGAGAGAGATTAATTTCTTGGCAATCACTCACTCCAGGTTTTTCCCATATATATATATATATATATAAATATATATATATATATATGTATATATACATAGATATATATATATATATATATATATATATATATATATATGAGAGAGTGATAGGTGGGGAAGGGTAAACGAAGATGGGCTAAGAATACATTTATTGTTCTTACGTTTCGGTTATTATAACCTTCCTCAGAGAACTTGTTACAGAACATCTTGGTCACAACATTTATACTCGTAGTGGGGGAACTTGTGAAGCTTCGAGTGTCAGGTTTTTTCTAGCGCATTAATTATTAAGAGACTGGCTGCTTTAGATAGGCATATAAATCCTTCTCTGTCGTTATTATTTTCTTGGACATTTATATGTGCAGCTTCAACTGTCTTTCTTATCTTCTTTTTTAATCCTTTGTGTAAAATTTCAACTTTACTCCATTCGGGAAGGTTGTTGCATATTTCGAGGTGGCGGACCAGGGAGTTGGACGTTCTGTGTGCTTTTAAATCATTCCTATGTTCGTTTATCCTCTTTTCGATTCCTCGACCTGATTCACCGATGTAAGCCGAGGGGCAGCCACTACATGGAATGCGGTAGATCACACTGAGGTCGTTGTTGTCATTAGTGTGGTTTTTAAACATTTTACCTATTTTATTGCATGATAACTTGGCGATGTTTATGCCACCTTTCAGTAAATATCTATCAATAATTTCGGTTTTATCAGAATTAGGTACAGTAATGAAATGCGGTGTGACTAGGTTTTTTGTTACTGTATGGTCATTTGATCCGGACGCTTGGTCGTTTGGTCCGCTGGTCTGGGCGTTCGATTTATCGTGGATTTTTCTAGCTTTGCCTTCTGTTTTGGTTATCAGGCCGCCTGGATATTTTAATTCTTTAAAAGTTTTTCTGATAAAAGACAACTCGTCTTTGAGGAGCTCACTGCTGCATATACGGTAGGCTCGAAGAAAGAAGCCTATAAGGACACCAGTTTTAGTTCGTTTACTGTGGGCTGAGAAAAAGTGAACAAAGTCATCTTTATTAGTAGGCTTTCTGTACACTGAAAACCTAAGATGATTAGAGCCTCTGTGTATTAGTGTATCTAAAAAGGGGAGTTTGCAGTCTTTCTCTTTTTCAACTGTGAACTGGATGTCTTCATGAACTGCGTTAAGCCTTCTCATTTTGTTTTCAATGTTGGTGTCTTTTGGTGTTATTACGAGTATATCATCCACGTATCTCAGCCAAGTGGTACCTCTACCCATGATGTTAATATATTTATCATTTTCCAACACCTCCATAAACAAACAAGCAAGAATAGCCGAAAGTGGGCTTCCCATTGCGAGGCCTTTTGTTTGTTTAAACTCAGCGTTGTTAAAAACAAAATATCCATATTTAACACACATTGAAATTAATTTGAGGTAATCAGATTTTGGTACTGGGAGGGTGTTATCATCTATATCATTAGTCACCTTTTTAAGCGCTTCTAGTGCATTATTAATAGATACGTTAGTAAATAAGGCTGTTATGTCATAGCTAATTAATTTCTTGTTTATTACATTCACATTCTCAAGCCTTCGGATTAAGTCAGATGAGTTTCTTAAGTGTGCCCCACTAATGGAACCCATGGTGTTAGATAAGGGTTTTGCCAAGCATTTGGCTAGTCTATGAGGAGCACTCCCGATCCCTGATGTTATGGGTCTCATAGGGATACCCATCTTATATATATATATTCCCAATAATCTAGTGCATCTCTCCACCTGTTTGCTCACTGGCTAATTAGGCTTCCTGACAATTATTTCACTCTCGCTCTCTCTCTCTCTCTCTCTCTCTCTCTCTCTCTCTCTCTCTCTCTCTCTCTCTCTCTCTCTCTCTCTCTTTCTCTCTCTCCCTCCCTCTCTCTCTCTCTCCCTCCCTCTCTCTATCTCTCTCTCTTTTATTTCTGGGATTAAAGTGGACAAAATTTAATGTAAGAACGAAATAGACAAGAACTGGTTTACCAATAGAATGGTTAACGAATGGAATAGTTTCAGTAACCATGAAAGGAAGGCTGAAACTATCGATTGTTTTAAGAGAAGGTTAGTTAACTTTATGGATGGGAATGATAGGTGGTAATAGACATGGAACTGTCTAATGTAGGCCTTATGGTCTCTTGCGATCACCTTCATTCTTATTTTCTTATGTTCTCCCTCTACCCCACTCCCTTCTCTCTTCTCTCTTCTCTCTCTCTCTTTTCTCTCTTTTCTACCTCTCACACCTCCTTCCCTCTACCTCTCATCCTCTCCTCTTCTTCCCCACTTTCCTCTCTCTCTTCCCTTCTTCCTTTCCTCCTCTCTTCTCTTTATCTCATCTCCCCCACTTTCCTCTACAAAATATCCTTATTCCCCTCTCTCCCCTTTTTCCACTCTCCTCTCTCTTCCACTTCCCCTCTTCCTTTCTCCCCTCTGCCCCTCCCTCCTCTCCCTCCTCTCCCCCTCACACCCCCTTTCCACTCTTCCCCTTTCCTCTCTCCCCTCTTTCCCTCTCCGCATCTCCCCCTCTCCGCTCTCTTTCTCTCTCCCTCTCCCCTTTTCCCTCTTCCCCTTTCCTCTCTCCTCTTTCCCTCTCCCCATATCCCCCTCTCCCTCCTTCTCCTCTCTCCTCCTCTCTCCTCCTCTCCCCTTCTCTCCCCCTTTCCCCTCCTTCACTTTCCTTCTTCCTCCTCTCCCTTCTTTTCCCTTTCCCATCTCCCCTCTTTCCCTCTCCCCCTCTCCCCCTCTCCCCCTTCTCATCTCTCCTCCTCTCCCCTCTCTACCCTTTTCTTCTCCTTCTCTCTCCTTCCTCCTCTCCCTTCTCTTCCCTTTCCCCTTCCCCTCTTTCCCTCTCCCCCTCTCCCCCTTCTCCTCTCTCCTCCTCTCCCCCTCCCTCCCCCTTGTCTTCTTCCCTAGTTGGAATGTACCATAATCTGAACGTCCAAAGACTTTATAATCTCATTAGTTTATACTCTCATTGGTTTTGTCATCTGGCCCCTCCTCTCTCTCCCTTCACTCCTCCCACACCCTCCCGCCTCCTCCACTCTTAATTGACTTTCTTTAGGAGTGCCGCCGCTCTCTCAGATACCATAACTTGAGATCTCTCTCAATTCTCTCTCTTTCTCCTAATCTACCTCCTGTCCCCCTTTGAGGCACTTACCATCTTCTCCCCTTTGTAATTATTCTTCTCCTCCTCCTCCTTTTCCTCCTCCTCCTCCTCCTCTTCCTCTTCCTCCTCCTCTTCCTCCTCCTCCCCTCCTCTTCCTTCATTCCCTCCTCTTCCTCCTCCTCTTCCCCTCCTCCTCTTCCTCCATTTCTTCCTCTTCTTCCTCCTCCTATCCACTCCTCCTCTTCCTCCATTTCCTCCTCTTCTTCCTCCTCCTCTTTTCCTCCTCCTCCCCTCCACCACCTCCTCCTCCTTTTCCTCCTCCTCCTCCTCTTCCTCCTCCCCCTCTCCCTACACCTCCTTCTCCTCCTCCCGAACTCCACCTTTCCTCCTTTTTCCCTAGATCTATTTTTTCAGTATATTTTTTCTCAATCTAGCATGGCAGTTGCCATTTTTATGCCTTTATTTTCATATACACGTAGACATGTCACACAAGCATATACAAGCATACACACACACACACACACACACACACACACACACACACACACACACACACACACACACACACACACACACAAGCACAATACTCAATGTCATTGTGGTTTAGCAAAACACAAAAAATAAATCAAGGTAATGAAACACACACATCGAGGAGGAACAAGGTGTGTCATGGAGTCGTCCTTGAGGGCCTGAGGACTTCGAGGGAATGAGGAACTCTTTGATGCGCCACTCGAAGAACAGATTCCAAATCTTTTTCATCCAGTTCAAGAAAGACCCTTCCACAAGCTCCAGAACTTACCAGCACCGTTCACAAATCCTCATGGTGTTTATTTCGATGGGTAAACACTCACAGTAAACCCCCCACCAGCAGTTGCCACCTCCTTCGTCACCCAGGTCGTTCTGGGCACGATCTCAGTTCGAGGTTCCTGGAGGAACTTCCGTTTCCCCCTCCGGAGAGCCTCTGTGACACCCAACTATCTGTGAAACAAGATTCTGCCGAGCGGCAATTTACGTTTGTGGTTGGATGGTGTTATGTCGCGTCTCTTGCTTTCGTTTCCTTTCCCCCCCATCCCCCCACCATTGCCCCTCCTCCCCTAAATAAGGGGGGGTATTTTTGTCTCCCCCCCATCCGCCATATGCCCAAGAAATTGGGGGGGGGGTTAGTTCGTACGTAAAAATATATTTGTTGGGGAGCGGCGGGAGGGGGAGTTATTTCCACGGAAAATCCTTCCTCTTCCTTATCTAGGTAAACCCCAGGCTAACTATGGATACTATCTCTTATTTCCTAGCCCAATAAGTACGAAGAAAGTCTTATAAATTAATAAAATCGCCTGATGCTTTCCAAAACTATTCCTGCATGTGAAAGGCGTCACTGTTGAAAGCATTAAGACTACGGGAGAAATATATTCGTTTTGCATTCGATTTTATTCACAACACACATTAGCTTTAAATGTTTACTCTCTCCTGTTCATAAGTATTGCAACTTATTGTCGTAAACAACAGACTTATACAAAAAAATACAAAACCGAATCAGAAGTTATGTCAATGCTAAATGGGTTAAATATTTATTTTCATCATGTGCATAGAAGAAGCACCCAAATATCATGGAAGAGGAACAACAGTGAGTAAATATTAAACGTGAATATATACTTTTCCTCTCCATTTCTTATCCGTAAGCCGACATCTAACTTTAATCTTTAACTCTTTCCTTCCTCTTTCCTCTTACAATAATGTGACGCTTTTTTGGCCAAGTAGAATTGTCTGGCGTTATTTAGAATAAAGTCTTTGTAAAACGTCATTGTGGTGAAGGCTATTGAGTTTATATTCCATGTAATCCATAGTTTAGGTCAGCGGTTCTTAACCTTGGGGTATCTGTACCCTAAAGGGATACAAAACCTTAAACCTGGGGGTACGAAACATGAGATAGCCAATGCAACGGTATATATTTACCATGAGAAAGCATAATGTACATTCATTTTATCCTACTAATTGACATTATGTCTGGTTTGGTTTTAATTAACCTCTTCTTCTTTTTCTTCTTCTTCTTCCAGGAAACTAATTGTGTATCTCTCAACCCTTAAAGCGAAACGTCGAATTAATAAACTCCGTTCTCAAATGGTCTTTCTTTTGAGAGATAACTCAAATCACTAACAGTGGTTTTCTTAAAAAAAAAAAAAAAAAAAAAAAAAAAAAAAAAATATATATATATATATATATATATATATACATATATATATATATACATATATATATATATATATATATATATATATATATATATATATATATAAATCTTATATAAATCCTTGGGAAAGATTTATATAAGGAAAGAATTTTTTTAGAATACCACCGTAAGATTCTTACGGTGGTATTCCCAAAAAAATATTTCCTTATATAAATCTTATATAAATCATTGGAAAGGAAAGATTTATATAAGGATTTTTTTAAGAATACCACCGTAAGATTCTTGCGGTGGTATTCTTAAAAAAAAAATTATATAAATCCTTAGAAGGGAAAGATCTATATAAGGAAAGAATTTTTTAAGAATACCAC
>NC_134796.1:53178976-53181476 GCF_046742065.1 Oratosquilla oratoria
GGCGTCACACAAAATGGCGTCAGTTTGATGGCTGGCATTGTCCTTATCCAGCACACTGCATTTAATGGCATATTTTCACACTAAATACTAACCGAACAAGAAACAAGGGCCTGAAGCTGCTAAGAAGTAGGTTTAGCGTAGAAGTAGGTAGAAGCAATCTCGCTAACTGCGAATGGCATACAGTCCAATTCGAGGAAATTTAGTTGAATAGAAATTGAACTAAAATGTCGAAATGTTGGTCAGTTTGATCTATTTTGTATACCTGTCTTGGTGTCGTTTACATCTTTATTTCTGTATCCAGCCTCGTCATGGACCATAAGGTCTCTTGTCATTTTTCTTTTTACCATCAGTCGACCAGGGAGTAAACTCAGCAAATCAATTGGCCAACGCTACGCAAACATCACAATACTATGAAAGATACAGAGCTGGGCGCGTTCCTTGGTGCGTTCCGCTTTAGTTTGGCCGCGGTTAGCGCTTACGAACTATTAACATACTGTACTATACCGGCACCTATATTGCTTGAATAGTTTAGGAGCGCTAACCGCGTCCAAACTAAAGCAGAACGCACCGAGGAACGCATATAGTAACGCACCTAGTGACGCACCGAGGAACGCGCCCAGCTCTGGAAAGATAGAAAAAAATGAGCCAACGCCAGAAGGCGCTGAGTAGCTACGGCCGAAGCCATCACCTTTGGCCTATCATGTGCTTGGATTGTTGGGGCAAGCACCGAACACTGTTGTGAATTGGAGAGGAGTGCGGGATTCGAACCCACAACTGAGCGAATGCGAGAACAGCACGCTTCTGATGACGCCACCAGCGCTCTGATGAAAGACAGGTAGTGAAATATATATATATATATATATATATATATATATATATATATATATATATATATATATATTCAGAACCAAAGGGACTTCCCCCTTAGCTAAATAAAATCGCCTGGTGGCAGACAGAATAAAGGTTCGAGTCTTGTAAAGTACTTAAAAGGTTAATCATTTAATTTAACATAATGCAGTTCATCTCAAATAATAGCATAACCAATTATTTAAGCTGAACCAATTAAACAACCATTTATTTAGGGTTTCACTTAACCATTTACATAGTACTCCGCAGCACATAGAATAAAACAAGAAATAAAGGCAAATATTTAATCTAATTATGGTGTGAATCTGAGGTATAGTGTTCCTGAACATACATCTAAAGTGTTTTATGAATCTTTTAGTGTGTCCTCAAGTTGATTTCTGAGGTTCATATTTTGAGTTACGTTTCGAAACCGAAACTCCATGACAGAAGGGGTTTACCAGTTAAGAATTGAATGAATCTCAAGGATTCAAATAGGTAAATACACAGTGTAGAGTAGTGGTTCTTAACCTGAGCTCCGCGACCCTTTGGGAGCTCACAGAGCTTAACAACTGGGACCACAAGCCTAAAACTAGTGGTTGTTAGTGGATGCGCAACGATTAGATTTAGTGATGAGGTGGTTTCCAATAGACTAAACAACAGTAACACATAAGCGTGGGGAACATGGGGAAATGTGTTGAGATCCTCTGCTGTAGAGTATCTAGCTAGAAGGATCAAAGAATCATTCTAGTGAGGTCTCCGGTTCTCAGGGCTTCTGAAGTTCATATTTTGAGTTACGTTCGCAAATCAAAATTCCTTAACAGAAGAGCTTTACCAATTGAAAATAATTTTTTTGAAAATTTCAATGTGTAAGTAAGGACAGAGTTTTTTGGCATTACATAAGAACATAAGAATAGGGGAAAACTGCATGAGACCATAATGCCTACACTAGGCAGTTCCATGTCCATTACCATCTCTTACCCCTATCCATAGTTATCTAATCTTCTTTTAAAACTACCAATCGTTTCAGCGCTCGCTACAAGGCTACTAAGTCTATTCCATTCGTTAACCATTCTGTTGATCCACAAAACACCAGGTCACTTATTGCTGGCCGTACTTTTGAACCTTCCGCCAGGTCTGGCAAATGTTATTTACCATTAGAAAGTAGATTTTTACCTAATGTTCTAGTTAAGTGAATTTGGCTTATCTGCAAAACCTACCAATATTTTCCGTAACTATAATTAACGAAGTTAATAGAACTCTTCTTTCTAATGGTAGAAAGTAATCGCCAGGGCTGGCGAAAGGGTTGAAAAATACGGCCTTTAGACACATGGATTGGGAGTTTTGCCCTCCCTTGACGTTTCCGTGGGTGATAGCCCCATTCTTTATGGGCTAAATGGTCAACAGATCTGGCGCTGAAGATAATCCATTTAAATGTGGTTTTACTCTCATTCCGAGCTGGTTGATCTCCTCCGCCATTACATCTAGAGAGCAGGAGCGGATGTTGAGCAATCGCAGCCACCCTAATTTCGAAACCGCAAGTTATCATTTGTTAGTGATAAAGTTCTTTCCTTATGGATTATCTCTACGTTTATCTTCCGGGTATTTTGAATTATTTCGACCCGTGGGCGGGCATGTGTTTGTTATTGTACCATTT
>NC_134796.1:53193976-53208976 GCF_046742065.1 Oratosquilla oratoria
ACACACACACACACACACACACACACACACACACACACACACACACACACACACACACACACACAACTCCCCGGCCTCGAGAGTTTGAGTAACAACTCGCAGCGCAGCGATACTGAAGTTATTTCAGCTCTGGGCGGGATTCGAACTCGGACCGCTGAGTTAGCAGTTACGAACGCCACCACTGTGTCATCGAGCCGTGTGTGTGTGTGTGTGCATGTGTGTGTGTGTGTATGTGTGTATCTATGTGTGCATTTTTCTAGTTGTAAACAATATAGAAATAAACTCGTAGTGTGTATATCTATGCGTGTTTACGTGTGTGCATATCACCTAATTATATATAAGAGAAAAGCGAAGCTCATAATGTGTGTATGTGTGTTTGTGAATTAAGTGTATACACGCATGTGTATTTGAAAACATGTGTATGTGAGCCGCTTATACATTTTGCATTTATATGTATGCGCGTGTTTTGTATGCATGCGCCACATATTGTATGTGGTCTGCCTGGAGGTCTGGGAAGCCAAACGAGTCCACATAACCAAGAACAAGCGCGGGAAGTGAGTGGATTCTAACGACATAGGAAACCAATAAAAAATGTCGGGACCTTTCTTCGTCTGGACGAATGGAACAAACACACCTTGAGACTTCTTCCAGACTGAAGAAAGTGGACGGCCCTGGAAAGAAGCGATGGAATAAGAAGACAGACAGCACGGGTGTGTGTGTGTGTGTGTGTGTGTGTGTGTGTGTGTGTGTGTGTGTGTGTGTGTGTGTAAGCGTGTGTGTGTAAATAACTGGTGACCACTTAGAGCGGAAAGTCGCCGGTCATGAACAGCAGCGTATAAGAGAGAACACTAATGACCTCTCCTTTCGGAACGTTGATGTGGTGAGCGGCGGTTCTTGAAGTCGAAGACTTTCCTCAGGGGTTGAAGCCACGCTGCTCTTCGGGAACCCTCTTCCCTCTCCCCCTCTCCCCTTCTCCCTCCTTTTTTTCCTTCCCCCTCCCTCTCCCCTCCCTCTCCCCTCCCTTCTCCTCCCTCCTCCTCCTTTTCTCTTCCTCTAATTCTCTTCCTCCTCTCCCTCTCCCTTTCCTCCTTCCTCCATGTACCTCCAACATTTCATCCACAGTCTTAGCGTCAGACGCTCATCTGTCCGTCATTGTCAACACAGACTTAAAGACAAAAACTTCTACAATAATTGACTCAAAGGCCTTCTGAGACACTTTGTGAATCGTCAGTCATTGTTTTTAATGGATTATAAGGGATTATATACAATGAATAGAGAACATACCAAAAGGAAATCGGATTCAGAAAAGTGAAAATCAAAAAATATGTAAATAAATAAATAAATAAATGAAAAAATGAATAGACATGAAGGTGATGAGGAATTTACAACGCCAGGAGGCGCTGAGTAGCTATAGCCAAAGCCGTCACCTTTGTCCCGTTGCTGGGAATTGGCGAGAAGTGCGGGATTCGAACCCGCAACTAATTGGCAGAAGTTATCCAACTAGTCTGTCGCCAGACGATTTTATTTAGGTGAAAATGAAATTCCTAATTTTTTTTTTTTTTTTTTTTTTTTTTTTTTTTTTTTTTTTTTTTTTTTTTGTCAGGCTATTTCATTTCGATGAGGAATCGGCGGATTGAAAACAGATAATTTTGATTAATCTTCAAGTGCGTGAATTTCACTATGATAAAATTTTAGATAATATACGAATACTATACAGTTCAGTATCACAAATCGGTTATTTTGCCATTCTATTTATACATTTGTTCGTTTGTTCGTTTGTTTGTTTGCTTCTCTTTTGTCTTTATTCACTTATCTATCATCTGTCTGTACTTATCGATTTCTTATGAATTTAATTATATATTTATTTATATATTTATTTATTAATTTACTCATCTATTTATTCACTTATGTATTAATTTACCTATTTATTCATTTATGTGTTCATTCATTCATTCTTTATTTGGGTGTTTCTTTATTCATCTATTCGCTCTGTACTTGTTTGTTTGCTTGTTTGTTTTTCAAGTAATAATTCCTACGAATAAAATATTTTCTCTAAAAACTTGTTCTATCAGGTAAACACTGAAGTCTGTAAATACTAGTTACATATATGTACATATATATATAAATATATATATATATATATATATATATATATATAAAGAAATATATATATACATATATATACATATATATATGTACATATATATATATATATATTTATACACATATAAAAACTTGCTCTATCAGGTAAACACTGAAGTCTGTAAATACTAGTTACGCAATGCTTTGGCGTATCATGTACAGTATTGTACACATGAGTTCTTACAGTCTTAGACGATCAAGAAGGTGAAGTACTTACGCCAGGAGGCGCTGAGTGGCTGCGGCCGAAGCCGTCACCATTGCCCTATCATGCATTTCAAGGATTGCTGGGGGGGCAGGTAACAGTCTTTGGTGGAAATCGGGAAGGAGTGCGGGATTCGAACCAGGAACCAAGACACTTCCGTTGACGCAAACGCAGCGCACAATTACATACTTAGAAAGTCCTGATATTTGAGAAGAAAAAAATCTTGACGCTGAGTAACTTGCGCTGTCGTCAGTCTTCGGCTGAAGAAAGACTTCTGAAGATGAGTGGGAAGCTACGCTCTTCTTCTGGAAACGTGGCTTCTGGTCTTACGGTCTCTGAGAGTCTTCATTCAGAGCTGCAATACCTCCTTTGTCTAAAGAGACTCCTGTTGCAAAAACCTGTCGACGACCAAGATAGAGAACGAGGCCACCAGGGCTCTCAATTGAGAGAGCTGCTCTCTACAGCCTCTTTATATTCGTGACTCTTTTTCCTTTCTTTCTTATCATCTCATGCAGTGCCTTCTCTCTTACAAGGACTGTAACGCGTTGAAGAGAATCTTGTTTGGTTACTTTTTTCTTACGTGGTTACGACGACAGATGTCTTATGTACGTTTCTGTGAAGGGTGTCCTGTATTTTCGTGATGGTGTCTTTATGTGGTCTGTGTTTGCAGGCATTGTCCTAATGAACGAGTGATTCTGGGGTAGATGCAAGGGTGAAAACACTACATGAAAACTGATGTATATATATATATATATATATATATATATATATATGTGTGTGTGTGTGTGTGTGTGTGTGTGTGTGTGTGTGTGTGTGTGTACCTTTTTTGTAGTATTTCACAGAAACACGTGAAAATAAATTTGCAGAAGAACCACTGTTAAACGAGAAACGTAGTCCGAACGTTTTTGTCTATTTAAGACATCTTCAGGGAATGAAGGTGTCTTAAATCGACGAAAACGTTCGAACTACGTTTATATATATACATATATATATGTATATATATATATATATATATATATATATATATTTTCTTATCTCTCTCCCTCTCTCTCTCTCTCTCTCTCTCTCTCTCTCTCTCTCTCTCTCTCTATATATATATATATATATATATATAATATATACATATATATATATATATATACATGCATAAGTATAAATATGCACACAAAGGAAGATTGATATGTACATGTATTTCGGGCATCTTCCCCTTTTTAAATTTGGTGACCAAGTAAAAATGTACCATCAATAGAGTAAGGGGTAATTATGTATTTGTTCATTCATTTATTTCCTAGTTTATTGATTTATTTATTGACTTATATATCCACTTATTTATCTATCTACTCATTAAGCATAACGAAGAAAAGGGAGCTTCTATTTCTTTAAGAAATTTCATTAGTTTATACAAATTCTCTCTTTTTTTTTTTGTAATTTCTCCAGAATCTTACCCCATGATTTCCCGTGGGTTTTGTGTCACGTGTGCTAGGCTTGTGATCGCCAGCTATTATCCTTCCGGATAAGTGCTCGCATAGTCCGATTAGTGGGTATGCTGTAACCTTTTACACACACCCATTCCATTGCTCAAGAGAGACAGTCACGACCTCAAGTATGCGTGAAAGGTTCTACGTCTTGATTGAAGAGCAACGGCTGCACCATAGCTTAGAAGACCAAGATGCTAACTACTACATTGGCAAGATGTGTATGTTGTACCAAGATGGACATAATCACTGGAAAAAAAGGAAAAAAAACGAAAAAGAAAAGAAAGGAAAATAAAGAAGAAAACATCAAGGAGATGAAGAAGAAAAAAGAAGAAGAAGAATAAGAAGAAGAAGAAGAAAAAGAAGAAGAGGGAGAAGAAGAAGAAAAAGAAGAGGAAAAAGAAGAAAAAGAAGAAAAACAATAACAACAGCAACAACAACAACGATAATAACAGCAGCAGCAGCAGGAACAACAACAACAACAACAACAACAACAACAACAACAACAACAACAAATGTGGAGCTAAAAGACAAAAGACAGACCGACAATGAGTAATAATCTTATGCTAAGTGCACCCTTCCCAAGAACGGTCGCGTCACCAGCGTGGCAATTAAAGAACCCAATTGACGACGCATTAGAGGAACGGTGGATCGAGAGGACTCAGGGTAGTGGATCGTAAGGTCCTAGGACGGTGGATGAAGAGGACGGTGGATCGAGGAGTACCAAGGCAGTGGATAGAGAATCCTAAGGACGATGGATCTAGAAGTCTCAGGTTCGGTGGATAGACTTCAGGACGGTGGATCGAGAGGACTCTGGGTAGTGGATCGTAAGGTCCTAGGGCGGTGGATCAAGAAGCTGGTGGATCGAGGAATACCAAGGCAGTGGATAGAGAATCCTAAGGACGATGGATCAAGAGGTCTCAGGTTCGATGGATAGACTTCGGGAGGGTGGATCGAGAAGTATTTAAAGTGGTGGATCGAGGTGGTAGGGAGTGGATCGGGAGTGGAGCGAGAGGGTCTGGGGTCAGGAGGAGGAGGAGGAGAAGGAGGAGGAGAAGGAGGAGGAGGAAGAAGAGGAAGAAGAGGAGGAAGGTCTGAGACATAAACGTTCTCTTGTCCTGCCCAGGCAGGAGGCTCTTCGTAGCATTCCCTCGGGAATCGCCGCTCCCTCTCTCCCGCCCCTCCTCCTCCCTCTCGTTCCTCCCCGTCCCTCTCTCCTCACCTCAGTACCCGCTCTTAACCTCCCCCCTCCCCCTCCCCTCCCCTTCCCCCTCCCCCACCCTCGGTACAGTGACAAACTCTGTGGGTTTTGTTCTGGTCAGGAATGGGGGATCTTGTGTAGGTGAGAGGCAGAGGAACCTGCTGACGGAGACGTCTTCGATCAAGATCTTCTTCGTGTCAGACTCTGTCCTAAAAAGGATTAACCCATTAAACTCCGATGACAAGATGTCTTGTCATTTGGTCAAATAAAACAAAAAATCATAAAACACCAAAATGTTTGATCAAACACCAGAAAAATATGACGTCAGTGTTTGATCAAACATTTTGGTGTTTTATGATTTTTTGTTTTATTTGACCAAATGACAAGACATCTTCTTATTGGAGTTTAATGGGTTAAGGATTACAAAGGAGGAGCATGCCGACCTTATGGTCCATAACTAGGTCGGATGCGAAAAAATGATAGCAATGATAAATAAAAAAAAATTAAAAGTTATAATAATATGAATAATAAATAAAACAATAGAAATTACAATAATATAGATAATAAATAAAATAAGTAAATAAATAGGTATTCACCTCCTGGGTTCAGCCTCAACAAAATCCAAAAAATGCTTCGAGGTGTTGTGGGTGTGGCCTGTATTGTCAATCCTTCCAACTTTCCCTGACATTTTCCTTCCTTTATTCTTAAGTAGACCTTTTCTTGCCCTTTTCCTCTTCCCTTCTCTTCTTTTTCCTTCCCTACTTTCTCCCATAACCACCCATCTTTCTCTTTCCCCTCCTGCTCCTCTTTTTTTGGTATTATATTTAATTTTATTATGATTCCAACATCGTATCCGCGATTGCAAAAGGAGCCCATATATTATTTGTTTTGTTATCATTTGTCTGTTTGTTTATTATTATTTGCTTGATTCACATTTATTATTAGTTTTATATGTCAATTTATTATTATTTACTATTTACCTATTTGTTTATTAACTATACCTATGCATTTATTTATTTATTTTATTTATCATTATTTATATTATTATACATTCATTTATCTATTTATTTATTTATTTATATGTCATTATTATAATTTTTTCGCATCCGACCTAGGTATGGACCAAAAGGTCTCCTGTAGTCATGCTTCGCCTTTGTAATCCTTTGTAATCCTAATTGGTGCCACTATTGGGACATCACCCTCATTGTAGATTTCTTCCCTTCGTGTGAATACCAACGACCTAATCCTTTCCTGGTGTCTTGTGAAGACAAGCACGTGAAGGATTCTGGAGGATATTCAAGGGCAAAATCGTTCCCAATAAAGAATCAAAATTTCCCTAAGAATTATATGTACGCATACCTTCTCCCTCTTCTTTTCTTTATGTGCCTTTGTTGAAGTCTGGTTGAAAGGTCTTGAAACAGAGCATGTTATTATACTACGATCTAAATATAACTACTGATGCTTTGTGAAAACCGTATGTAGCCCAAGACTTCTGAAGCCGACTGTACTCTGTTTCTATATTGGTTTGCTGCCTTCATCCCCTCCCCTCTCTTAAAAAAAAAAAAAAAAAAAAAATGAAAAGGTCTTCCTCTTTGTTATCCCTTCTTTATCCTAAGACATTACTTTTTTCTAACGCAGATTCAAGACTTGCATTAAGAACATATTACCGAGTAAAAGGATTTTTAGGCCTGGGCTTTGTAACGCTCTGTACCTCAGTGCCTTAGCCTCACCCCAACCCCCCGCCCACCCCCGACCATCTGTCCCACCTTCCCTTCCCCCACCTCCTCCCCCCGCCTGACCATACCACTATTCTCACCATCGTCACCCATATTATCGTTACCCCATCCATCACATCCTTCTTATCTTTCACGAGACCAACGAAGGCACCTCCACGTGGCAGTCCTGCGGGATGGACGTCGGAAAGGATCACCTCCCACACCCGTCTCCAATCTTTTATTTATCTATTCATTTTTATTTATTTATTTATTCATTTATTTATTTATTTATTTATTTATTTTATTTGGGAGTAAAGTATCACTCCCACGGGCTTTGAGCCCATCGCACGTAGCTCAGTCGCTAGCGTCTTGACTTCGTGATTATGCACGCACAGGTCAGGGTTCGAATCCCTTGGCAGAGCTTCTAAAAATTTTCAATCCATCTCCAATGTCCAACATCTTCGTCTCAACAACTAGTAGATGCAGCCCTGGAGGGATGGTACTCGGTGTTCTGATTATGCTTAAGATTTCTATAAGATTCTACAATTCGTTCTTCCACTTCCTCCTCACATCAGGACAGCTGACAAATATTCTCTTCCTTCTAGGCAAGCTATCCATAAAGAAATTATTTATGTTGAACATTATGTAAGCATTGGAAAAATCAAAGGTGAAATGAGAAATACTAGAAGACAGTGGGGGTAGTGGAAAAGTTCGCGATATCATAAATAGCGATAGCAATTGCATGACACCCTTATATAACTGTGTTGGAGAATGCTTATGTATATATGGAAAAAAAATGCATCAAGAGTGACTCATTGCTCTTAAGCATGAGACTAGGCTACACATATTATTCAGCGTAGGCATGTGCATGATAGTATCGCCTGCAAATTAGGCCACGAAATGTGGTCAGGAGCCCACGCCAAGAGGCGGTGAGTAGTCGTGGTCTGTGACCTGTTATGTGACCTATTATGCGACTTAGGAACTGTTGGGGAAGGTAACAGTCACTGCTTGGAAAGGAGTGCGGGATTCGAACCCACAACTGAGCGAAAACGAGACCAATAGATTTACGATTAAAACATGAATTTTGTAAGCCTTATTCCTGACTACTTAGACCTAGTATGTTATAGGATAAATACTAAGGTTACAAAAATTGTAAACAAATTCAAAACATATACTTGTATTTTGAAACTGCACCCATGGCTCACAGGCGAGTAAAAGGATACTGATACTGAATTATTGGTTTCAGCAAATGTCTTATGCAAATAAGACATTAAGCCCTTGAGCCAGCTACAAGTGGATTTACTAGCATGTTAGCATGTACCTCGTGAAAAATGTGCCGATAACTTTTGTAATTTGATTTTGATTTTGAGCAGACGGAGGATTAGGGAGTTAGTGGGGTTGGAGTGGATGCAGTTGGAGTGTGGGGGGGAGGGGGGGAGTGCAGCTGAAGAGGGAGGGGGAGGGGGTGAATGCTCTTCAAGTGCATTAGGGAGGACCTTTGGCTTATCGAGGAGACTCCTGATGTCGTCTTCGGTACGCCAGACGGACGAGGAAGATCCCGGAAATGAGGATGATTCAGTCTGCATACGGATCTAAGGAGATTCTGTGTGGTAATAAACGACCGAATTTCTCATCGAAGAAGAAGGAGACGAGGAAGAAGTAGAAGAAGAAGAAGAAGAAGAAGAAGAAGATTAAAAAAAAAGGAGATGAAGAAAAAAATGAAAAAGAAGAAGAAAAAGAAAAGGAAAAAGGAAAGGAAAATATAAAGAAATTGAGAAAGAAGAAAAAGAAAAAGGAGGAGACGAGGAAGAAGGAGACGAAGAAGAAGAAGAAGAAGAAGATTAAGAAAAAAAGGAGATTAAGAAGAAAATGAAAAAGAAGAAGAAAAAAAGGAAAAGGAAAAAGGAAAATAAATAAAATAAAAAGAAAACGAGAAAGAAGAAAAAGAAAAAAAATTAAGTTAAAAAAGAAAAAAACATTAAGAAACGATGAAAAAAAAGAAGAAAAGGAAAAGAATAAGAAGAATAAAACAACTTTGAATAGATATACATGAAACCTGAAATTTCATTCATTCAGAATACCAAACCCAGGAACAGATGAAAACCTAAGAATAGTCCATATAAGAAACACGTATGATAAATTGAATTAATTTAGAATCATTACAAAGTTCACATCCACCATAGCAACAACAACGTACTACTGAACGTAGGGTGTCACTTAAATGGTCGTGTTCGTGGAATTCCCATGGAGTGGAGGACCTGTCTGAGGGATTTGGTTTTAGTCTTTTATCACGTGACAAAGGCCCGTGTTCGAATCCAACAGCTACTGGTAACTTTGATTTACCCCTGGATATCCCAACACGTATGGCAACTTTTGTGTGCGAAGTATTTGTATTTATATGTTCATATTCATATATTCATATTCATATATTCATATATTCATATTCATATATTCATATTCATATATTCGTATTCATATCATATTCATATATTCATATTCATATATTCATATTCATATTCATATATATTCATATTCATATATTCATATTCATATATTCATATTCATATATTCATATTCATATATTCATATTCATATATTCATATTCATATATTCATATTCATATCATATTCATATATTCATATTCATATATTCATATATTCGTATTCATATATTCATATATATATATTCATATTCACATATGTATTCATATATTCATATTCATATGTTCATATTCATATATTCATATTCATATATTCATATTCATATATTCATATTCATATATTCATATTCATATATTCATATTCATATATTCATATTCATATATTCATATTCATATATTCATATTCATATCCATGTTCTGCTAGTATTCATATTCATATATTCATATTCATATTCATATTCATATTCATATTCATATTCATATTCATATTCATATATTCATGTTCATATATTCATATTCATATATTCATATTCATATATTCATATTCATATATTCATATTCATATGTTCATATTCATATATTCATATGCATATATTCATATTCATATATTCATATTCATATATTCATATTCATATATTCATATTCATATATTCATATTCATATGTTCAAATTTATATATTCATATATATATTTTCATATTCACATATGTATTCATATATTCATATTCATATGTTCATATTCATGTGTTCATATTCATATATTCATATTCATTATATTTCATATATTCATATTCATATATTCATATATCATATACTCATATTCATATATTCATACATTCATATATCATATATTCATATTCATATTTCATATTCATATATTCATATTCATATATTCATATTCATATATTCATATTCATATATTCATATTCATATGTTCATATTCATATATTCATATGCATATATTCATATTCATATATTCATATTCATATATTCATATTCATATATTCATATTCATATATCATATTCATATATTCATATTCATATATTCATATTCATATATTCATATTCATATATTCATATTCATATATTCATATTCATATGATATATTCATATATTCATATTCATATGATATATTCATATATTCATATTCATATGATATATTCATATATTCATATTCATATATCATCATATTCATATATTCATATTCATATATTATTCATATTCATATATTCATATTCATATATTCATATTCATATATTCATATTCATATATTCATATTCATATATCATATTCATATATTCATATTCATATATTCATATTCATATATTCATATTCATATATTCATATTCATATATTCATATTCATTATATTCATAAATATATTCATATTTCTATTCATATTATATTCATATATCCATTATATTCATATATTCTTATATTCATATATTCATATTCATATATTCATATTCATATATTCATATTCATTATATATTCATATATTCATATCATATATTCATATTCATATATTCATATTCATATATTCATATTCATAATTCATATTCATATATTCATATTCATATTTCATATTCATTTATTCATTTATTCAAATGTTCATATATTCATATGTTCATGTATTCATGTATTCACATATTCATATTTATTCATATTCATATATTCATATTCATATTATTCATATTATTCATATTATTCATATTCATATTCATATTCATATTATTCATATTATTTATATTCATGTTATTCATATTCATATTATTCATATTCATATTCATATTCATATTTTCATATTCATATGTTCATATTCATGTTATTCATATTCATATATTCATATTCATATTTCTTATTCATATATTCATATTCATATATTCATATTCATATGTTCAAATTTATATATTCATATATATATTTTCATATTCACATATGTATTCATATATTCATATTCATATTTTATTCATATATTCATATTCATATATTCATATTCATATTTCTTATTCATATATTCATATTCATATATTCATATTCATATTCATTCATATATACTATTCATATTCATATATTCATATTCATATATTATATTCATATATTCATATATATTCATATATATTCATATATTCATATTCATATGTTCAAATTTATATATTCATATTTTCATATTCATATTCATATTCATATTCATATTCGCATTCATATATTCATATTCATATATATATATTCATATTCATATTCATATTCATATATTCATATATGCATATTCATATTCATATTCATATATTCATATTTATATTCATATTCATATCCATATTCACATTCATATTCACATTCATATATTCATATTCATTGATATTCATATTCATTGATATTCATATTCATTGATATTCATATTCATTCATATTCATTCATATATTCATATTCATTGATATTCATTGATATTCATATTCATTGATATTCATATTCATTGATATTCATATTCATTGATATTCATATTCATTGATATTCATATTCATTGATATTCATATTCATTGATATTCATATTCATATTCATTCATATTCATTCATATTCATTCATATTCATATATTCATATTCATATATTCATATTCATATATTCATATTCATATATTCATATTCATATATTCATATTCATATATTCATATTCATATATTCATATTCATATATTCATATTCATATATTCATATTCATATATTCATATTCATATATTCATATTCATATATTCATATTCATATATTCATATTCATATATCATATTCATATATTCATATTCATATATTCATATTCATATATTCATATTCATATATTCATATTCATATATTCATATTCATATATTCATATTCATATATTCATATTCATATATTCATATTCATATATTCATATTTCATATATTCATATTCATATATTCATATTCATATATTCATATTCATATATTCATATTCATATATACTCATATTCATATATTCATATTCATATATTCATATTCATATATTCATATTCATATATTCATATTCATATATTCATATATATATTTTCATATTCACATATGTATTCATATATTCATATTCATATGTTCATATTCATATATTCATATTCATATATTCATATTCATATATTCATATTCATATATTCATATTCATATATTCATATTCATATATTCATATTCATATATTCATATCATATTCATATATTCATATTCATATATTCATATTCATATATTCATATTCATATCCATGTTCTGCTAGTATTCATATTCATATATTCATATTCATATTCATATTCATATATTCATATTCATATATTCATATTCATATATTCATATTCATATATTCATATTCATATTCACATATGTATTCATATATTCATATTCATATGTTCATATTCATATATTCATATTCATATATTCATATTCATATATTCATATTCATATATTCATATATTCATATTCATATATTCATATTCATATATTCGTATTCATATCATATTCATATGTTCAAATTTATATATTCATATATATATTTTCATATTCACATATGTATTCATATATTCATATTCATATGTTCATATTCATATATTCATATTCATATATTCATATTCATATATTCATATTCATATATTCATATATTCATATTCATATATTCATATTCATATATTCATATTCATATATTCATATTCATATATTCATATTCATATATTCATATTCATATATTCATATTCATATATTCATATTCATATATTCATATTCATATATTCGTATTCATATCATATTCATATATTCATATTCATATATTCATATATTCGTATTCATATATTCATATTTGTATTCATATATTTATATTCATGTTCATATTCATGTTCATATTCATATTCATAGTCGTAATCATATTCATACATTCATATTCATGTTCATATTCATATCCACATTCATATTCATATTCATATTCGTATTAGTATTCATGTTCATATTCATGTTCATAGTTATATTCATATTCATACTCGTATTCATATTCATATTCAAAATTGTGTATGTTTGTATGCATGTATGTGTAATTCATCATGGCCTTGGATCGCGGTATGGACTTGTAGTTGACAGTTACTACCCTCATGACCCATCTGTGGGCAATAGTATGACCTTATACACACACACACACACACACACACACACACACACACACACACACACACACACACACACACACACACACACACAAGGTAGAAGCTCTTAAGGAACTGAAGTATTCAGCAGGATTGCTAAACAAATTTACAAAAGTAAGTAATTGAAATTGCCACAAGGGAGAAAACTGAAGAAAATTCCACGAACGAATACATCCTATTACCACACTCAGAAAGCGAAGTCTATCGAAGCTTTTACACAGAAGTCCGGAGGTAAAGTAGCGTATACCTCAGGAAGAAAAATTAGAGGCAATGAAATCTAGAAAGAAAGACAAGAAGAGCGAAATAAGGGTGATATACACGATACCATGTAAGGGATGCCCACAAGTTTACATTGGCGAGTCCCCACGTGGCAGAGACAAGCGTATTTACGAACACAGGAATGAGAACAGACACCATAGAACATACAACTCATTGGTCGTGCATTTAGATCAATATGGACACCACCCAGACTGGCATAATACAGAAGGGATTAATAAGGGACTTGATAAAAAAACAAAACAAGAAAAATAGTAGAAGCAGCGCACATCAATACAGAAGACATCACAAATCATAGGAAAGGATTCGTTAACTTAGCCTAACTACTTTGAATGTTATGGTGGGAAAATCAAAATTGATAAAGAGAACGAGACGGGCCTTCCAAGACAAGCAGTGAGACAAAATCCCTGCAGCATATGATTATATAAGGCGAGATGCATGTCTGTCATTTTCTCTGAATGAGGCGTGTAGCCGAAATGTAAAAATCAGGTTAAATCAAGGGCTGTGTGTGTGTGTATGTGTGTGTGTGTGTGTGTGTGTGTGTGTGTGTGTGATTCACCATGGTCTTGGATCACGTGTTGAACTCGTGATCGACAGCCATTTCCCTCCAGGAAGAGAGCACAGAGCTCATATATAAACGAACAGTAATGCTGTGGCCTTACACGCACACAACCCCCCCCCACCCGCCCACGAGGGTTGGAGTAACGACTCGCAGCACAATGATACTGAAATTATTTCATCCCTGGGCGGGATTCGAACCCGGACCGCAGTAGTGACAGCCAGAAACTCTACCACCGCGCCACGAGTCGTGTAGTGTGTGTGAACAGTATATGTTCGTATGCATTTGTATGTTAAAAATTTGTACTGTCCCTGTTAAACCCCTGTTCATTTTAATCCTTAATTTACCTCACACCAAGTTGAAGTTTATTGAAACCATCGGAGTTAATTGTGTCTATTAATTATCTCTTCCGAATAGATCTTCATGTATTCAACTCTTCAACGCACAGATAGCAATTATAATGATGAAACACACAACAAACCACTTAGTCTGAGAAAGTGTACACCTTAGGTTGGCTGAAGAGAACAGAAAAAAGGAGGACTGCAAATAAATGCAGAGCTTTGCTATTCACGTGTAATTCAATAACGATCTTCACATTCGGAAACTGAGACCCAACAGGTCCGCCCCTGTCCCTACGTTCTCACTGACTTGACAACCGATATGTATCTCTGACAAACGCAAAAACACCCCCATGGGA
The DNA here is from genome assembly GCF_046742065.1 of Oratosquilla oratoria. Taxonomy (NCBI): domain Eukaryota; kingdom Metazoa; phylum Arthropoda; class Malacostraca; order Stomatopoda; family Squillidae; genus Oratosquilla; species Oratosquilla oratoria. The sequence continues at coordinate 53,208,861 of NC_134796.1, forward strand.
GTATAGAGTATATTTCCCTTTACTCTTAACATACGCATTGATATATGCATGTATATACATTATATATATAAATATATATATATATATATATATAATATATATATATATATATATAT
>NC_134796.1:53213976-53231476 GCF_046742065.1 Oratosquilla oratoria
CCTTCTCTTCCCCTTCCCCCTTCCTCTCTTCTTCTCTCTCTCTCTCTCTCTCTCTCTCTCTCTCTCTCTCTCTCTCTCTCTTTCTCTCGCTCGCTCGCTCTTTTTAGGAATCTCTGCCGCTTTTATTTGATGTACATTTTCCACGTTCTATTTGCGTTCCCTGAATCATGCGCGCTCGCGTGTTTGTGTTTGTGCTTGTGTGTGTGTGTGTGTGTGTGTGTGTGTGTGCGTGCCACATGTAGAGAGTGTGGCATAAAAATCTCCCACATTTTGGACTGATATAAAAGGAACACATCTATCTAGGAAAAAGTTATCATATTTTTGAAAAGTACCTAAGATTAGCTTTGTTTTAGTGGGTCTTGGAAATTATGTCAGACAAATAGGGGCCTTTTTTTTTTTTTTTTTTTTTTATCATCTCTGGTGGAATTGCTTCGATGTCCTCTTTGATCCTTTCCTTCAAGAGTTCGAGGACGATGTCGTAAAACATATTCCTTTTGATATCCTCAAAGGAATTTTTTACCAGGGATTAAATCTAGTGACCTTACCTAGCTACCCCACGTCTCCACTAAGAGACCAAATGACCAGGAAACCTTTCCATTAACGCTACGAAAAAGGATAGAGAAATTGTTGTAATAATTATGAAGAAAATCAAAATGGGGGAGCCTAGCTTACCGAATGAGACCTGCCCAGCCTTTCTACCGCCATTATAACCTGCACAGTACCCACTACGTGTGTATACAACATACATACATAAAACAAACACAGACACACAGAAACAGGGACACACATACAGACATACAGACGTAAACATACATATGAACACACACCTACACACACACACACACACACACACACACACACACACACACACACACACACACACACACACCACATTACCTTATTGTAGAGGTAAAGAAACCTGCCTTGTGTACAACGGTACACAGCAGAAAGCAGATTTATAGTGGCAGAAGTACATTCAACATATCATTAAGGGTACATTTTTAAAATGTAATATTAGGTATTACTTTTGCCCAATATTTAAAAAAAAAAGTGATAAAACTAAAGTGAGAACATACACTTCAATTTATATTCAAAATCGTCGTATTTGTGCTACAGAGCAAATCTCTGTAAAAGTGTCATCGATATTTACAAAACTCAGGTTAGCCCCCCCCCCTCCCCGAAAGCGTCATCTACATTTCCAAAATTCAAGTCCAAATTTTGATCACTGAACACTTCCCATTGTCCCCAGGAAGTATGAATTTACTGGGTGGCTCTCCTCCTTTTATTTTTGGCTACCCCCCTTCAGTAGGGGAAGGGTTTAAAGCCCGGTATGTGTGTGATGTGCTGGCTGGTAGGAGGGCAGGCGGGATCTCTGGGCTGCGGACTCGAGCTGTGATACGACGGGCAATTTGGGTTCAACGGAAGTGCCGAGGGCCCATCCGTCATGTGTGAGAGGCAACTTGTGCTTAGTGTAACTTATCGCCTCCTCCTCCCCGTCCCCCTCCTCCATTCCCTTCCCTCCCACTCCCTCCACGCATGCCCTCTTCTTCTTCTTCTTTTTCTTCCTCTTCTTCTTCTTCTTCTTCTTTTTCGTGTTTTTCCTCATCCAGTTTTTCTTCTTATATTCTTTTTCTTCTTTTTCTTTGTCTTATTTTTGTTCTTCTTCCTCTTTGTCTTCCTCCTACACTTCTTGTTCTTATTCTTCTTTTTCTTCGTCTTATTGTTGTTGTTCTTCTTCTTCTACTTCTTCGTCTTCGTCTTCTTCTTCTTCTTCCTTTTTTCATCTTCTTCTCTTCTTCGCCTTCTTCTCCTTCTTCTTCTCTTCCTCCGCCTTCTCCTGCTCCTCTTCCTCCTCCTCCTCCTCTTCCTCCTCCCGCTCCTCCTCCTCTTCCTCCTCCTCCTCCTCTTCTCCTTCTCACCATCCGCTACCGTACCTTACTCCATGTCGTCTTCACCTCCTAATTTTTTCCCGAAATTTTCTTTTTATTTTTCTTTAAGAATATACTGTTTCCTGTTTACGTATGAAGACTTTTTTCACAATATGAAAATAATATTCAAAACTTGTAAATCAAAACTATTTTTAAGAATAAAAACAAATGATAAATCAAAACTCGTATATTCAATGTACTATCAAATTGAAAAAGAGAAAGAACAAGCATTTCAAATACGTAGCAATTTTTAACTTTTTAATTAAGTGACAGTAAGTAGACATGTGAACAGTCACGAGCAAAATTTTTGACCCACGCTAGTCCTCACAACATTAATATATATATTTTTTGTCTAGTACGTGGTATGTTTTTCTATGTAGCATTTAGCTTACAGTAAGGTAATATTCTTGAACAGATAAAAGAAAAAGTTGTTAGAAAAAAATATATATGTATATAATAATAATGATAATAATAATAATAATAATAATAATAATGATAACTTCATACCATGAAAAATTCTGTGTGGATCAAAACTTTTGGTGGTGACCGTACAATGATTTTTTTTTTTTTTCATCTTCATCCTAACTAATACATCCGACCGTGGGAACTCCACGAACCTGACCAGTTAAGTAACACGGTACATCTGGCAGCATGCGCTGCAAGCAGTTGTTAAGGTTAACATTACATTGAAATGAATCGAATTTATTCGACATTTTAGATGACTTGTTCTGAGGTTTAGTAAGTTTTCAACTTTGGTATCCTCACTGATAATGAAGTTAATTTTCATTAAGATTACAGCAAACCCTCGATATAACGGACTATATGGGGACAGGGGTCTGTCGTTATATCCGAAGATCCGTTATAACCGAGGATCCGCTATATCCGATGGAAATACCGGACAGATCCGTTATATCCCGAAGTTAGTCCGGTATTAGAAATTAGTAGGATTAGAAATAGTTAAAACATCTCATATAAACTATATCTAACAACAACTTCGTTCTGCTATTGAAATTCACGGGGAAACAGTTTCGAGAGTCTTTCATCATAATAATCCATTTAGGGTTATCAAAATACAAGGGTAAAAGAGAACGAACGATTGAGCACTGACTTTATTTTTTATAATGCGATTATTATGACGCAACATCGCACGTCGGGCAGCTAATGCTGCCAGACGTGCGATGTGCCCCGGAGTGAAGAGGTTAGGATCAAATGTCCGAGATCAATTTTACGATTATGTTGTTCTTCATCTCTTTTCTCTCGTCGTCATTCGGTTCCATCTCAAGGACGATCCTAATACCATTGTAATGTGTGAATGTTCTCACGACGTGCCTTAACCTTTGGAAGGACGAATTAAGCCTCTTGTTAAGCCTTCGGATGGTGTGTGTGTGTGATTAACCATGGTCTTGGATCACATGTTGGACACGTGATCGACATCTACTGCCCTCCCTGAAGAGAGCTCAGAGTTCATATATTACCGACCTATGGGTAATGTTATGACCTTACACGCACACACATACCCAACTCCCCGCCCACGAGAGTTGGAATAACAACTCGCTGCGCAGCGGTACTGAAATTATTTCAACCCTGGACGGGATTCGAACCCGGACCTCGTAGTGGCATCTGGGAACTCTACTAACTGCGCCACGAGTTTTGTGTGTGTGTGTGTGTGTGTGGTGTGTGTGTATGTGTGTGCGTGTGTGTGTGCGTGCGTGTGTATGTGTGTGTGCGCGTGTGTGTGTACGTGAGTGTGCACGTGTGTACGTGTGTGTGTGTGTGTGTGTGTGTGTGTGTGTGTGTACGTGTGTGTGTGTGTGTGTGCGCGCGCGCATGCACGTGCACATCTGTCGACAAGATATCGCCCGAACGATTGCACATAATTCAATAAAATATTCAAAGTGCATTTCCATTAGCTTTAGCCAGAAGCCAAGATGCTGTAGGTTCATGGTCAAGGTTACACATTGTGTCTCTAATATTGGGCTCCGTACATAAGTCATATTTTCTCCATGATCGTGAAAAATATTGGCCGCATTTCATTTCTAACCTCAGTTATTCTTAGAGAAGAGAATTTACAGTTGCACTTTTCATGTTAGATCCCCATTAAGTGAAAGAGGTTTAAAGAAATAGATGTTTAAAGGTCGACTAGATGCAATGTATACGGACGAATGGTGTTTTACGTTTATATATATATATATATATATATTTATATATATATATATATATATGTATATATATATATATGCATTATATATATTATATATACATGTATATATGTATATATATATAAATATACATATATATATGTATATATATATATATATTATGTGTGTGTGGGTGTGTGTGTGTGTGTGTTCACTTGGTCTTTGGATCACGTGTTCGACTTGTGATCGACAGCTATTTCCCTCCTGGAAGAGAGCTCAGAGCTCGTAGGTCCGATCTATGGGTAATGCTATGACCTTTCACACACACACACACACCCAACTCCCCGCCCACGAGAGTCAGAGTAACGACCCGAAGCGCAGCTGTACCGAAATTAATTTCGGCCCTGGGCAGGATTCGAACCAAGCACTACGCGCACCACCATGCTAGTAGTTCATCGTTCTACCAACTGCGCCACCGAGTGTGTGTGTGTGTGTGTGTGTGTGTGTGTGTGTGTGTGTGTGTTTGTGTGTGCATAGATAAATGCTCATGGAGGCTGTTTAAAGGCAACTGGTAGCGTAATCGGAAACGTGCTGGTTTTGCACTCGCTTAGTTGTAGGTTCGAATCCCGCACTTCTCTCCGATTTCCAGCAGTGGCTGTCACCTACCCCAACATTCCATAGAGCACATCATAAGGAAAAGGCGATGGCTCTGGTCGTAGCTATTCAGCGCCTTCTGGCGTAGGCTTCTCACCTTCTTTGTCTTCTTCAAGAACAGGGGGTGAGGCGGGGGCGGTCCCTTCATAGGCCATGAGGTAAGAGGCACTGAATTCTGCCTCATACTGTATAACTAGAATCTGTTCCTCAGAAAGTTAAAGTTAATCATATGCTACATAGCGTAGAGTCATATTGTTTCCGTATGATCACCGGATCTCATTGAAGACATTGACAGATTGGAAAAAGTACAACGGTGAGCCAAAAAAAAGATTCCAAGTATAAAAAATAAATCATACGAAAACCGACTGAAACATATGAATCTGTTTTACTTAAAAAAGCGTAGACTCAGAGGTGATTCTAAAGGGAATTGACATCAAAAGTGAAACAAATTTCACACTGAATAAGAATCCGACAAGAAATAATGGTCTCATTCTGTCAGTAAATAGATTTAATTTGGAAGAAGGTAGAAACAACTTCACCAACCGTGTAGTTAATGAATGGAATAAACTTCCTACAGAGTCAGTGCAATGTAGCTCAGTTCGAAGCTTTAAGAATTGCTTTAGATAAACACCTAAGCAAGATGCTGTAACGCCTGCCACTTATTTTATATTATTTGTTTATTTGTTTGTTATCATTTGTCTGTTTTGTTAATTATTATTTGTTTGATTATCATTTACTATTATATATCTGTCAATTTATTATTATTTACTTGTTTATTTATTATTAAATTTTCCTATTTATTTTATTCATGTTTATATTATTATATTTTTTATTTATCTATTTGTTTGTTTGTTTATTTATTTATCATTATATATTTTTTTCGTATCCGAACTAGTTATGGACCAGAAGGTCTCCTGTCGACATGCTCGTCTTTGTGTTCCTTCTTAACAGACGTCAAAAGCCCTTCCGAGCTGAGGCATGAAATTGGGCTCCTGCAGTATAGACAGCGTCCTACCACTGAGTCACTCCACCTTCAAAATACTGAATATTGCTAACGTGTTGAGTTTCCATCTGATGTATTTAACCTCCGGTATAGATCGGCTTCCGTAGAGATGAATGAAATAGTTTAGTGACAGTCAGAACGAATGAGAAAATGCCATCAGGGACAGACAGCTAGGACCCAACAACTATAGTCACCCCTTAATCACATCTAAAAAAAAAACTCATAAATATTTAATGCAAATGTACATTTGTAAAAATTCGTGCTTAGGATCTTTTCTCATCTGAATGAAATTGTCTGGCGTTAGTCATGATGGATCAACTAAAGCTCAACTCAAGATCAAATGCATTAAATACGATAACTTCAAGCCAGCAAAGGAGAACTCCCGGAGGGTCTGTTTTTCTTCTTGTCATCCCATTGGTCATTCTTTGCAATTACTGTAGATCTTCTTGTCCCGTTCCTGGTTATCTTAATGGACAGCCCCATCGAGTTGAAACTTCGCCTCCAGATGTTCGATCATAAAGTGTTTTAATGCAAGAATCTGTCTTGGTTGCTTGTTGATGAAGCTCTGCTTCGGGCAAGATAGAGATCTAATAGCAGATCACGGGAGCGGCGCCTTCTGACGGGGGTGCAAACGTCGATCCCTGGTGCACTTCGCTCTTGCTGAACTCGCTAAAGGTCTTTGACTAGGGAGAAGCTCCTCTTAGTTTTATTCTTAGAACGTTGGATGCAGTGATGCCACTGGTTTATTCAAGGGTTTTTCTTGCGAATCTTTCGTTTAAAAATGAAATGTTAGTTCTCCTCCTCCTCTTCCTTCTCTCCTCCTCTTCCAACTCCTTCTCTTTGTACTCTTCCTCCTCTTTGTACTCCTATTCCTCCTCCCATTTCTTGTCCTCCTCTTCCTCCTCCTCCTCCTACTACTACTGCTACTATTACTCATCTTTGTTCCTCTGTTCCTCCTTCCCTCTTCCTCCTTTCCCTACTTCTCCTACTCCTCCTCCTTTTCTTTTTCCTCTTCCTCTTCCTTTTCCTTCTCATCCTTTTCCTAATTTTCTCCCTCCTATTCCTCCTCGTAGTCCTCTTCTTCCTATACCTCCTTCTCCTACTTCTGCTTCTCTTCTTCCCACCTCTCCTCCTTCTCCATCTCCTACTTCTACTTCTCTTCTTCCCATCCCTCCTCCTCCTCCTTCTCCTCCTCCTCATCTTCTTCCACCTCCTCCTCCCTCTCCTCCTCCTCTTCCTCCTCCTCCTCAGGGTCATCCGTCACGGTAACAGCCCCCCTCGGTGTAACACAGCCACCATTAACTCCTCACCTTGTCGACTTTTTGGTGACGTTTTTCTCGACGGCCATGCGCGTGCGCGCGTAAATATTTACCATGACCCGTTTTAGATTCGCATCGTGCTTTCTTTATCTCGTCCCTCTCTCTCTCTCTCTCTCTCTCTCTCTCTCTCTCTCTCTCTCTCTCTCTCTCTCTCTCTCTCTCTCTCTCTCTCTCTCTCTCTCTCTCTATCTATCTTTCTCCATCTTTGTTTTCCCCTGTCACAAAAATTTTCCCTATATTCTTTCACTCTTTTCACTCCCACTCTCACTCTCTCTCCCACTTTCATTCATTCGCTCACTCATCAAGGGGACTGAAGACCACCTCCTGTCGTATATATATATATATATATATATATATATATATATATAAACACATATATATTTTTATATAATATATATTATATATATATATATATATACATACATACACACACACACACACACACACACACACACACACACACACACACACACACACACACATATATATATATAATATATGTATATTATATATATATACATATATATATACATGCATACATATACCAAAGGCTCTTTTCCCCTTTACACGGGAGGTAGCCAAAAGGCACAGAAACCACTCCCACCCATTCTATCCCCTACATACTCCACTCCACTCTACCCTCTCCCCTCCCTCTTATCTTGGCACCTCCTGGATGACGGGTCATCCCTGCATCTTGTCCACTGCCCTGGGTCATAAAGAGTGTCGCAAGACATAGCACATCCACAGCAAGGCCGCTTCATTAATTCGGCGAGCCCCCCTCTCCGTCCCCTCACGCAGAAAAGGAGAAGACGGGGAGAAATATCTTCGGGCTGCGTCTGTTTATTTCTCATACATACTCCCTTACCCCCATCCCCCACCCACTCCCCCTCATGCATCACAGCATCATCCATACACAACCTTTCTCCGTTCACCCCTATCTTCTGTCCTCTCCCGTCCTTCCTCAACAGACATTCCCCTCTTTCCCAACGCCCCTTTTACCCCATCCATATATATGCATATATATATATATATATATATATATATATATATATGAATACACACACATATATATATATATACAGTATATATGTATATATATATATATACATATATATGTATATATATATATATAATAATAATAATAATAAACAAAGTAAGTAAGTAGTAGCTAGATGAATAAATAGTTAGATTAGATACATATAGATAAATACATGAATGAATAAATAATTAAATAGAGAAACTAAATAGATGCATAAATAGGTAAATAAATAGACATGGAGATAAGGAGGCACACAAAGAGAAGCAAACAAAATAATCAATCATTACTTTCTCCCTTTCCCTCTTCCTTCTCTGTTTACGAATTCTTCCTCCTCCGTCTTCCTTCTATCCTTCTCCTCCTCCTCCTCCTCCTCCTCCTCTTCCTCTTCGTCCTCGTCTTACTTCTTCCGCTCTTCTCCGTCCTCCTCTTCCTTTGCTTCCTCTTCGTCCTATTCCTCATCCTATTCCTCCTCCTCCTCTTCGTTCTCCTCCTCCTTCTTTTCCCCCCCTTCATATTCGTATTTCTTCTCCTTTTCCTCCTTCGTTTCCTCCTCCTCCTTTTCCTTCCCGTCCTCTTCTTTCCTTTCTTCCTCTTTGTCCTCCTCCACCTCCCTTTCATCTATCCTCCTACTCCTTCTCTTCGTCCTCTTCCACCTCCTTCTTCATCCATCCCCCCTCTCCTCCTCCCCTTCCTTGTCCTGCTCCTCCTCCTACCTCTCTTTGTCCCCCTCCTCCTCGTCGTCCTCCATCACCTCCTTTATCCATCATCCTCCTCCTCCTCCTTCTCTTTGTTCTCTTCCACCTCCTGCTTCAACCATCCTCTTTCTCCTCCTCCCATTCCTTGTCCTCCTCCTCCTCCCCCTCCCAGTCCTCCTCCTCCTCATCGTTGCCCTCCATCACCTCCTTTATCCGTCCTCCCCTCCTCCCTCTCTTTATTCTTCTCCACCTCCATCTTCATCCTTCCTTCTCCTCCTCCTCCTCCTCTTCCTCCTCCTCCCCTCCTTGTCCTCCTCCTCGTCGTCCTCCATCACCTCCTTTATCCATCCTCCTCCTCCTTCTCTTTGTTCTCCTCCATCTTCATCCTTCCCTCTTCTCCTCCTCCTCTTCCTTGTCCTCCTCCTCCTCCCCCCTCCTTGTCCTCCTCCTCGTCGTCCTCCACCACCTCCTTTACCCATCCTCCTCCTCCTTTCTTTGTTCTCCTCCACCTCCATCTTCATCCTTCTCCTCCTCCCCTTCCTTGTCCTCCTCCTCCTTCTCCCCCTCCCCCTCCCCCTCCTTGTCCTCCTCGTCGTCCTCCACCACCTCCTCCTTGTCCTCCTCCTCGTCGTCCTCCACCACCTCTATCCATCCTCCTCCTCCTCTTTCCTCTTCCTCCTCTTCCTTCTCCCGACGCAGTCAGACTCTCCGTCTCTCCCCGATGGTGTAACACGAGCACAAGAAGACAAACTGGCCGTGACCCTCGGAGCGCCCGCTCAGCCAGGTCACGTGACAGTCCTGTGAACGGATGGCGGGGACGGCACTGACACTGTTGTTGTTACGAACTGACAGGAGAAGTTTACGTTAAAGTGAGCAAACGATTTGCCAACTGTCCAAGGACAGGCCCAGACAGGTTCTTAAATGTGTGTATATACATGTGTATATATATATATAAATATATATATATATATATATATATTTTATATACATGTATGTATATTACAAAGGATTACAAAGGCGGAGCATGCCGACAGGAGACCTTTTGATCCATATCTAGGTCGGATGCGAAAAAAAAAATCATATTAATAATAAAACAATAAATAAAAACTATAATAATGTAAATAACAATAAAATACATAAATAAATGCATAGGTATAGTTAAATGATAAACAAACAGGTAAATAGTAAATAATAATAAATTGACATATAACTAATAATAAATGAAAATCAGACAGACAAATGATAACAAAACAAAAACAAATAATATAAGATAAATTATAATCATTACAGCATCTTACTTAGGTATTTATCTAACTGATTCTTAAAGCTTCGAACTGAACTACATTGCACTACCTGTGCAGGAAGTTTATTCCATTCATTTACTACACGGTTGGCAAAGTTGTTTCTACCTACTTCTAAATTGAATCTATTTCCGGATAGTTTGAGACCATTGTTTCTTGTCTGATTCTCATTCAATGTGAAAATTTTGTCACTTTTGATGTTGTCAATTCCCTTTAAAATCTTAAAGACCTGTATCAAGTCACCTCTGAGTCTACGCTTTTTTAGGGAAAACAGATTTATCTGTTTTAGTCGATTTTCGTATGATTTATTTTTGATATTTGGAATCAGTTTTGTGGCTCGCCGTTGTACTTTTTCCAGTCTGTCAATGTCTTTAATGAGGTTCGGTGACCATACAGAAACAGCATATTCCAAATGTGGACGAACTAACGATTTATATAGCTAGCTAACTAACGATTTATATAGCTTGTATATACATATATGTATATATATATGTATATACATATATATATATATACACACACATATATATATATATATATATATATATATACATGTGTGTGTGTATGTGTATACATATGTATATATGAAAAATATAATGTAGAGAGGTTGAAACAGAAGAGACAAAGACTATATATCTGTTCAAAATTTCGAATAGGTTAAGTATTCATAATATAAAAGAAGAAGAGTTAAACATGGTTAACATACTTGGAATGACAGTAGAAGTCAATGGATCAGGAGAAGAGGCAATAGGATATATAAGTGGTAGGAGAAGTGAGAACTGGTATGATAAAGAATGCAAAGAAGTTAGTAATGAGTGCAGGAATGAAAAGGACGATGGAAAAATAAAAAGAACAATGATACATTAAGAGAATCCCTAAGGGAGAAGAGAAGACTAAGAAAAGACTTTCCAGAACAAAACAAAGAAGGAAATTAGAAGATGAGTTGGACAAAATTGATAAAAAAGATGCAATTGCTGGTAGGACACGAAATCAGTATAGAACAGTGGTTGGTTCATAACGTGGGATACCTGTACCCCAATTGGGTACGACACCTTAATCCTTGGGGTACGAGACATTATAGCCATTGCAATGGTACTCTATATTTACCATGTGAAGGCATAATGTGCATTCATTGTATCTTACTAATTGACATTTCTAATTTGAAACAAAAAAGTACCTTTGTTCAGTAATTGAATATATCTAATCATTTCTCAGCATGGTTTGTATCACTAACCCTTTTCATATGTTTGCATGGTATTTATATTGGATGAGGGTACAAGAGAATTTTTGTCTGAGATATCAAGGGATACGGGCACTGAAAATGGTTAAGAACAGCTGGTATAGAAGAATACGCAGAATCAAGAATGGCTATGAAGATTGAAGAACAACATTTAGAAATGCTGACGAACAATTGCTGCACCAGCAGGAAGATGTCATGACAGAAAGGTAGAGATATTTCAATGAAATGTTGAATAAGACAGATCCAGAGGACCTTTTGAAAGAAGACAAAGACCTTGGAAACAGAAGAAGTACAAATCCCCAACAATACTAGATATAAGAAAGGAAATAAAAAGTTTAAAGAACATTAAAGCACCCGGTTGTGACAATATTACAGAAGAAATGATTAAAAGGAGATGAGAGAGACTAGGAAGATAAATTCACGAACTGATAAAAGATATCTAGAAGGATAAATTCACGAATTAATAAAAGATATCTGGACTAAAGGCATTATTCCTAAGCAGTGGAGAAAATCAATTATTGTGTCATTACACAAGAAAGGGTCAAATCAGGAAGGTAGAAACTATAGAGGAATTAGCTTATTATGTATTATATGTAAGATGCTTACCGAAACTAGAAATAAAAGAATGACAAGCAAAAGAATATCAAGGAAAAAAACAAGCAACGAGTCTACAACGTGGTTATAAAACCAGTGATTTTTTTTTTTTTTTCGAAAACGCAGTGTAAAGAAAAAAAATCACAGACCCGATGTATGACAATCAAGAGGGAACCTGGAAAAGACGACACAACTAAGAAATAAGAAAACTAACGCAGCAAAGAAATTTTTAAGAAGTCAAAATCAGGAGATTCCGATGGGAAGGCCACTGCACGAGATTGGAAGATGAAAGGAAACCAAAATTGATATTAAATGGGAAGATACGAGGAAGAAGACCAGTGGGTCGCCCAAGGCATAGGTGGAATTATAATGTGACGAAGGATTTGGGGGGGATTTTTTAGAAAACGATTCGAAATGGCAGGAAGTAGCTGGAAAGTAGCGAAGCACAGTGGAGGCGGTCATGGGCCATGGAGAGTAAATAAGTGCATACATACATACATACATACATACATACACACACAAACACACACATATATATACAATATGTGTATGTGTGTGTGTGTGTGTGTATTTACATAGTTGTATCTTACGGGAAGGGGAGCTACGCTCGTGTGTGTGTGTGTGTGTGTGTGTGTGTGTGTGTGTGTGTGTGTGTGTGTGTGTGTGTATCACAACACACTTACACCGAGGAACAACAACAGTACCCTTCCCTTCCCCTGCAAAAAAAAATAAAAAAATAAAAAATAAATAATAATGATAATAAATAAATGAGTAAATAGATAAGTAAATAAATTGTGCTTCATTGGTGACAATACACATTCTATTTTTCTTAACTATCTTGGTTTTTAAAATCATTACACACAAGGACGAGATTCGAACCCGGACTGCCACTACGGAGGTTCGGGTTCGAATCCCGCCCAAGGCTGAAACAATTTCAGTATCGCTGCGCTGAGGGTTGTTACTCCAACTCTCGTGAGCGGGGAGTTGTGTGTGTGTGTGTGTAAGGTCACAGCATTACCCATAGATCGGTCATATACGAGCTCTGAGCTCTCTTCCGGGAGGGAAATAGCTGTCGATCGCGGGTCCAGCATATGATCAAAAGACCATAGTGAATCATAGTTTCTTAGCGATCGTGTTTGTTGAGATGAATAAAATCGTCTTACGGTAGCCAGAATAAAATCCACAGAGGCAAAGTCCCTCATCACTTTCATTCCTGGTGGTACTTTAACTTCTCTTCTGAATGCCGTCAAACGATTCTATTATCCTCTGTGGCGTTTCCCTTAGTAGTACAAGTGTTTGTATGTGATTTGCAGTAATGCACATCAATGAATGAATTAGCGTATTTATTTACTCAGTTATTTGCCTAGTTAATGATTCAGAAAACACAACGTTACGTTTATTTCTTCGTTCTTTTTTTATGCTTTAGCTGGCCTTGTTAAAGACAAAAGAATTTTGTTTATTTATTGTAACATTTATTTTTTTATTATTATTTTTTTTTACCTTCGTGTTCTATTGAAGTTCCAGTGATTTGGTGCCGGTTTGATATCAGCCATGGTCTGTCATATCTAATGGTTAGCATCGAGGGCTATCAACGATGAAAACCCAAGATCGCGCCTTGTTTCGGCGTGAAAAGTTTCGCCTATTGATGTAATCTGTTACTGTACCCCTTGAAGAAGGGGATGGGTGTGTGCTATGTATGAGGCAACAAAGTTACCCATAGATCCGTCTATATGGAGAGTATGAGCCCTTATAGGGGAGGGCAACTGTTGTCGATCACGAGCCAGGCACGTGATCCTTTTGCGTGTCCTTTTGCGTGCTGCTTCTCCTCTTCCTTTGCTTTTTGGCACTTTATCATCGTTATTTTATTTAAGGTTCTATTTCTTCCTTTTCGCTCTCTTTATTAGGGGTGTGCCGATTAATCGGGATCGGCAAGAATCGGCACTTTTTTGGTGAACCGAGAAACGTTAATTTTTTTTTTTTTTTTTTTTTTTTTTTTTTTTTTTTTTTTTTTTTGAGAAAAGGATTCGGCATCGGCAATATCTTGCCGAAGAAGATGCCAATTCTCAGAGAGAGAGAGAGAGAGAGAGAGAGAAAGAAAAAAAGAAACGATTCTCGCCGATACCGGTTCACCAAAAAAGTCCCGATTCTTTCCGATTCCGATTAATCGGCACAGCCCTACTCTTTATTATTTTCTTACGTCTTCCTCACGCAAAAACTTCTCCAAAACTTATCTAGTCTCAAGTGTGTGTGTGTGTGTGTGTGTATATTTACCTAATTGTAGTGTACAGGAAAGGAAAAGCTGCCCTTAGTCCCGTCCCCCTACTCTTCAAATTACCATACCTAACCTCAAATTCATGTACAGTTTCAACTTATTCTATATCCTTGACTTCCAATTATAATTTTATATAAATTTATGCATTGTTATATGTGTGTGTCTGTGTGTGTGTTAGTGTGTGTGTGTGTGTGTGTGTGTGTGTGTGCGCTTTCATGTGCGTGTGTGCGTTTGTATGTAAATGTGTACAAGCGTTCGTTCATGCCAGCGCGTTACATAACATCTTACATCTGCACAAAAAAAAAAAAAAAAAATATCTTTTATCCGGAAGCGAAACTGCCTCTCGTATCTATATTCCCTGATACACTTCCCCACAGTCATACAATACAAACACACATTCCTTCATGGCTTGAAAACGGCTGAGAACGGATTGCATATATTTCTGCCTCGGCAGCCACTCTGCATACGTAAACCCCGCTCACATGTTAGCTATTAAGTAGTTTCCTTCTCCGGTAGCTCCTCCTCTTTCTCCTTCCCCCCCTTCCCCCTTCCCCCTTCCCCCCTTCCCCGTCCCTTCCCAACCTCTGCTCCTTCCTTAATGTTATCCTTCTTCTGTTAATCTACAAGTTCTCAAAGCTAATTTATTCTTTATTTACGTTCTTCTTTTCCCCTCCTATAGAGCCCCACCCTTCTTTTTCTTCTTCTATCCTTCCACCTTACTTAAAAAAAAAAAAAAAAATTATTTCCATCTCAACTCTCTTCTCCCTTCCCTAATGCCATCCTCTTCCTGTTAATCTACAAATTCTCAAACCTAATTCATTCTTTACGTTCTTCCTTCCTTTCCCTTCCTAGAAAACACCATCTTTGTTTTACCTCCTCTATCCCTCCTCCACACTAAAGAATAAAAAAAAAAAAATCTCTCTCTCTCCCTCTCAGCTTCCTCCTCCTCTTCTCCCTTTCCTATCACTCATTGTCAGAAATTCTCCCGAACTTTAAGTAATGAGGACGAGGACGTTGCCGTGGAGGACTGCAATAGGGGTAATAATTCTCCTTCGTTTCCAGCTGCTGTACCTTGAAGGACTACTGCATGGTTGTTCCCCACCCCCGACCGCTAAGTGTTCTGCCCAGTGTGACACCGGACACCGCTACAGTGCTCTGCTACGCCAACTATGCTAATTGGAGCCGTGCGCGCACTCACGCACGCACATGTACACAAACATACGCGCGTGCGCTCGCGCGCACGCGCACACGCATAACGTTCATACACGAATGTGCTTGTGTGCACGCATAGATATACACATGCATAGACACACAGAAACAAACACACACACACACACACACACACACACACACACACACACACACACACACACACACACACACACACACACACACACACACACACACACACACACACACACACATACAGACAGACAGACATACACACACGCGCACACACACACCACACACACACACACACACACACACACACACACACACACACACACACACACACACACACACACACACACACACACACACACACACACACACACACACACACACACAGACAGACAAACAGACACAGACAGACAAACACACACGTACACCTACAGACACACACATACACACACACACATACACACACACACACACACACACACACACACACACACACACACACACACACACACACGCACACACACACGTGGCCCGTAGAATAGATCTTCCGCTGTCCCATACCCGCGAATTACTCTGTGACTCATTATTTGTTGGCTTTTCTCCCCCTTTCTCTCTCTCTTTAATATCCCTGGCGGAATTTTACGCGACATTCTCCTCCGATAAGGCTCTGTTTCTCTGGAAACCTGAATTCTAACCCTTTTAGCACGATCATTAACATACTTTTCGAATTTCCCTCCACCTCATGCCAGGCGATTTTATTCAGATGTAAATTTTTACTCTGGATAAAGGGGGCAAGTTCTGAACATAAGAACATAAGAATAGAGGAGGGTGTAAGAGACCATGAGGCCTATACTAGGGAGTTACATGTTCATGATCACCTATCGTTTGTATTTCAAGTAATTCCTTCAAGGTGATAACGTGACTTGTGGATTGTTCATTAACTCTCGCCAAATGATTTCATTTGACTGAGAAGCGATTCTTAGATTTAGATGTTATCTAGAACCGGGTAGCAGCCATGTCAGTGGCTCTGAAATCTAGAGGTGAAAGATTTCATGTCCTATTTATCTAGTGAGACACTAAGACTCGCTGGAGTTACAATCTTAGTGATAAATGAGCTTCTGGATTACTACGAAAAAAAGAGGGAAATTGTGGAGAAGTGAAATTTGAGTGGAATTTAAGAATTGTGATTTTTTTTTTTATTCAGAAATGATAATTAAGAAACTCGGTCAGGTCGGAGTATACAGAATATAATGTCATATTTTGGCTCCTTAGTATCTTTATTAGTGACGCATTATGTTCTGCATTGAAACTAATGTCTCTTAGCAAGAGCTTCTTGTAGATCCTTCAACATTATTTCTGGGCTCCTTGTTGCTCCTTTGAAGGATCACAAAGTCTACTAAGGCTATGTTGACACTCAGCCTTACAAAAACATTACCAAGGTTCTCTTGCTTATGACTACAAATACACCAAAGGGAGAGTAAACCAAGCTATACTTGGATAGTCAGTTCCTTTGTTGTAATGACAAACTTGAATAGTTTACAAAGGATGAGCGTGCTGACAGAAGACCTTTCGGTCCATAACTGGGTCGTATGTAAAAAAAAAAAAAATAATAATAAAAAAATAAATAAATAAATAAATAAATAGATAAAAAAAATAGATGAATAAAATTAAGTAAAAAACAAATAAACAAATAAATAAATAAATATAATAAATAAGTAAATAAATAGATTTGTAAATAGATAAATAAAATAAAAACAAGCTGATGTCATGCAATGTTTTAGCTCCTTGGTATCCTTATGAGTGACACATCACTGTGGCGAGAGAGTCATATTTTTGATCAGACTTTTCCCTCTGCGATGTAGCAATGGACTTTCACATGGATGAATCAATTTGCCTGGCGAATGAAGTAATAACAAGATAAATTCCACCCGAAACTGAAATACCTGACAAGCCCATAGCGTATCACCGGTGAAAGGATTATTGCCTTACCGTGGTGCCATATCCACTTGGACGTTGACCACCATGTAGTTCCGTTCCTGTCTGCACATGGCTCTTATTAACCCATTCAACTCATGTCAGCCGTTTGTGGTGTAGATATGAAAAACCGTATATGGTAGGCCTCGCGCCGGCCCGTA
>NC_134796.1:53236476-53238976 GCF_046742065.1 Oratosquilla oratoria
ATGCTCCATCAACCACAACCTACCCCTTCATGGCTAGATTGCATTATCTCTAAGAAATATTGATACACTAATTACATAACACGTTCTTAATTCTACCTATAAAGAAAGTCAATATAAAAAAGCACATGGAATTGTAGTTTCCGTGGTCGTCGTTTCAGTGGAGGTCGTCGTCTTCGAAGTAATCGAAGAACCGAAGTCGCTGATGTCTTCGGCAGGGAGAGTCTCAATGGACTCTTCGGATGATGAGTAGCATTGACTAGTCGTTATGTTTGATGGCCCGTGGAAAGAATATTCTATCTTTTTTTTTTATCTCGCGTTTAACTCTTTATTTTCTTGTCTTTATTTGCTCTTTATATCGCACTGGAGAGTCGGGGAGGGAACACATAAACACTTCGAGCATGCTTTGGGTTGGTGATCTCTTCGTTGGAGGTTCGAAACTAAACTGAAACCCATCACCAATGCTGAAGGCACCTCATTGGAGAAGTACTTCGCTTCTGAGGCCGTCTAGCTAATCCCGTTTGGTATCTGGACGTATCTGGTAGTCATTCCAGAGTCTCCTAAGAGCTTAGGACACTCACCAAAATCATCCATCGTTCTCAGACTTCGTAAAAAAAAAAAAAAAAAAAAATCCACCAAATCGCGTCTGGGTTTCTGACGACTTCGCCGGTGCCGAAGAAGAATACCTCGAGGATCCGGGAGGCTTCTCTTCGTGAAGAACTTCCGAGATAAACCTCAACCGTTTACCTGATGTTCTTCGAGTTGGACTTCGGGCAAGACGACTACCGAAGAAGTCGAACAGGTGTTCTTGCGTCAGAAGGTGTCTGTCAGTCGACAGGCAGAGCGACTGGCTGACAGGTGCTGATGGACTTCGAGTGTGGAGGACACTAACCGGGAGAGTCGATCGTAGGCAGCTCCACGTAAACACTGAAAAAAGAAGAAAGAAGAAAATTAATTATCAAGCAACGTAAAGTATTTGATTGTTAAAAAAAAAAAAAGTGGACTGGTTGCGTAATCGGAAGCATGCTGGTCTCTGATTCGCTCAGTTGTGGGTTCGAATCCCGCAGTCCTATCCGATTCCGTGCAGTGACCGTGACATGGGCCAGCAATCCACACGCATAGGGCAAAGGTGACGGCTTCGGCCGCAGCTACTTAGCCCCTCTTGGTTTAGGCTCTTCACCTTCGCTTCTTCGCTTTGTTTCAGTGAGGAAAAAGCTTAGAATCTACAGACAGCATCCATTTTCATAAGGCGAGTTGTTATAACCAAAGACTTATTCTAGTCAAACAATTGTATATCAAACAAAACTCTAAGCGAGTGGGCATTTTTTCCCCCCAGGTGACAATAGCTGGATTTACTAGATTTAAGATAAACCCCTCATTATGATAGAAATAAATAAATAAAATAAAATAAAATAAAATAAAATAAGATACAATAAATAAATAAAATAAAATGTTTGTGAAATATCCTCGTCCAAAAATGTTTGAAAATAAAGACAAAAAATCGAGTTCTTTTATTTGGTGTCGAATAAAACAGTTTGGTATGAGCCGGAATTAAAAACCTAAGAGTATGATTCTAGTCAACAGATTAATCGAGAGATCTATAACCGAGATAGTCTTTAATCCGAATAACATTTAATTCACTTGAGGAACAGAAGTCTCTCCTAGCGTAATAACATCGTCTGACATTAACCAGAATAAAATGCATAAAGTGAGGCGACACTCCGTGACAGAGTGAAGACGACTTTGTTGCGACGACATTCCGTGGGAGAGAACTTTACCGCGAGTCTTTCGTCGGGTCTGGGGTTTGCTCCGTACCAGGCCCAGATACATTGTGTACCCTATGACTTCGCCACCCCTCCCACACTCCTCCTATCAGCTTCTTTCTGTTCCACTGTACCTCCCTCTGTGCTCCTCTGACAAGCTAAACCATCATACTTTGTATCTTGCAAGGTGTGTCTATTCCATAAACACTCACCAAATGGGATCAAACAAAGCCCGTGGGAGTGACATTTCACTCCTAATTAAAAAAATATATGTATAAATAAAATAAATAAAATAGAATAATATAAAATAAAATAACAAAATAAAAATAAGATAAAATGAAATAATAAAAAAATGAAAATAAAAATAAGATAAAATAAAATAAGATAAATAGAATAAAATAAGGTAAAATAAAACGAAATCAGATAAAAAATAAAATGAATAAAATAAAATAAAGTCCCTCGCCCAACCCAGCAGCCCACGGATCCGCCCGGCGTTGGGTCCCGGCTGGAATTACACCCTTGTTCGTCATCCAGCAAACACAACTTCGTCCCCACTCACCCATACACCCAAGGAGCGGACGACCATGGGGTAATAGTTGATGGTCACATAAAATGAATAAATAAGTCAATGGCACTCTTTATTTTTGGTTGGTTTTTAATTTATTTGTCTTTTGTATTGTCTTCACTTTCTCCAAATTCACCCCCCCCCCCAAAAAAAAAAAATGGAATCGTGAATCGTG
>NC_134796.1:53243976-53251476 GCF_046742065.1 Oratosquilla oratoria
AGGACCGACGATTTTATACAGCTGAGATGGCAATCTTCGTCGTGAAAGAGGTACCTATCGATCGAGACCCAATCTAGGTCAGCATCCGCCCACTTGGGTGTATTAAATAGCCTGTTTATTGCCAGAAGAAAGTATGTAAAGAGAGTTACTGAATTGAAGGGGCTAGGGAAAACTCGGTCTTTCGGCGTTGGCGCTCCGTGGGCTGTCTTTCCCGGCCCGGGGTTCAACTGTCGCGGCGCGGTGCGGCGAGTCCCCTCTACTCGGCAGATCATCTCCCGTTACCTGTTCGGGTTTCTCGACCATCGTGCCGGGGAATTAAGGGCTTGAGAGGTTTTGAGCCTTTGTATTAAGGCGGACTTAAGTTTCGAAAGAAAAAAAGTTGGGGGTGGGAGGAGACGTGGCAAAATGGAATGTTGTCCTGCGTTTACTTCTTAATTGCGAAATACTAACTTACTCGTAGCTGTCAGCAGTCTTAGATATGAAATATAAAATTTCTTCTAAAGTGGATGACTTTTATATTTGGTTTGGTTAATTATGTTTTTTTTTTTTTCTTTCATTGTCTTTGTTTAGCTGGAGGAAACCTTCTTTGGAACAAAACGCTTAAACCAGTGTTGCCGCTGTGATCTATGCCAGTTCCCATAAATGAGTGAGATTTTTTCCACTAGGAAATCTGGATTTCCACATTTTTTCCCACAAAAAGAAGGAATTATTATATGCGCAAATAAGTTCATTGCAACATATGATTCTTCAAATTCTACACAAAAATAATCCCATGTGAGAAATTTTTTCACACAAAATGACATCAGCGGCTTAAAAACTCATCTCGATTAACTCTTTCAGATACATTTTTTCTGCCACCAGGTTTCATTCAGTAGAAAGGGACCCTCCTCCCTCTTCCTCCCTCCTCCTCCCCCTCCCCAACTCTCCGTGCCCCACCCTGTTCACCAAAAGGGGTTAAAAGATTCCTCTACTTTGGAAGACCTCAATGCCTTTGTGGGTTGTCTGGGCAAGGTGCGGACGGCTCGTCACTCTTGCTTGCGCGCATCGACCCTTCCTTGTTTGTTTACAAGATGGCGGGCGGATGTTGTGAGGACCGGGGGAGGGGGGGAGAGTCTCAAAAGATAAACAAACGTTTTATTTCGTTGCTAAATTAAACGTCTCTGAGGTTTGAGTGAACGCTTAAGAATAAGACAGGAATGCGCCGATTGGAGTGTGAGTTGACTTGGGTATGTCTACATATGGAAGAAGAAGAGAAAGAAGTTGGGAAGTCTATGCCAAGAAGGGTGCAGTAGCTGCGGCCGAAGCCGTCACCTTTGCCCTACTATTCGCTTCAGGGACTGTTAGACCAGTTAACAGTCACTGTTGTGAATTGGAAATGAGAGCGGAAGAAATAGATAAATGAATAGATACGTAAACAGATAGAGAGTTGAATGAATAAGTGAATAAATATGAATAAATATATAAATAGGTGAATAGTTAGATCAAATGAATAGTTAGATCAATAGATGAATAAATAGATATTAAGTCACTTTTGGGAATTGGAAATGAGCGTTGAAAAAATAGATGAGTAGATATGTAAGCAGGTAGAGAGTTGAATGAGTAAATAAATGAATAAAGATAAATTAATACGGTATATGATTTAGTGAAAATATAGACAAATTAATAGATAGATCAATAGGGGAATGAATAAATAAATAAATATGTAAACAGGTATTGAATTAAATGAATAAATAAAAGAATGAACACAAATAGATAAGTTAGTGCATAGATAGACAAATGAATAGATAGATCAATAGATGAATAAATAGACAAATAAATGAATTAATAAATAGAAGTAGAAAACACATGCATATGCTAAAAGGGCCTTTTCCTGTGATTTTAATCCCTTGATTGTTTTCTTTCTAAGAAACTTATGAAAAGTTCTGTTGTCCATTGACTGATGAAACACCCAAAGTGCTGAATAAAACAGTCTGACGGGAACTAGAAGAGATACTGAGTTGTGTGGTTTATTTAAAGCCATGGGCTCCACTCTTTCTAGCTTTCTATTGAGATCAAGGCGTAGGCATAGATACTAGTAGATAATGTTGCTTTCTTAGTTTAAAAAAGATAGTACAAAGAGAAGTATGTGTGTGTGTGTGTGTGTGTGTGTATGCGTTTGTGTGTGTGTGTGTGTGTGTGTTTGTGTGTTTGTGTGTATGCGTGTGTGTGTAATTCTCCATGGTCTTGGATCATGTGTTGGACTCGTGATAGACAGTTTTCACACTCCTGAAAGAGAGCTCAGAGCTCATATATGACCGATCTATGGGTACTGCTGTGACCTTACACGCACGCACACACACACACATACACACACACACACACACACACACACACACACACACACACACACACACACACACACACACAAAACTCCCCGCTCACGAGAGTTGGAGTAACAACCCACAGTGCAGCGATACTGAAACTATTTCAGCCCTGGGCGGGACTCGAACCCGGACCGCCGTAGTGGCAGCAGGGAACTCTAACCACTGCGCCACGAGGTGTGTGTGTGTGTGTGTGTATGTGTATTCGCCTATGTTCCCCTACTCCTTCAATCGCACATCCGGCAAGGAGGAGATCAAGCACTTGTCTATTTCTGAAGCTCGCCCTCGAGTTTCACCCTCGACCTCGACGAAGCTTATGATACTGTATCTCGAGATACTAACAAACCCTTTCGCGTTAATCGCGGTGACGCTGATAAGACGAGGGTGAGGGAGCGACAATAACTTAAAGTGTCTGGAGGCAAATGCGTTCCGAAATTGTCACGACGGGGGATGATGGAGCTTGATGGTGATGCTACTGTTGATGGTGATGAGGAGGATAGAGGAGTGGAAGAATGATGAAGAGAAGATAATAAAGAAAAAAAAAAGGAAGATTAAAGGGAGGAGATGAATGAGGATTATAAGGAGGAATGAGAATGGAAGAATGATGAAGAAAATAGAAGGAAATAATGAAAAAAAGGAAGATGAAGAGGAGGAGATGAATGAGGATTATAAAGAAGAATGAGATGAAAAGTAAGTGAATGATGACGAAGAGGAGGAAGAGGAGGGGGAGGAAGAATATAAAGAGGAAGAGGTGTAGGGTGAAGACGAGGAAGAAGAACTGAAGATATTTCATTTTATTTTATTATAGTTTTTATTTATTATTTTATTATTATTATTATTATGATTTTTTTCGCATCCGACCTAGATATGGACCAAAAGGTCTTCTGTCGGCATGCTCCGCCTTTGTAATCCTTTGAGGATGAGGATGATGAGGAGTAAGAGGAGGAGGAAGAGAACGAGGATAAAGGGAAGAAGGGGAAAAGGATAACGATGAAGAATAAGATGAGAGCACGTAAGAACAAGAGAACTGGAAGTAACTTTAGGAAGAGTAAGAGGAGGAGGAGGAAGAGTAAGAAGATAATAAGGAAGAGCAACAAGAGGAGGAAGAGGTGGAGGAGGAAGAGGAAGAGAAGGCAGAGAAGGAAGGGTACAGAGTTAATATTTGTTTACATGCTTGTGACTGACATACGATGCTCTTCAGTTTCTTACCTTCAATGTAATATTCACGATGACGACGATGACGACGACACCTCCAGGTTGACGATGACGACGACGGGGTGGAAAAAGGACGAGGACGACGACGAAGACAACGAAGACTACTTGGTTGGCAATGATGAAAATCATCAGCGGCTATTGGTCAAGCGAGAACGACGGCCGGCCGGGCGCAAGAGGTAGACGGCGGGGTGACTGGACATCTGACTGGCTGGCTGGACTACTGACTTGTTAGTGACTGACGCAGCCTTGCAGGACAAGACGCGACATGACTGGCCTTGTAAAGTGCTGAGGAAGGTTCCTCTATAGATTGAAAAGCAACACAAAATGATGTACGCAAATGTGAGAAGGACGAAGAAAAATGAAAAAAGAAAATCAAAGAAGATGATAATGGAGAAGAGATCCTGCTGACCTTGCTGCCCAGGATAGTGTGGGAATCAAGGAATGTAATCCAACAGCGATCGATAGGACTCTTGTAGTAGTAGTAGTAGTAGTAGTAGTAGTAGCAGGAGGAAGAGGAAGAAAAGGAGGGGAGGAGAAGGAGGAGGAAAAAGAAAAAGAGGAGTAGGAGGAGGAGGAAGAGGAGGAGGAGGAGACAGAAGCTTAAGGAGGAGAAGCCCGAAGTCACAAGACGTCTTGTGACAAGAGACTCTCCTTCAGGATGACTGAAGATTTCAGTGAGTCTTAACTCTTTAAGAAATACTCTTATGGAACCAGGAGGAAACAGCTGATGTTGACAACCAGAAGACCTTAACCCGTGAGATTCCAGAGAGAGTTTACTTGGCTTAAACGGGTTGGCTAACTGAGAACGTCTTGGTTCTTAACTCTGTTGGCATCATAAGATGTCACTCAGAGCTGAACGAAATCGCTCTAGCAAGAGCGAAGTCTCAGAAGAGTGTCTTGCTGGTTGGCGGAAACTTGCTAAGTTTATTTGCCCGAGGAAGAAATCGGGTTTACGGAGAACGAGAACAACACTTAATGATAACTATTCAGAACAGCGACAACATACAAGCTCCTCTCAGAGGGGATAATAACAACAACACAACCTCATCGACAACGACGGCGTATGTAGGAAAAGAAAAAAAGAGAGAAAAAGATAGAATCAGAGAGAGAGAGAGAGAGAGAGAGAGAGGAAAATGAAGTTAAGGAACCAGTGACATACGAAGACGAAGACGACGAGTACACCTTAAGATTAAACTATGAAAGATGACGATGACGATGACGATGATTAGTCGGTGGCCGGGAGGGTCACCGCACGGTGAGGGTTCTGTGAGACGGAAGCTCTGGGTCCCCGAAGAACTACTTTTTGAGCTCTTGGGCCCAGACGGCTTGGGGCCATCCAGTTCGGCCCTTCTTGTTCCTCTCTTCGCAGCTGGTTGCCGTCACTGCTGCGGAGGCCTGTGAAGTAAAATGAGAAGAATTACACAAAGTTTAAGGGATTCAGAGGAAGTACACTATAATCGCTATAGATAGTATCTGAAGTGTTACAAATGAATATCTATATACAGTATTTCATACATTACCAATAGATATTCATTTAAAGCATTTAAAATGTTATCAAGGAATATGTATGGAAAATGTTTTAGATTTCGCAATGTCTATGTTGGGTTGATGTATGAAATATATATGGATGGTTACATATAAATATGTATGTATATATATATATATATAATACAGCGCGGGTGCAAATTGATTATCGAGCCTATAACAACGGCTCTCTTTCTGAGTTAATGAACCAGAACATTTTTAATGACTCCTCCCACGTTACTGATCAAAGAAAGAAAAAAGAAAAAGAAAGGAGAAAAGAAAAAAAGAGGAAGAAAAACGAGAAAAAAGAATAAAAGGAAAAAAGAAGAAGAAAAGAAAACAAGAAGACAAAAAAAAAAATGGATTGTTTATAAATCGTTCGTCCATGACGCACACCCAAGTACCAGGAACTGCAACTCCCCAGGGATGGACGGCGTGACGCGCCTGTGGTGACTATGACGTCAGAGCCTCTGCAAGCCGCCATTAGCCAAGCAGTGACGTCACGGAAATGCTTATGACGTCACATGTTGATCTAGGTTGTGGTAACCCGCAAAGAGGAAGTGTTTAGATGTTAGTTTAACACCGCTAAGAATAAGACTGAAGGCTGAGAAAACATAACGGGAGAAGAAGACGTCTAGGAAAGGGACTTGGCGTAGTCTGGAGCACGTGCGTTTGACCATTTGGTATATATGATTACTCGTGGCTTAAACTCGTGAGTTTGTATGTTTGCTCGTAAGTATATGTATATATATATATATATATATATATATATATGTATATTATGTATATATTATATATATATATATATTATATATATATGTATATTATGTATATGTTATATATTATATATATTATATATATACATATATTATATATACATATATATATATATATATATATATATATATATATATGTGTGTGTGTGTGTGTGTGTATGCACATTTATGTAGACACTAATGGTATACGTATATTTCGTCGCAAGAGGAGACACCTTCCAACCAATCATTTCACTAATTTACTTTTATTGTCTTTCTCGACTATCTCCACCCGCCTCTTCTAATGTCTGTCACTACCTCGCCTCCTTTAATATCTACTTTGCCACTTCTCCATTTGTTACTTCTTCGTACACTCAATGACTCGTTTTCAACGTGTTTCTTAGTTGTTTTTTTCTAATTATATTGCCACTGTGTCTTTTCTATTTGTGATGTTAACTTACACTCGACTTGAGATAAATCTGCCTTCATTTGTATATATCAGTTCATAGAGTTTGTGCAAATGTGTGTGTGTGTGTGTGTGCGTGTATTTATGTGTATGTATGCGTGCATACGTGCATGTATGTATGTGTGCGTGCGCACGTGCAGGTGTGCCTGTGTTTCTCCGCAAGAGGACGTGTATGTACAGTATATGTATATGTGTGTGTGTGTGTGTGCGTGCATGTGTACATACGAATGGGTTGCCTGCGCATGTGTGTGTATGTGTATGTGCATCCGACAGAGTGTGTGTGTGTATGTGTGTGTGTGTGTGTGTGTGTGTGTGAGAGAGAGAGAGAGAGAGAGAGAGAAAGGGAGCGTGAAAGAGAGGTGGAATAGAAATTGAAATAGAAATTGAAAGCTTAATCCGCATCACATTATTTTTCCTGGAACACCACGCCAGCCATCAAATGACTGACATAGAGACAGAGAGGCAGACAGAGGAGGGCCTTGGCAGTGTTTGCTTACCCTTTAGTCACTCTGTTGTTATTCGGCAATCGGATCCGGCCATCAACTTGGTAATCATTTACTGTTTGGTGGTCTGGGCTCTCTGTGGGTTTGCTGCTGCCTTTCAAACAGTCGGCTGTTTGAGTCCTCACCGCAGGCTATTTCTGTGTTCGCGCCCACGCATGTAGCTAAATATATATGTGTATGTATATATATATATATATATATATATATATATGTGTGTGTGTGTGTGTGTGTATGCACAAACACACACATACACACACACACGCGCGCGCACACACACACACACAAACACACACACATACATATATATATATATATATATATATATATATATATGTGTGTGTGTGTGTGTGTATGTATATATACGTACATATTTTACCATCAGGAGATTTTATTCAGAGTTTCAGTCGAGCTCCTTCCATCCTGGATCACTTTTATCCTCCACTTTCCAGACACCTGGGTAGAGCGTGACGACCCTCCACGAACTCAGTTCGAGATTCCGGTGACTCATTGTCTCGGTAGGCAGTGGGCCGCGGGACCTCGTCCGAAGGATACACCTGCCACCTGATCGGAGTTCCCTGTGCAGGAGCTCTTCCGGAGTGACCAAAGTCTTCAGGAAAACACCTGACGTCTGCGTTCACATTCCGGAAACTAAACTTTCGCTCGAATTGGGGTTGCTC
>NC_134796.1:53256476-53273976 GCF_046742065.1 Oratosquilla oratoria
ATTGAGGGTCGAGTACACAATATCCATTTCCTCATGACCACCCAGCCGTACTCCAATCCCGGCAATTATCATAATTGCCTCGATTCGGCGACATTATCCCCCTTTCCTCCACTCCAGAGGACTGATCACAACTCCGCCCAAGAAGTCCCGGTGACCTAAGGGAGTCCCTCACCTCCTCAGAACTCCCCGTCCGCCCCTCCAGATGAAGAATGGCTCGGACAAAGGGAGCCGAAGACAAGGCCCGACCGAGACTAATCGGCAGCTAAGGATACTCGTTACTTGTACCCCGCGATCGACGACTTGGAGAAGGAGCGAGAATTTCCGGGGTGGTCGCTCGAGACGTCCTCGCGTCTCTCGATGATTAGGTCGTCCTCGGGTACAGCAGGAGGGATAGGGGTGAGGGGGAGTTAAGGAAGATTGTGTGTGTGTGTGTGTGTGTGTGTCTGTGTTTGCTTATGTGTGTGTGTGTGTGTTTGTTTATTTGTGTGTCTGTGTTTGTGTGTGTGTGTTTGTCTATTTATGTGTTTGTGTTTGTTTACGTGTGTGTGTTTGTTTATTTGTGTATATGTGTGTATTTATTTGTGTGTGTGTGTGTGTGTGTGTTTGTTTATTTGTGTGTATGTGTGTGTATGTTTGTTTATTTGTGTGTGTGTGTGTGTGTTTGTTTATTTGTGTGTATGTGTGTGTATGTTTGTTTATTTGTGTGTATGTGTGTGTGTTTGTTTATTTATGTGTGTATGTGTTTGTGTGTGTGTTTATTTGTGTATATGTGTGTGTATTTGTGTGTCTGTGTTTGTTTATTTGTATGTGTGTGGTAGAGGTGATAATGGTAGTGGTGGAAATGGTGGTAGTAGTGGTGATGAAGATGATAGTGGTGATAGTAGAGGTAATATATAAATGGATAAGCTTCTCTCTCTCTCTTTCTCTCTCTCTCTCTCTCTCTCCCTCTCTCTCTCTCTCGTGGCTGTCCAAGTACATAAGGCCAAGGTGACGGTCTTGACCACAGCTGGATACGTTTTTTCGTCTGTTCACATCCCCATGCACCTTTCACAGGAACGTCCCTGGCTCTAACGTTGATACAGCAAAAACTTAACAACAACAACAACAACAACAACAACAACAACAATGCCCCAATCACAGAGCCGTCCTCTCCACGCGCCCCAATCTCAATACCCATCTCCACTCACCCTAATCATATTACCGGCCCCAATCATGTCTCTCCTAATACCCGTCTTCCTTGTCCCTAATCACGGTATCCGACGCTACTCTCTCTAATCATGACGTCCTTCTCCAATCATACCCAATCATGATACCCATCTCAAGTACATTGGGATAAGAACGCATGACTTTACCCACTCACTATCCAACCCATCTCTCTTATCAGTCCCCCAATCTCGCCATATCATTCACTGATTATCCCACTCCCAATCCAAATCAGCTTCCAATCTTGCACAGGTCACTTCTAATCCATTTATCTTTATCTTGGATGCTTTCTGATACTTGACTCTCTAATTATTTTACTGAGGATAGTGTTTATGGTAGCTTTAGTCGCCACTCACCGTCTTGATAATCAAATAATTCAGTTCACTTCAGTTTGTAAACATACATGCATACATACATATATATTCAATAAAAACACTAGGAACGTGTGTTCACAAATGCGTAAGTAACCACTAGGAAAAGTAAACTAACGAAGCAGAGCGCTTTCGTATAATTACATCTTGAGTGCAGATACACTGAAGATGTAATTATACGAAAGCGCTCTGCTTCGTTAGTTTACTTTTCCTCGTGGTTACTTACGCATATATATATATATATATATATTTATATATATATATACATATGTACGTGTGTGTGTGTGTGTATGTATGTAAGTGTGTGTGTACAGGTATATATATATATATATAGAGTTATGTGTGTGTGTGTGTGTGTGTGTGTGTCATGAATGTGTATATACGAAAACTTTCATGTTTTACGAATCTGTGACTATATTTTTGTCTCAGAAAGTACCTGTAGTTAATTACGATAGCATGTATTTGGACTTGGCCTGTGCTTGGACCCAATCCTGATCTCTCTCTCTCTCTCTCTCTCTCTCTCTCTCTGTCTTTCTTCGTTTTTCTGTTTGACTCCATCTATTTACCTTTTCTTTCTCCTTTTTTCAATCGCTCTATCTCTCCCGTTATGCTCTCTCCTTCCTCTTTATCTGTCACACTCTCGTCCTCCTCCTCCTCCTCCTCCTCCTCCTCCTCCTCCTCCTCCCCTTTCTCCCTTCTGCTCATCCAAAAACCTCCTTTCCCTCCTCCTCCTCCTTGTCCTCCTCCTCTTTTTCCTCCTCTTTATTTGCCGAGAGGATCCCCGCCTCCGCCCCGCCCCAACCTGTAATCACGTGTTTGAAGTGACCGCCAGCCCCACGCCCATTCGACGCCGCCCACACTACCACCACCACCGCCGCCGCCGCAGCCGCTCTGAGACCTCACACCCATCGTCACTCACCTTGTGCTCATATACTTTACCTCTTCCTCCTCCTCCTTCTCCTCCTCCTCCTCCCCTTTCTCCACCTCCTCTTCCTCCTTCGCCTTCCATTTCACCTTCTCAACCTCTTTCTCTTCCTCAGCCTCATTTTCCTCCACTTTTTCCTCTTACTGCCTCCTCTTCTTCCCCCTCTTCTTCCTCCTCCTCCTCCTCTTCTTCTTTCTACTCATCCTCTTCTTCCTCCACCTCATTACCACCCATTCATCATACTCCACTTTCTTTTCCCTTTTCCTGACTCCCGCGGCTTCCTCTCCCTCGTCCCTCTTCCTCCTTCGGCTTCTCCTCCTCCTCCTCCTCTATCTACTCCTGCTCCTCTTCTTTTCCTCCTATCCTCCTCCTACTTCTCCTCCTCCTCCTCCTCCTCTTTTTTCCTTTTCTCTTCTAGCACTTCCTCTCCTTCTCCTTCTTCTTCGTCTGCTGGCGGCGCCACCGCCCCAGACCGCTTGTCGCCGAGACCGCTACTTCTGAGGGTCGTCGGATGTGGGAGGGAAGGGAGAAGGAGAGGGAGAGGGAGAGTAGCTGAAGAAGAAGAAGAAGAAGAAGAAGAAGAAGAAGAAGAAGAAGAAGAAGAGAAGAAGGATGGGGAGAATGGGAGGAAAGGGAGGAGGAGAAGGACAGGGAGAGTGGCTGGATAGGAAGAGAGAAGAAGGAAGGGGAGAATGGGAGGGAAGGCGAATGAAAAGAAAACTGGGAAGAGAGAAGGAGGGAGGGAAGGGAGGAGGTAAAGGACGGAGAGAGTGAGAAGGAGAAGGACGGGAAGTGTGGAAGGGGAGTGCCAAGAGAAATATAGACTTGGAAGGGAGAGAAGTAGAGGAGGAAAGGAAAAAGAGGATGGAGAGAGAGAGAGATAGAGATAGATAGAGAGATAGAGGGTCAATGTTCCACCTAGATTGTAGGGGGTTCGTGTATCTTGGTACAGCTGTGTACAAAAGTAAAGACATTACGTACAAGAGTTCACATCCCTTAGGGAAAGTGATGTCTCGCAGGCTTAATGAAATAGTCCGTCGTGAGCCAGAATAAAGTATATAGAGTACAATGACGACCATGAAGTTTTGTATTACGATTTCTGCATTCCATTTTTTTTTTTTTTTTGCAGCCATTCGATTTTATTCAAGTGAGGGACTCGATTCCTAAACATTAGGGTTAGGCGCGGTTCACAATGTTTTGACACCAAGTTCACACGAACAAAGCTGGAAAAAGATGCCGATAAAACGGGAACTTGGTGCCGAAACATTGCTTGTGTGAACCACGCTTTGGACACAAAGGGCCTGTCTTGATCAATTCTTTTGCTACTTTTAAGTCAATATTCCGACTACAACCAAGCGATTTTATTCAGTTAAAGAAAACTTACTACATGACGAAAAGGTAAAATAATTTGGCGTTATTCACCATATAGAATAAAAAAAGATTACAATAAAAATGAAAATAGAAATAAGAAAAATAAGTAATCAGATAAAATGTATAGATGAAATATGAAAAAATGAAAAAAGGGGCAAAATAATAATAGTAACCATAATGATAATAGTAATAAAATAATAATGATAAGAATAATAATAAAATAATAATAATATGATAGTAATGATAATAATAATAATAAAATAAAATAATAATAGTAAAATAATAATATAATAGAAATAATAATAATAATAATACTAATAATACTAATAATAATAATAATGATAATTAATAATACATCGCCTCCTAAGGTTGACACAGGGCCTTGACTTTCTTCCTGATGTGACTTCACCTTTACACAGCCCAGACGCTGCTGGTGGCCCCGAAGAGTCCTGCCGAGGCGCGAGAGAAGTCTTGCCTCTTCAGGAAAGAAAGAGTTCGGAGTCTCAACAAGTCTTTGTCCATTTATGAGCCACGCCAGCCCGACCCGTCCCCCATCAATTGACAGCCAATCTATTTTAGCTCTTGAAGGCCCCGAGAGGACGGCAGTGGAGGTGGATGGGGAGGGGGGAGGGGGGAGGGGGCGGTAGCCGCAACTCTCTGGTGGTGGTCCGCTAGACCCTCGGGGCGGGCGGGACGGTCTTGAATGAAGGGTCCGACCCTGTCAGACCCGGTCTAAGAAGCGGTGGGTTTAGGAGACCCCGGCTGATGGTTTTGCTCTTGTTTAGTGTTTACGCTTGTCATGGGTCTCTTTGTTCCGCTTGATCCTCACCCCCCCCACCCCCCTCCTCCTCCTCCTCCCCCCGTCTACTTTCCCCCTTTGTGTCCGCGCACAGGCCAACACTCACCTGCACGTACACACACACGTTCACGTGCAAGGACACGTGCGAGGATATTTCCGTGCACATGAACGTTTACGTACACATGTACACATACGCGCACGCATAATCGCTTTCTCTCTCACACATACACATATACACACACGGCTTGACGGCGCAGTGGTAGCGATCGCGGCCGCCACTACGGCGGTCCGGGTTCGAATCCAGCCCAGGGTTGAAATAATTTCATAATCACTGCGCTGCGAGTAGTTACTCCAGCTCTCGTGGGCGGGGAGTTGGGTGTGTGTGTGCGTGTAAAGGTCACATCATTACCCATTAAGGATCGGTCATATATGAGCTCTGAGCTCTCTTCCGGGAGGGAAATAGCTGTCGATCACGAGTCCAACACATGATCCAAGACCATGGTGAATCACACACACACACACACACACACACACACACACACACACACACACACACACACACACACACACGAACGCACACATAATATAAAGTCTGATTATCCTTTACCCTTTCTCCACATAAAGAAACTTGACAGCCGGCGACTGGTCTCCTCCCCTTCCTTCCAGCCGGTGACAAAGAAACAAACGCTAATTTAGTCAAAGATTGTTGCCGGCTACTGTGGGGTTGTGGGTTGTAGTTAGTGAAAATCGAGGACACAATTATTATCTGATCAGTTATTTGTTTATTTATTTGTCAGTTCGTTCATATATGTAATTATTTTTTTCATCTATTTAGATATGAAGTAATTGATCGCTATCATTTATTTATTCATTTATCTATGAATTTGTTTCCTTATTTATCAATTTGTATTTTTATCTGTTCGTCTACTTATTTATTTGTTTATATATTTGTTCATTTATTCGTACTTATTCTTTAGTTTATCAGTTGATTAATTTGTTTATTTATTCATTAACTTTTTAATTTATTTGGCGATTTACTCAATTATAGACCTATTTCCTATTTTGTATCCACGTGGTTTTTAGATATGTTTGGTTTTGTATATTTTACGCATATATTTTCACAAAGAATTTCATACATTCAAATTTATCTTCAAATACTCTTTTAAAAACTATTTGATTCATTTAAAAAAATAGATATGATCATGTTACTCTTTTTTTTTGTGTCGAGACAATTGTGTCATGTCGTCTATACTGATGACGTCATAACGTCGACATCTCGAACTTCTTCCTGTTACTGTAAGGATTTCATTTCCCTTCGACATTCCATGGAAAGAGAAGACATCGGAAATGTATAAAGTTTGGTCCCATTATTTATTTATGTATTTATCTATCTATTTTTTAATATCGACCAATCAGAAGGAAGAATTGTCGGACATTCAATAAGATGAACCAGAATTGGGTGATTTAAATTGCACACCGAACACTATAAAGAAAAAGTAGAGGAAGTCTTAAGAAGGATGAAAAGTGAGGTTTGGTTATTCCTAATATATACCTTGCATTTTGCTATTACACACACACACACACACACACACACACACACACACACACACACACACACACACACACACACACACACACACACACACACTACTGCAATCGAAATAAACCTTTTATTATTATTATTATTATTATTATTTTTATTATTACACACACACACACACGCACACACGCATGTATTCATGTTCTGAGTTCGAGCCTGCATTCCCAGACTGTATTGCAATTCAGATGGAAAAGGAGTTACAGGTGTGTATGTGTGTGTGTGTAAATGTATGTTTGTGTATGTGTGTGTGTGTGTGTGTGTGTGTGTGTGTGTGTGTGTGTGTGTGTGTTTAAGGTCACAGTATTACCCACTGATCATGTCATGTAAGAGCTCTAAGGTCTCACCCAGAGAGGTAATAACTATCGATTATGACTGTAACACATAATCCAAGAACGTGGTAGTAAACCACATACATTACCTTATATCTAACCCCAAGTCACCACGTGCTTTAATGCATCTTTCTTTGGTCCTCAGGAGCTCACCAGAAGGAACAAGAAGTGTCCGGTCTTGGAAGAGTTCTTCTTAAGAGTCTCCATGTGTTTTCATGCGTCTTTCTTTGGTCCTCAGGAGCTCGCCAGAAGAAGCACGAATTGTCCGGTCTTCGAAGAGTTCCTAACCCAGAGTCTCCATGTGCTTTCATGTGTCTTTCTTTAATCCCCAGAAGCTCACCAGAAGGAGCACGAAGTGTCCGGTCTTCGAAGAGTTCTTCTTAAGAGTCTCCATCTGCTTTCATGTGTCTTTCTTTGGTCCTCAGGAGCTTGCCAGAAGGAGCACGAAGTGTCCGGTCTTCGAAGAGTTCTTCTTAAGTCTCCATGTGCTTTCATGCGTCTTTCTTTGGTCCTCAGGAGCTCACCAGTAGGACCACGAAGTGTCCGGTCTTCGAAGAGTTCCTCTTACGAGTCACCTTCTGTCAGCTTCGCCCCTTTATTAGGGACACCGAGAGCCGCAGCGTCTAGTCATTAGAGCGGCAAAGAAGTAACTCACCTGGGCGACCACAGGTAACCGAACTTGATTACTCGGGTATTTTGGGAGGTCGTGAGTAACGAGGGGTGAACAGGAGTGGAGATGGTTGTGTAAGTTTTATTGCTTTGGTGAGAGATGTACTAGTAGCAGTGTTAATGGTATAATAGTAGTACTACTGGCACTACTACTACTACTACTACTACTAGTGCCACTACTATTAGTATTTTTGCTGCTACTATTCCTGATATTACCACTGCTACTGCTGTTAATGCTTTTGTTGCTACTACTGCTACTACTACAGCTGCTGCTGATACTACTACTACTTCTACGACTACTACTACTACTGCTGGTATTACTACTACTACTACTGCTGCTGCTGGTACTACTACTACTACTACTACTACTACTACTACTACTACTTTTTATACTACTACTACCACCACTACTACTATTACTGCTGGTACTACTACTACTACTACTTTTTTAACGATCTCCATCCTCGTTGAACTGTGTGGTGAAAGCACAGACACAGTTCATTGGACCCTTTCTCGCCAATGACTGTAATCGACTACCCTTCCACATTTTGTATTATTTTACTCTCTTCTATAGTCTACTCAAAATCGTTGTTTTGTATGTGTGTTGATTTAGGGTGTGGTGATCTCCTCAGACACAGGAGAACTAATCTTAAGAGTGAGAATGATAGTCTACATTTCCCCCACGCTACTATTCTTTGGTTGTTGTTTCCGTTCTGTCATCACCTCTGCTAGACGAGCGTAGGATGCCTTTGCCCTTGAACCCGTCCCGCCTGAAGTCGTGAAGGTTATCGGAGTGAATGAGTCCTGGTATACGCTTCTCGTACATTATGATTTTCTCATTATCATTTTGGGAGTGGGACACCTCAATAGTTAGGTTATTATAACAGAAGGCCATTTGATCAAATAGTTATATGTTAAAGAAAGCCAGTTGCCCCCGTGTCCAAAAGCCTCTTGCGCTGACGTCCACTCGTGCTTCATTTGATTAGTTGGATGTGCAGTGCCTGAAGTTTTCCCCTACTAGGAGGAGTAGTGTTGGTTCGATGGACACATCTTTACATACTTCCCGAAGTTTTTGTGCAGTAAAGTCCCTTATCTCGTCTTGTCTTATGCAGATAAATCCACCCTGCTTACATATCATCGCATAGTTTGGATCAAACTGTGTACCACAAGAACATCTGATAGGCAGCCTTTCCAAACTACACCTATTACTACTACTATATGTTATGATTAATTAAAACGATTTTCATCCTAATATCACAACTACTACTACCATTACTATCAATACCGTTATTACTGCTGCTGTTACTACTACTACTAGTAGTAGTAGTTGTAGTAGTAGTAGTAGTTGTAATTATAGTAGTCGGTTGTAGCAATAGCATTAGCAATACCAATAGTGGTAGTATTCCTGTGATAATGATGGTTGTGATAGTAGTAGCGAAGGAAAAGGTGAAGGAGGAGGAGGAAGAGGCGGAGGAGGAAGAGGAGCCGAAGGAGGAGGCGGAGGAAAAGGATCTTCTTTTAGGGTTGTTCTTCAGCAGTCATTCGAGAGATTCATCTGGCACTCTACCCTCCCTTAGACACACTTTATAATGGACTGGCAAATGATGGACATTTTTAATGGCCCTAGGTTTCTTAAATTTACCAATCACAAACAAGGTAAGCTTGTGGATTTTAGTCACATTAGCACATGGAATAATAGTAATGCGGTCCTTGTTGTGCTTGAATCCGATAGCTTCCTTTTCCATGAACCCAGTAAAAGTTGAGCCGGGCAAACAATGCCAAAAAAGTGTTGTTTCGTCGGCGTTATTAACCTAGTCCGGGTTTACATTATGCTCGCGTATGAGGCTACAGAGAAAATTTCGGCATAATTTTCAGCTGCCTGGACGTTCATCACTGATTTTCAGCTTCCTGATGCCATGACGAATCTTAAAGTTGCGCTGCCATCCGATGGGGGAAGTCACATTCAGTTTCGATCTCCACATCTGCCCGTAGCTTCTTGGCTTTCTCAATGAGCATAGCCTCGGTCACAGGTTTACCTTCAGAGCGTTGAGCCGTAAATCAAATACAGAGACCCCGATCCAGTTCGCCAAGGTTAGATCTCTTCAACGACTTCCTCTTGTCATTTAGCGATGTAGGGGCTTCTGTATTAGTAACGAAAGACAGGAGCTTGTCTTTCTGTTTCTTGAGATCGTACAGCGTCGACGAACTCTCACCGAATTCCGCCATCAGCTTGTTGCGGCTCTCTCCCTTCTCCATCCATTTTACGAACTCGGTCTTCTTCGGGAGTGTCAGAACGAAACGCTTTCTCTTCTCCGTGGTTTTATCCTCCGGTGGGGGCAATGGTGAGGTACAGTAGCTAGCACAGACACGCCAATGTAAACAGATAAAGAGGAGACTATAACACGGCGGATTCAACTCGGACGACTGCCGCTATAGTGTTGTCGCTCTACCCGCGTAGTTCGGCCGCCGAGAGCGCGCGCGAAATTAAAATATCGGCATTGCCGTGTATTGATATTTATATTCAATTTTATTGATATGGCTTGTCAAACGGTTACATCGGGATTGTTACATCGGGATTGCAGTTATATCGGGCACCAAATAATCGGAATTTCACTGTATATATATACATTGAAATTTATATATATATATATATATATATATACCTGTATATATATATATGTATATATATATGTATATATATATATATATGTATATATATACATATATATATACCGGTATATATATACATATATATATAGTGTATATATATATATATATATATATATATATATATGAAAAAGGTGGAAAAGGAGAGTCACGGGTCTCGTTCCGAGTTTATTCCTGACAGTTTTGCTTGTAGGAATAAATTCGGAACGAGATCCGTGACACTCTTTTTTTCCACCTTTTTCAACTTGTCATAATGTTCCAACATATATATATATATATATATATATATATATATATATATATATATATATATATATTATATACATATATATATATATATATGTATGTATATACATATATACATATATATATAATATATATATATATATATATATATATATATATATATACATACATACAAATATATGTATTTATGTCTGGATCACAGACTACTGTTTTGTGATGAATGGAATGGCAAGAAACATGTATATCAAATTTAGAAAAATATATATAAAAAGATATCAAACTATAAATGGACCAAGCAGGAAATAACTACCAGCTCTTGAGGAATACAAAATAATAATAAATAAACAATTAGATAAATAAATAAGAAAATAAATAGATAAATAAAATGTACGCTTAGCATGATTTACCATGTGGTTATATACGAAATGCGTTATCTTTTATTTTTCCATGTTCTATTTCTATGTTCTATTTACAGTCTATAAATATAATAGTAAACTTAGGTACATTATCAAAGGTATGTTCCATTTTATGAGATAATTGGCATCATGGTTTGCTTGGTACATGGTTATATTAACATATTGGCTCTTTTTTTATATAAACTTAGCCTGTTTAGGAATCTAGAAATGTTAGCTCAGGCGAAGTGACTAGTGATTGGCTGGCATTAACTAAGTTTGTTATACTAGGACGAGCCTACCCTTGGCGTTGTTTCGTTATCAGTAAAATGAAGAAAATTTTGTTCATTATAGATTCTACATATCTAGAAAGTGAATCTAAAATATACAAAAAAGGAAATTCTAAGTCACTTCTAATTGATACTAAATATGCGAAAATGACAAATATCTTTGTTAGAAGAAAAAAAAAAACATGCAAGGGTTTGAGTTGTCTTATTTGATGCGATGACCTAACGTATTGCGCTATAGTTATACTAGCCTTGTATTTACACAACACTGAATGGGTCCCAGTGAACAGATGTACATTTTTATCAACCACAATACACTTTAATTCTAAGCCATCAACATCGAGAGAGACTCGAGGAGGCCAGTATGCAGAAATTAAAACGTGGTACGGCCAAGAACTCGAACCGGGGCAACATTTTTATCAACCACAATACACTTTAATTCTAAGCCATCAACATCGACAGAGATTCGATGAGGCCAGTATGCAGAAATTGAAACGTGGTACGGCCAAGGACTCGAACCTGTGGTTGTATATTTTGGGATTCCCAGGTACGTCGGGATTTTGTCCAAACGAAGAAAGAAAACGAGACTTTGCATGAACGACTCCTCCGAAACTCCTCTTTTTATTTAAACATTTATTTATTTCACTTATCTGTCTTCTATCTGTTTTATTTTAATTCATTTCTCTATTGTTTTGTTTATTTCTATTGATTCACCTATTATCTGTTTACCGATTATTTTTTATCTGTTCTTTTATTTATCATATTTCCTATTTATCTCACTTGTTTTTTCATTCATACCTGTCTTCTGTCTATTTTATTTTAATTTATTTATCTATTGGTTTTTTATTTCTATGGATTCACCTATTATGTGTTTATCAATTAATTCTTTATCTACTAATTTATTATCATGTTTCCTATTTATCTCACTTATTTTTTTATTCATACCTGTCTTCTATCTGTTTTATTTTAATCTATTTTTCTATTGTTTGTATTTCTATTGTTTATTGTTTATTTTTGTTCTGTTATTTATTGTTATATTTTTATATTGTTTTACCTATTATCTGTTTATCAATTATTTTTTTATATATTAATTTATTTATTATTATATTTCCTATTTATCTCATTATCTAGTTACTTATCTGTCTTCTGTTTTATTTTAATTAATTTCTATATTTTTTATTTCTATTGATTCATCTATTATCTGTTTATCAATTATATATTTTTATCTATTCATTTATTTATTTATTATTATATTTCCTATTTCTCTCACTTGTTTTTTCATTCATACATTATCTATTTATTTTTATCTGTCTATATATATATATATATATATATATATATATATATATAATCATCTATTCATTTATCTAATTGCTTATTTATCTATTTCATTTATGCATTTATTTGTCTATCTAATTGATTAAGTAATTCATTTATTCATTTGTCTATATTCATTTATCAATTTATTTTTGTTACTTATGTAATGTATTAAGATAGTGTTGAAAAGAAAGCCAAGAAGCAGGAATAATTGACGCTTGTTTATGTATCTGTTATTATTTATATTATTATAATTTTTATTTATTTATTTATCATTATATATATATATATATATATATATATATATATATATATATATATATATATATATTTTTCGCATCCGGCCTAGATATGGACCAAAAGGTCTGTCGGCATGCTCGCCTTTGTAATCCTTTGCTATAAACTGTTTAGATCCGGGGCTTCTGTGGCCAAAACAGTTTCCAATGGTTTGATACAGTATTCATCTCGTATAACAAAACATTAAATACTACTGGTTGATTTGCAAATAATCTAGACTAAACGTACAACGATGAAAGACTCGAAAATATTAATATAATCAAAAAGTATTGCATAATATCTTAAGTATCCATCAAGTTATAGATTTGGGGAGCTAGTGTGTGTATGTATGAGTTTTTGTGTGTTTACTTAATTGTAGTATAAAGGAAATGAGCAATACTCGTGGGGTTCCGTCTGATACATGTATGTTTACATAATTTGTTACAAGTGTATAAATGCTTATGTTCTTACATTTAGCTTTAAGTATCTATGAATCTTCTGAATAATTTATAGCTTTTCAAAGTATCGTTGATACTCATGTTTTGTTTGATTTATTTATTTATCTATCTATTTTATATATATATTCCTTATTTCATTATTTTTTTTTTTGTGATGTAACATTACGGAAAGTCTACTCTGACCCATAATAGTATCAGACATTCACAAATATATTTTTCATTGTTGTTACATTTGTCCAATTTATTCATAGATAAAATAATTTTAGTTATAAGAAAACTGTTGTACA
Organism: Oratosquilla oratoria; assembly: GCF_046742065.1. NCBI lineage: Eukaryota > Metazoa > Arthropoda > Malacostraca > Stomatopoda > Squillidae > Oratosquilla > Oratosquilla oratoria. Next base: position 53,269,674 of record NC_134796.1, read on the forward strand.
GCAGAATACATTACATGTTCAAGAGCGTAACACACATCTTGTACAACTCCGATAATATCCAGGGTCAGGTCCGAGTGTCCGCAACAGTGCACACACCCATAGATAAACATATGTCTTTCGAGAAACTCTACACCCACTGGGCACTTTCACACCTCCTGGTCTCTGGTTGAGTCCCTTTGTGTGGTCAAAGTCGCGGCCTGCCGCTTCTTGCCCACTAATAGGGGCACGGGACGGGTCGGGACCGAGCGGCCGCGTTGGCGCAGAAGTCCCCCGCTACCAGAACCCAAGCAACGACACTTTCTCCGGACTTTCTTCGCCTGTGAGACTTTCACAACTCCCCAACAACTCCTCTCCCCCGTTTATGGGTGCCTACAGGGGTGGCATGGTCGCAAGGGAGGGAGAAGGGAAGGGAAGAGGGGAGTGGGGAGAATAGGAGGAGAAACTTTGGGGCGGGCGTTGTCGGATCGCAAATGTCGATTCTCTCTCTCTCTCTCTCTCTCTCTCTCTCTCTCTCTCTCTCTCTCTCTCTCTCTCTCTTGGCCAGTCAGGAGGATAAAGGCGTTTATTCAATTGTGACGGAAATTCGGATAAGTTTCTGTGCAGAATACAGGGTTACGGTCGCTGGTAAAAGCCGCCGTATTGTCACATAGGACGCTATCCGAAATATCTAAACGTATTTAAAATAACAGTGAAATAAAAAGAAAATAAATGAATGGAGAAAAAAATAAAATAAAAGAATTCTAATACTCCAAGAGCCTATTTAAATGATCAAGACGGGGATTTAATAATAATAATGATAATAATAATTAATAATAATAATAATAATAATAATGATAATAATAATAATAATATTAATAATAATGATAATAATAACAATGAAAGTAAACAACTAATAATAATAATAATAATAATAATGATAAAACGGATATTAATTTAGTCTCATCTTAGGGTTTTTCTCAATCTTTGAACGATGGAAATCTGAGGATTTTTTTTCTTGCTGCTTGTAGGAGATATTATTCAGCTGAAGGAATCCCCAATTTAGCCTATTTAAAGGTTAGAAGTCGAGTATAAACAAATACAATAAAATGATACAAAATAAAATAAATTGAAGTAAAATGAAATGTAAACAAACACATAAACAACCAAATAAATAAATTAACAAATGAATGTGTACATACATAAATCAATAAATGAATAAATAGGTAAGTGAATAGTAAACAAATAAATGATTAAATAATTGATTAGATAAACAAATACAGATAAACAGACAGACAAATATATAAACATATATGCAAACAAATATATAAACAAACAAATATAATAAAAATAACGAATATATAAACAGACAAATACACAAACAGACAAATATGTAAACAGAAAAACAAATGTAATAAATATAACGAATACGTAATAAAATATAGAAAAACGACAATGAAAAATACTCCCATTCATCGTCGAGTCTCGTGTCAATAAACTAAACTATACTTCAGGGAGGTCACATTCATTAGCCTGTTGACCTGACGAGACAAGGTCCGTGACCTAAGATTGACCTGACGAGGTCACACGGTGACCCAGGCTCGAACAATGACAAACTCAGTCACCTAATTAACACTTACTAACATGACCTGACCGATTGACCCATTATAGGTCAAAATGAGTTTAGATATTCATTTTGTTGGTTTAAATGAAGTGTTTTAATTGAGGTTTAACTGCTAAATGATGATTAACGCTTACGAGGCACATTCAGAGGTGTGACTGGTATGTTACTATGTGTAAATAACAGCAAACCTATCTATTTTATTGGGAATGGCTAAATTTGAAAATCTTCAAAATTTAGAAAAAATTTAAGAAAAAAATGTCAAAATCTAGAAAATATCGCTTACTAGAATTGGCTTCTAATATCTTAGTATACTTCCGAATATTAGAAGGTTGCGAATTCTAGAGGCTCAGAATGTTAGAGAGAACTGTCTGTACACAATCCTCACAGGAACAAGCAATTTTCACCCGGCTAATCACTCAATTAATCTCTCAGTGAATCGATCAATCAGTCAACCATTGAAGTCCACTACCGGATATAAACCTTTCTCAACCTCTACCATAAGTTGGATGACTGACACCTTACATACAACTCCTGCAAACTTCTCTATCACGTCTCGTTTTCTGTGAGATCTTTCTCTTTTACGGTTACTTTCTCGCCGCTTCGGAAGAGAGTTCCGGCGGGGGGGTCGTGCCTGAGTAGACAAGGGCGCTGGCTTCTGGAGGCGATGAGCTAGAGGGATAGTGGTTTGCATCCCGCTCAAGTCAAAGCGTGGCGACAGTAAGGACATAAGTTAATAATCTTCTTGTTGCTCTTTTAGATGTTCTTTGTGGCAAAATGATAACAACACCATATCAGGACGGAGCCTTCATTGTATTAGTACAACGTTTCGCTTGTAACAGCTTTATCAAGTACATAGTAGTAATACACATGACTGAGATTAAATAAGAACAACTTTTGGAACGAGGGGAGGGAGAGAGGGAGAGAGGTAGGAAGGAGGGGGTCACTGAATATTAGGAAAGGTTAAGAAGATGGACCAAATGTCTGGGAACAGTAAAGGTTAAGGATAAGATGGAACAATTGGCTGGGTGAAGGACATGAGCTCACAACCGAGGAACAAAAATTACTGGAGGTGATTAAAGAGAATGGAGAAAAATGAGAGGTGAACCAGTTGTTTGCTGACGACATACATATACATCATATACATACATATATATATATATATATATATATATATATATGTGTATATATATATGTATATATATGTATATATATTTGTGTGTATACATATATATATATATATGTGTGTGTGTGTGTGTGTGTGTGTGTGTGTACATAAGAAATCTATACATGCATACAAACATAAATATATATATATATTCATATGTATATGTATGTGTATATATATATATATATATATATATATATTATCTATGTATCTGTTTATATCGATCTGTTTATCTATATATATATATGTATATATATATATATATATATATATATATATATATATATTATATATATATATATATATATATATATATATACTATACTGTATATATGGGTGAGCTACCCGAGCACTTCCTCTAATTATGCCTTTTAAGAAGGGCGATGTCTTGGTGGGAAAGCGATCCTCAGGTGTTGGAAACGGCGGGGCGTCTGTGGCAGGTAGCGTCTCTAATTGGCTGATAATGAGAAAGGGGCGGGGCCGGATCACGTCGGGTCCCCCTGATTGGCTCGATACCCGGTCATTAGAGCTAATCAACACCCACCACCCGTCCATCAGAGGGCCGAAAGTCACCGGAAACCCGTTGAAGGGTACTGTTTGTTTTGTCCGTCTCCGCTTAGGAACGTACGGGTTCGTTCTCGGTAGAGAAGTTTGCAGGACTAGCGTGGCAGAGATTGGCTCAGTGCAAAGAAAAAATTGGGTGAGTTTTTTTTTCAGACTAGAATGTACATGGTGAAACGAGGTAGAGAAGTTTGCAGGAGTAACGTGGCAGACTAAACCAGACCGGTCAGAAGTTGATAGACGAGATAAATAAGTATGCATGAGTGACGTGGCAGATGTTGGCGCAGTCATACGACTCATACAGGAAGTTGGGTGAGGCCTTTGTACAACAGTAGACTACAAAGGCCTGATGACTTTGACTACAAAGGTTTGATGACTTTATTTCCTTTGGACGGAAACCAACGCCCTTTGTATGCGGCGGCATGTCTTAGTGATATATTCTTCCTGACATCTAAACTGAGGGAATGTCATCACAGAGAAAGGATCCAAATTAATCAAAGTTCTTTGTCATGGATGCATACATGATACATTCTGTTCTGGCTAACTCGAGGCAAATGAACTTAGCATAGGTAGGCGTTACCTTGGCGAATTTATTGTTGCCGTTGTTGTTGTTGTTGTGGCTGTAGGTACTATTGTTGTTGTTGTTGTTGTTGTTGTGGCTGTAGGTACTATTGTTGTTGTTGTTGTTGTGGGCATTATTGTTGTTGTTACTGTTGTTGTGTATTGCTGTGAGTGTTATTGTTGTTGTTGTTGTTGTGGGAGTTATTGTTGTTCTTGTTGTGGGTATTATTGTTATTACTGTTGTTGTGTATTGTTGTGAGTGTTGTTGTTGTTGTGGGAAATATTGTTGTTGTTGGATAGTCCAGGGTGTCACTGTACTATCACACCAAATTTACTACAGAAACCAATCACCTCACAGATTCTCATCAGAAACCCTCCACCCCGTATACGTTTTGTTCATGTCTGCAAAATTCCTC
>NC_134796.1:53288976-53313976 GCF_046742065.1 Oratosquilla oratoria
GTCTTGCTGCATTGCTACTGACACTTGGGTGGTCCTTTATACACAAGAAGCTATGATTAAAGGGACAACAAAGGAGTATTGGATGGATGTGAGATGGGTGAAGGGTATGTTTCAATTCGACTCCCCTTATACGCGCACACACACACACACGCATATACTCGTGTATATATATATATATATATATATATATATATATAGATATATATATATATACTTATACATATTTGTTGTTGTAGGTAGGTACATATTCTTGAATGAAAACTAAATGAAGATTTATAACAGGTTCAATGTTACATATATTCTCTATATTTTTCTCGTTTCTATCTATTTGGCTTCCTTATAAAGTCCGCTAATCGTTTCATCGCATGGCTATTTGCTTTGTAAAAGCCTGATTTACGTATTTCGATTGTCACTGAATTTCTTGGGAAGGCCAAATGAGAACCAAATAATAAAGGGATATTTTAAACATTCAAAAGGGCTTAATACTATGAGGAACATCAGATTCAATACTTAACTGAAACCATCTCGCTGAATGCTCTAACGCAAGACGACAGGTGTTAGTAATAGTGGATCTTTTCCAACGGAGAAGAGCCTATAGTTCATTAGTTTGGATATTTACCGTCGGCTGGGGGATATATCTTCAACGAAAATTACTTCTCAAATTGGTGTTCTTCTACTACCCATGTTTATCGGTAAGATTATGATTTTATCTGTTCTTTCCTTGATAGGGTTGCGTTGTGTTCTGTGATGTTCTTTGATTATGAAGAATCTTCTCCAGACTGATCTGGGTTGTCAGTTTATCACATGAATGAGTCTGAGATAGAATTTTTTCAAATGTCTGTGTAGATAAAACTACAAACCTTGACAAGTTTCTGCTAACTTAATCTATCTTGACCTATTCAAAGTTAACCTAACTTAACTTATCGAACCTAACATAACCTAACCTAATTTAACCTAACCTAACAAACTAGAGCAAGCTGACAAAATTGATAGCAACTATTTTCACGACAAATGTTACATTTACATCTTTGAACATACAGTGTAGATATTGTATAGTATGATTTCTCTACCAGAATGAATTTCTGGTAGATCCAGTAAAGGAGAAATATAAAGATATATCCCTTTTGGTCTTTTGAAATTCTTTCATGGACTCCAAAGGGAAGTACTGCGTTAGATTAAAGAAGAAATTGAAGAACTCACATCAGGAGGTACGAGACTGCATCCGAAGCCGTCAACTTTGCCTTATTTGCTTTGGGAACTGTTGGAACAGGTATCAGTCACTGCTGGGAATCGTAGAGGAGTGCGGGCTTCGAACCCACAACTAAGCGAATACGAGCCCATCACGGTTCGGCTGGCGCTACCAGCGCACGGAACAACGACGAAATGCACGCGTATATATCAACACAGGCGAAAGGAAATAGGACATGAAAAAAATTCAATTGAATGAGACTGGAACACTACAGACTCTCTGTTCACGAAGACTGGCAAAGAAAAAACCCTTGACCAAACTCAGACGAGATGATTGTACTCCTCTCCCAGTGCGATGGTAGCTTACACCGTTCGTGCCTCTGCCGGTTGCTTTTGCAGTCTGAAACGCAAACAGTAAAGCGACCACTGGGACGCAACAAGACTCCTCCTTACATTCCCGTCTCGCGGCCCATGGGGGTGCTCAGGAACCCACGGGTCTTCGGAGGTATGTCGACTCACGCGTTTGAGACCTTGGACTGCAGAATCACTGGGGGTGTTTATTTATCACACTGTCGCCTTAGGTAATTATCGAAACAATGTTATTCATTGTTTATGGTTGAGTTAGGAATGCGTCCGCGGTTTGGCGTTTTGATTGAAGTAGACAGAAGAAAGGATCTGGTGTTTTGGTTAGAATGTTGGTGGGGTCACTGGAAACGTGCTGGTCTCACTTAGGCTTAGGTGTGGGCTCGAATCCCGCACTCCTCTCCGATTCCTAGCAGTGACTGTTACCTATCCAAAGCGTATGGGGTAAACGTGATGGCTTTGGCCGCAGTTACGCGCCTCCTGGCGTAGGCTTCTTACCACCACGCAAAAAAAAAAAAAAAAAAAAAAAAAAAAAAAAATCTAGTACCAGGTATTACAGGCCATAAAGTATAAAGGGAACGTGGCTGGAAAAAACATCAAACAAAATTATAAGAAATGGATGTTGGGCCGATTTGTGTGGCAGATTCGTGAAGCCAAATCACTGAACTATCTCTACGTTAACTATATAGTTGGTTCAAAATCACGTTTAAAGCATAATCAGACATCAACAGACGTCTGAAAACCCGCAACCCACAGTATCCGGCAACAATCCTCGGGCTCTCACATACATCTATCTAGGAAGAAACTTCTGGGGGAGAGTCATCTCTCCGACGTCCCATCTATCTCGCAGAATTACCAACGATGGTCATGATGATAGATGAAGAAGAGAAGAAGGAAAATTTCGAAAAAAAAATTGAAAATGTAAATTTGAGTCAACAGTCGAAGAATCAAAGTAACATAACCTTTACACACACACACACACACACGCGCACACACACACACACACACACACACACACACACACACACACACACACACACACACACACACACAGCCTAGGGCTGAAAAATTCAGTATCGCTGCGCTTCGAGTCGTTACTTCAACTCTCGTGGGCGGGGAGTTGGGTGTGTGTGTGCGTGTAAGGTCACAGCATTACCCATAGATCGGTCATACGAGCTCTGAACTCTCTTCCGAGAGGGAAATAGCTGTCGATCACGAGTCCAGCACGTGATCCAAAAACCGAGGTGAATACACACACACACACACAGACACACACACACACACACACACACACACACACACACACACACACACACACAGACACACACACACTGTGTGGTCCCCACACTGAGTGAAGGATATAAGAAAGATTGAGAGAATACAAAGGGCAGCAACCAAGCTGGTCCCCAGCCTGGCAGATAAACCATATGAGGAGAGACTAAAAGCACTGGGTCTGCCAACTTTGAAAGACCGAAGAGAAAGAGATGACACGATTAGAGTGTTCAGGTCACTAAAGGGGATCGATTGCACTGGTAGAAGGGATCTCCTGATTAAAGATGGGAGAGCTTTAAGAGGTCATGGAAGCAAATTAAGAAACACCACATGTCGAAAGGGTTTGAAGAAATACGGTTTTCTATATAAATATGTGGAATAGCTTAGAAGGTGATATAGTCCAAGCTCAAACAGTACATGTGTTCGGATCTAAATATGATAATTGGAAATCAAAGATATAGATTAAGTTGGAACCCTAAATGAATTTGAGTTTAGGTATGTTAGAAAATTAGAAAATAGGAGACAGGACCCAACGTTGCGCACACACACAAGCACACACACACACACACACACACACACACACACACACACACACACACACACACACACACACACACACGCACACACACACAAATATAAACAGCACCTCTATGATGCGATGGTACTCCGCTGGGCAGCTAATCTAGTCATCTGTGTTCAAACCTCGACCAAGGCTGAAAATTCCAGCATCGCTGCACTACGAACAGCACTGTAACACTGGTGAGCAAGGAGTTGTGTGTGTGTGTGCGTGTGTGTGTGTGTGTGTGTGTGTGTGTGTGTGTGTGTGTGTGCGTGTGTAAGGTCACAGTAACACCATAGATCGAGCCATCCATGAGTTATGATCTCTCATCCGGGAAGGAAATAGCTGTCGATAGCGAGTCCAACACTTGATCCAAGACCGTAGTGAATGGTACACACACACACACACACACACACACACGCACGCACGCTCTTATTCACGCCTATTACTCTCTTCTCTTTACTCTTTCACTCTCGTTCGCCCCGGTAATCCAATCTCTTCCTATTCCGAAACACTTAGTCAAGGTCGGATTTCATCGGCTTCTGTTTGTTCCACGGCTGTCGACGTGCCAACGCGTGGATCTCTGTAAACAAGACGTAGGGATTTGAGACCCAACATGAGCCGCCTAGGGGGAGAAAAGCAAACAACGGTTTCAGACACCGAGGGGGGGGGTTGGGGGGTTTCGTCTTGTGATACAAGTCTGTAGGCGAACCTCAAAAAAAAAAAAAAAAAAAGGTTTATAGGCGAAGAGTTCAAGACGAATGGGGGTAGGCTTACCAGCGTCGTCGAGAGATTATACTTGAAGGAACACGCGCTCACACGAGTGTACATAACTCATATAGATACATACATGCATACATACATCCATACGTATATCCATACATCCATCCATCCATACATACATACATACATATATACATACATACATATATACATACATAAATACATACATACATAAATACATATGTACATACATGCATACATACATACATACATTAAAACATATATATATATATATATTTATATATGTATATATTCATATTATATATATGTGCATATATATAATATATTTATATATGTATATATATATATATATATATATATATACATACATATATATCAATATATATATAGATATATAGATATACTGTATGTATATATAAATATCTGTTGCACAAGGAAGGGAGAATACAGGAGATAGTGGTGAGTGGAGAATGACTGTGTATGGATGATACTTTTATGCAAGCAAAGGAGGGATGGGGGATGGAGGGTAGGGGGTACTTTTGTGCGAATGATATTTTGACTTAGCTGGAAGGGATTTCTCCCCGTCTTCTCTTTTTGTGCATGAGGGCACGGAGAGGTGGTGGGTTCGCCGATCAAGTGAAGCGGCCTTGCTGTGGACGTACTCCATCTTTGCTGCATTGTGTTTGATTTAGGGGAGATAACGGATGCAGGGATGACCCGTCATCCATGAGGAGCTGAGATGGGAAGGGTGGAGAGGGTGGTGGAGGGAAGTGTAATAGGTGGGAATAGGTACATGCCTCGGGCTGCTTGCCTTATAAGGGGGAGAGAGCTCTAAGTATATAGATAGAATAGAATACACACACAGAAACACACACACACACACACACACACAAACACACACACACACACACACACACACACACACACACACACACACACACACACACATATATATATATATATATGTATATATATATATTCTCAAGAAACTTATAAGAAGGATGATTTTTCTTCAAATGTTTGAGTTCAGCCGGATTAACCAATGAGATTACAGATGGCATGTCTATATTTGTTCTACACTTATTCATAGGTAACTAAAGTCTGTTTTCGTAAAAAATAATTATTCTATTGTTGATTTATCTACCTATTTATTCACTTATCACTTTCTTTATTCATTTATTAATTAAATTGCATGTTTACATATTGATTTGCCTGTATTTCTTTCTTTATTGAATTATTTATTTATTTGTGTATATGTTTAATTACTTATTCATTTGTTTATTTAATTATTCATTAATTTATTCATTTGTACCTCTACTCATTTATTTATTTATTTGCTTGTTTATTTTATTATTTATTCTTTATTTGTTTATTTCAAGAGCGATGAAGTAATATTGTCTGAACTTTTTTTTTTCAAAAATTTTGGGACTCTTTTTGTGTGGAGTGTGTTATCATATATCCAGGTTTTTTTGACACATTGTGCTCTATAACTCGCCTCCACCAAATTACTATTGTGATTTTGTCGAGATGAGAATCAACGAGGTAACCAGCGACTTCGGCGATTTGCCAGACATCAGCGAGATCAAGGAGAAAGAACAAGGCACTTCGAGGGACTCACACAAGGACATCGAACTCACACGAGGATCATTCGTCAGTGACTTCAACGAAGAAAAAGTCTCCAAGGTCGAAAAGACTACCAGAAAACGAAAAATTTCCGATTCCGAAGAAGAGGAACGATCAAACGGAAATAAGAAAGTAAAAGTCACTCATGTTTTTGATCCACAAAGCAACTGGAAAGAGATCAGTTTGCTTGGTACTGGTGGATTCGCTTCTGTCCAGCTTCTAGAAAACGCTTCTTCGGGTCTTCTGTGTGCCAGAAAATCGATCAAGATCATTCGAATCGATTGGCAACAAGAAGAGATCAAAATTCATAAGAAGCTGCACCACACTAACATTATCACCTTCCTGGGCTCAGATACCAACGAAGAATACTTGTACGTCTTCCTTGAGTATGCCCCTGGTGGTTCTTTGAGCGAGAAGCTCAAACACAACGGACTCTCCGAGGAAAAAGTTCGTTTCTACTTTGTACAGTTGATGGAAGGAGTTAAATACCTCCATTCGCTCCACATCACTCACCGAGACCTGAAGCCCGGAAATCTTCTTCTGTCGGGTTCCGACGTTGTAAAGATCGGTGACTTCGGTCTCGCGTGTGAGTTTGTGGAAGGACAGTACCTGACCCGCAAATACGGGACTATGGCCTACATGGCTCCTGAAGTCTTCAAGAGACGTTATATGGGAGACCAGGCCGATATCTGGTCCTGCGGGATCATCTTGTTCAAACTCCTCACTACACGATGTCCTTGGAAAAGAGCCGTCGACGGAAACTCGAAATACGAGATTTGGTCCTCCTCAGTCATGTTCAAGGTGACTTCTGAAATGCGAGAAAAACGACTATGGGAATCACTCTCCGAAGAAGCCTTTACTCTTGTCGAAAAAATCCTCAATCCATCTCCAAAGGAACGAGCCACACTTACAAGCATCGAGGAAAATGCCTGGACTCAAGGCAAGAAAAATAACTTATAAATAACTTCATGAATTTCTTACACTAAATCATAAACAGAAGATCATTTTTTACGAAACTAATGCCTAAAGCATCTGGCGAAACATTTCTACTCTAATGGGATATTTCCCTCAGCTGAATAAAATCGTCTGGCGACAGCCGAAAATGCATATAAAAAACGATCCCATCCATTAGCACTTCCAGTCTTTTTATCGTGATTATCAGTACCATTATCATCCTTTTTCTTCAGGGACTATTTCTTTATTACCATTCCTGGAATCCATTACACGTATTCTCTTTCTTGTTTTCGTCTTCCAGCTTTCATTTGTCCTTCGTCTATTTTGTACAATATACGGTTAAGGCCACTTTTTATCTATTCATCTATTTATTCTACTTGCTACTACTAGCAGGACCCGTGAAAATTCCACGGGATTTACGAAGGAGTCTTCAAAATCTTCCGAAGGAGTCTTCAGTCTCCAAAAGGAGTCGTCAAAGTCTCCCGACGTTGTCGTCAAATTCTCCCGTCGTCTCTCTCTTTCTCTTTCTCGTTAGGTCAATCATAAAGGCAACAACAAAAATCTAATCGTTTATGTCATGTCACAATAAACATTTATAGACGTTTGATTATCTTCATGTAACCTATGATTAAAAATGTATAGACGTTTGAATACTGTTTATTTATTTATTTATTTATTTATTTATTTATCTATCTATTCATCTACTTACTTTCGTGAAGTTCTGTCAGGAGCTCAGAAAGCAACGCGACATGACGTCACACGTTAAGCTTTGAATAAATGCCTTTTTTAATATTTCATTTATCGAAAGAATGTGATAAATAGGTGAATAAATCGTCTGTCTTTAGCCAGAATAAAACTACTTCGATTCCTTTGCACCGTGACGTCGTGTCATAAGAACATAAGAATAAAGGAGACTGCAAGAGACCATAAGGCCTACACTAGGCAGCTCCGTATCCATCACTACCTGTCATCCCCATCCATAAAGTTGTCTAATCGTTTTTTTAAAACAAGTGATAGTTTCAGCGCTTACTACATGGTTACTAAGTTTATTCCATTCATCGACCACCCTATTAGTAAACCAATTCTTGCCTATTTCCTTCTTAAATCTAAATTTGTCCTGTTTATACCCATTACTGCGAGTCCTGCCCTGTTGTTTTATTATGATGACCTTGTTTGCATCACCCTTGTTATAGCCTTTGATCCACTTGAACACTTCTATTAGATCACCCTGCACTCTGCGTCTTTCCAGAGAGTGTAAGTTTAGGTGCCTAAGCCTCTCTTCGTAAGGCAAATTTCCGAGTCCATGTATCATTTTGGTCATTCTTCTCTGTACTGATTCTAGTGAATTTATGTCCATTCTGAAGGACGGAGACCAAAACTGTACCGCATAGTCAAGGATGGGTCTAACTATCGCTAGATAGAGTATAATAATTACCTCTGCACTTCTATTCGTTACCGTCATGGCAATGAAGCCTAATGCGTTGTTAGCTTTATTTCTGGCGCTAATGCACTGCTTCCTGGTTTTAAGGTCCGGACTCACCAGAACTCCCAAGTCCCTCTCGCACTCAGATTTTTCTAAAAACGTCTTATCTAAGTTGTATCTATTTTCGGGGTTGTGTAGCCCTACGTTTAACACGCTACACTTAGAGATATTGAAGTTCATTTGCCATTTCACCGACCATGTTAACAGTTTATCAAGATCATCCTGCAGAATCTGGGCGTCGTCTCCTGACCTAATTAGGCGTCCTATTTTAGTGTCGTCCGCAAACTTACTAACATCACTATTTAACCCATCGTCTAAGTCGTTTATATACATAATGAACAACAAGGGACCCAAAACCGAGCCCTGGGGGACCCCGCTAGTAACATTGCCCCACCTAGATTTTATTCCATTTATGGTGACCCGCTGTTTTCTGTTACTAATCCAAGCTCTAATCCATTCTAACACTTTTCCTCCTATGCCATGGGCTTTGATTTTATTTAGTAGTCTCTGGTGTGGCACTTTGTCGAACGCTTTGCTAAAGTCAAGGTAAATAACATCGTAATTTTCATTGTTGTCTGACACCTTATATACCTTAGTGTAAAAGGATAGAAGATTAGTTACACATGACTTACCCTTGGAGAAACCATGCTGTCAAACACGAATTAAATTATGCCCTTCAATGTGTTCTCTGAGTCTATTTACTATCATTAATTCAAGCATTTTTCCTATAACCGATGTCAAACTGATTGGCCTGTAGTTCCATATAGACGATCTATCTCCCTTCTTAAAAACAGGAACAACGTTTGCCTGCTTCCAGTTGGAACAGAACCAGTATCTACCGATTTATTGAATATTTCAGTTAACTGGTCGCAGATTTCAAATTTACACTCTTTAAGCATTCTTGGAAAAATTTCGTCTGGACCCGGAGATTTTGTAGCTTTAAGTCTGTCAATCTGCTTGACTACTTCTTTACTAATGCTGATATTAGTTAAACTACTTTCTTCATCCCCTCTGAAAATGGGCTTTGATTTTATTTAGTAGTCTCTGGTGTGGCACCTTGTCGAACGCTTTGCTAAAGTCAAGTTAAATACATACATATACCAAGGCTTTTTCCCCCTTACAAGGGAGGTAGCCAAAAAGGGAAAGGCATAAAATCATTTCCACCCATTCCATCCCTGAATACACACCACACCCCTCCACCCTCCGTCCTAGCTAATCACCTCCTGGATGACGGGTCATCTCTGCACCTTGTCCACTGCCCTGTGTCAGAAGCAGTGTCGCAAGACACAGCACATCCACAGCAAGGCCGCTTCATTAAATCGGCGACCCCCCCTCTCCGTCCCCCCATTGCATAAAAGGAGAGGGCGGGGAGAAATCCCTTCGGGCTGCGTCAAATTTTGCTCACACATACTACCTCACCCACCATCCCCCCACCCATTCCACCTCATGCAATCACAACATCATCCATATACAACCATTCTCCATTCACCCCTGTCTTTTGTCCTCTCCCGTCCTTCCTCAACAGACATTCCCCTCTTCCCCAAAGCCCCCTTCACCCCATCCATCCATCTCATCCTAGGACGTCCCCTCATGTTCACTCCCTCCACATCTGCCTTCCATACCTCTTTTACTAGTCTTTCTTCACTCAATCTTTCCATGTGTCCAAACCATCCTAATATTCTTTCATCAACCCTATCTCCCAGCTCCTTTTCCACCCCTGTTTTCCTCCTCACCTCCTCATTTCTCACTCTATCTAGCCTAGTAACCCCCATCATACTTCTCAGACACCTCATCTCAAACACATTCAAACTCCTTCTCTCTTCTTCTCTTATGTTCCATGTTTCTGCCCCATACAGTGCTGTTGGCACAATCACTCCTTCATACAGTCTCCTCTTCGCATCCATTCCCAAATGTCTATTCCTCATTACACTCTTTAATCCACCAAGGCATTTACTTGCTTCTCTCAATCTACATTCTACCTCCACCTTCATTCCACCTTTTCCTGCCACATTTCCACCCAAGTATCTAAAACTATCCACTTCCTCCAGTCGCTCTCCCATAATGCTCACTTCCAGTCTACTGCCACTTTCACCCCTTGTACATCTCATCACCTTACTTTTATCCACATTTATCTTTAGCTTTCTTCTATCACATACTCTCCCAAACTCTGTCACCAACTTCCTCAATCCCTCCTCCGATCCTGCCACAAGCGTAGTGTCGTCCGCAAACAACAGCTGGCTCACCTCCCACTTTTCTCCATTTTCTTTAACCATCTCCAATCCCTTGCCCACTACCCTTGCATTTACCTCTCGCACTACCCCATCCATGTATAAGTTGAACAGCCAGGGTGACATAACGCATCCTTGACGAAGTCCCACCTTTACCTCGAACTACTCACTCTCTCCATTTCCAATCCTGACACAAGCTCTACTACTCTCATAAAAACTCTTGACAGCTCCCAGAAGCTTTCCTCCTATCCAGTATATCTGCATAACCTCCCACAGTGCCTTTCTGTCTACCCTATCATAAGCCTTTTCCAGATCCATAAAAGCCCAAAAAACATCCTTCCCCTTTCCTATAGCTTTCTCACATATCTGTCTTACCACAAAGATCTGATCTACACAACCTCTACCTGTCCTAAATCCACACTGTTCCTCACCAATTACTCCTGTTCCTCTCCTAATCCTCTCAATCAAGATCCTCCCATAAGCCTTCCCAACTACACTTAACAAGCTAATCCCTCTGAAACTACTACATTCACACTTGTCCCCTTTTCCCTTGTAAAGAGGAACTATACAGGCACTCCTCCAGTCCTCCGGCACTCTACCCTCTCTCCAGCAAACATTAAATAACCTCACCAGCAAGTCCACCATCACTGTACCTCCCTTTTTCAGACATTCGTAATTTTCATTGTTATCTGACGCCTTATATCGTGTGTCGGACGCACTGAAGCGACGTGACGTCACCACTCTCGGCCAATAAGTCGTCTCCGTTGCCGTGACGTCACTATTGTCGCTTACCTGGCAGCCAATCAGTAGTCTCCTTTTTGCCGTGACGTCACCACTCTCGGCCAACAAGTCGTCTCCGTTGCCGTGACGTCACCACTCTCGCTTCGCTCGCACCCAATCAGTTGTCAGCAATTTTGGAAGGCTT
Organism: Oratosquilla oratoria; assembly: GCF_046742065.1. Taxonomy (NCBI): domain Eukaryota; kingdom Metazoa; phylum Arthropoda; class Malacostraca; order Stomatopoda; family Squillidae; genus Oratosquilla; species Oratosquilla oratoria. The sequence continues at coordinate 53,300,316 of NC_134796.1, forward strand.
CGTTGCCGTGACGTCACCGCGTGACACACATAGATACAAGCGTATTAATATATAGATTATTATGTGTGACTCTGGTCCGTAGGAGTACCCCTCCTAACCCAAAAACTCCCCAGGATATAACCTGCATAGAACTACACTGTCCTTACCCGACGAGCCGTGTGACGGGAAACAGGGATGACCCTTCATCTTCAAGGTCCGGAGATGAAAGGAACAACGAATGTATATGTAGTGCTTTCATTAGGCCACCCCTCTTATGAGGGGGAAACGCCCTTTTGTACATATATATATGCATATACATGTAGGGTTTCTTTGATCACAAGTATATTCATCTTAACACTTCGAACTTCCAGTAAATGCACTATGAAGCTCTTGTTATTGTTGAATATATATACATGTAGTCTTTCTTTGTATATAAGTATCTTCATCTTAACATATTGAACTTCCACTATGAAGCTCTTGTTATTCCTTATTACTTCTATGCTTGACTACGTTTTACTCTTGTAAGATTGGATTCATCGTTTAATCTTAATCTAATTCCCTCTCCTAAGAAATTCTTCCCCGTCGCATATAACACAATCTTATCATCTCATCAGTTCAAGTGTTATTATCTTGTATTTGTTTAATTTATATCCTGGAAGACACGTTTTTCATACGTGACTCCTTCGTTCCACCTATCGGAAGTCATGCTTATTTTTTGCAATAAGCTTGTCTTGCTTACACCCGAAGCAATTACAATTTGCATAAAAACGTTTGGCTCTCTCGGAATTCTCTCTCTCTCTCTCTCTCTCTCTTTCTCTCTCTTGTCTCTCTCTCGACCTCCCTCTCTCCCTCTCCCTTTCCCCCCTTATGTTATTTGCATTCCTCAGACCTCCCCGTCCCGTTTTCGAAATTTTCATTTGTTTGTATTTTTCTGTAAGAAGGTCAATTAACTTTATGGATGGGATAATGGACATCGAACCACCTATATAGTGTAGGCCTTATGGTCTCTTGCAGTGTCCTCCATTCTTAAGTTCCTGTGTTCTTTAGTCCTTTATTTCCTTCCATAGCTATTGACATGGATGTGTGATAGCCCTATGATCGAGTGGGGATAAGAATGACGCCCAAAAGTTCCCCTGCATGTTGTAGGAGGTCACTCAAGAGGGTTGAGTGGCTACACTAGAAACCTTTACCTATTAGGCTACTTTTTCCAGTTCTTCGTCTTTCTCTCTTTTAATTTCTCTCCGTAGTTGTTGTCGTTTCCTGGAGTGTCTGGCCGAGCAGTCCCGTCTCCCTGTGGAACGCCGCGGGTGGAACGGGGTTCTCCCCACAAGTCCTTTATAGAGTGTACATTGTGTTGTCGGCTTGCGTCATTGTGTGCAATGCAGTCTTCCATAGTGTGTTGTATAGTATGGGGGTGAAGTGTTGCATCCTGGACAGTTATCTGCGATGCGGTCATCCAGCCTCTTCCAGGAAACGACAACAACTACGGAGAGAAATAAAAGAATGACAAAGAACTGAAAAAAGTGGTCCGGAGGGATAAGGTTTCTAGTGTAACCACTCAACCCTCTTGAGCGACCTCCTACAACATTCAGTGGAACTTAGGGGCGCCTTTCTTATTCCCGCCCCACCATAGGGCGATCACGCACCCTTGACAATAGCCATGGAAGGAAGTACAGGACTAAAAAACACAGGAACTTAAGAATGGAGGAGACTGCAAGAGACCATAAAGCCTACACTACATATATAGGTAGGTCGATGTCCATTATCCCATCTGTAAAGTTATTTGACCTTCTTAGAGAAAAATACAAAGAAATGAAAATTTCGGAAATGGGACAGGGAATACAAATAATGTACGGGGGAGAGGGAGAGGGAGGGAGACGGTGAAAGAGAGGAAGAGGACGAGAGAGAGAGGGAGGGATGATTCCAAGAGAGCAAAACGTTTTTATGCAAATAGCAATTGCTTCGAATATGAGCTCGACAAGTTTTATACTTGTAGTGGTTACTACAATCGTCCTAGATAGAAGCGGTCAGCCTGAAACGAGTCGTAGGGACAAGGTATGGGAAGTTTTTCATAGTGGGGAGTCAGAACACACCATTTAGTTTGCCGTGGTATGGTTCCCTTGGGCACATTTGGAATAAGTGTTTCCATACTCTGCGCCGACGGCAGGTATGTTCTTATCGGAAGGCACCCGTAAGATCGAAATGATCACCGCGGTTTATTTACCCTTATGCACCCTTGGGATGAACACTGCCGTGTTTGGTACTCTTCCTTAAAGAAGCTAGGATATTTATAGTCAATCCCATGACTGATCTGTTTATTGGAAATGGCGATGACGGTATTTACCATAACGGTGGCGAAATTCTGGATTTTTGGTCTTTAGTTTACAATTATTCAAAATATATTTACAATGCATAAATATCCTTTTTATAGGATGCAGAGGGATATGTTTTATTTTATTTACACAATGAATTAAGTTGGTATAATGAATATTGTTATTTATATTAATTAAAATTAGTCGGAATCATGTTGGAAGGGGTGACTATAGTTTATTCCGTACTCTGCGATCACGGGTCCTGAAGGGGTAATTACACGTGTTGGCTACAGAACACTACAGAACTCTCCCCCTAGTGACGAGGCAGGAGGAACGATATCTGTTTTTTCTTTGTAGTGTGTTTGTGGTTTGTAGCCCGTGTGTCCGGAGGTGTCGGAAGAGCAACAGGATCTTGTTCGTTGTCAGAGAGGAGGTATGCAGGCTTGGCGCGGTCTATGGAGATGACGTCAGTGGTTCCACGGCGATCGATGGTCAAGTTCTTCCTTGTCCTCTTGACGACTCTATATGGGCCATCGTATGGTTGTTGAAGAGGCTTCTTTACTCCCTCCACGCGAACGAAAACATGTGAGCAGTCTTCGAGGTCCTGGCTCACAAACGTTCTTGTAGGTGAGGTACGCGGTGGCACTGGCTGGAGTTTCTGCATTGTATCTGTAAGATTAGTAGCATAATCTTGAACGCTGCAGGGCTGCGTTATAGGGGCAGATGCAAGAAACTCACCGGGCAGACGGAGTGGAGTGCCATAAAGAAGTTCTGCAGAGGAGTGCCCAAGGTCTTCCTTGAGGGACGTGCGTATACCGAGGAGGACCATTGGAAGCACCGTAGACCAGTTGGTGCGGTCGCGTGCTGTTGCTGCAAGTGAAGCCTCGAGTTGTCGGTGGAAGCGTTCGACGAGTCCGTTGGATTGGGGATGGTAGCTTGCTGTTCTGAAACGCCGGATACCTAGCAAAGACATAACCTTGTTCCATAAATTGGATTCAAATTGGCTACCACGGTCGGATGTGAGGCTGAGTGGTGTACCGAATCTTGAAATCCAGGTGGTTATAAAAGCTTTGGCTACTGTATCTGTGCTTATGTCAGTAAGCGGGTTTGCTTCGGGCCAGCGTGTAAAAAGCTCTACACACGGAAGAATATACCTGAAGCTGTCGGAGAAGGGAAGCGGTCCGACGATGTCGATGTGGACGTGCTCGAGTCGAGTGGAGACTGGGCGAAAGGTACCTGGAGGGGAGATGGTGTGGCGTGTGACCTTGGAAGCTTGGCATTTGACGCAGGTGCGGGTCCAGTGACGAACGTCTTTGGCGATTCCACTCCAGAGGAAGCGTGACGACATCATGTGCTGCGAAGCTCAAATACCTGGGTGGGAGAGGTCATGTAAATGGCGGAACAAGGGATACCTGTGGTTCTCGGGCAAGTAGGGACGGAAGGTGTCCGTGGATACATCGGCGTAGAGCTCAGTGTTGGTTCCAGGGAGCTGTACCTTCTTCATCTGCAACGCGGGGTTTTCCATCAATCGCTGCAGCTCGGTATCACCAGCTTGGTCTGCAGCGATGGCGGCGTAGTCAATGAGAGAGGTAGAGACTGCAGATATGTTGCGCGAGAGTGCGTCGGCAGGGCAGTTATCTTCACCTCGAACATAACGAATATCTGTAGTGAATTGGGAAATGAAATCTATGTGTCGGAGTTGTCTAGGGGAGTATGTTGTCTTGTTATGAATGAATGTTGTTGTGATTGGTTTGTGGTCGGTGTATATGTGGAATTGTCGTCCTTCGATGAAATACCTGAACCTGTTGACAGCCTTGTAGATGGCTAGGAGTTCCTTGTCGAAGGCGCTGTATTTCTTCTCGGCATTGTTGAGCTTCTTTGAGAAGAAGGCGATGGGTTTCCAGGCGTCGTTGATGTATTGCTGCAGAACTGCGCCGACACCTGTGTCTGAAGCATCTGTCGAGATGGAAGTGATGGCATCAGGAATAGGGAAACTAAGGGCGGTAGCATTCCCGAGTGCTTCTTTGGCTGCCATGAAAGCTGCATCAGTTTCGGCGTCCCAGTTGAGTACGATGGAACGTCCCCTCTTGCACGGCTTGATCATGGAGTAGAGCGGTTGGAGCAGTTGAGCGCAGCCTGGAATGAAACGATTATAGAAATTTAACATACCAAGGAATTGCTTGAGTTGGCGCTGTGTTGTAGGTTTCGGGAAACTCTGGATGGCGTCGCAGCGGGATGAGACAGGGGTGACGCCTGAAGGTGTGACGGTGTGTCCTAGAAAGTTGATGGATGAAACACCGAACTCACATTTCTCGAGATTGATGTGGATGCCGTAGTCTTGTAGTCGGGTAAAGACTTGCTTCAGATGGTCTTGGTGTGTGGCTTCGTCAGAGCTGGCGATGAGCACATCGTCGATGTAGGTGAAGCAAAAAGGCAGACCTCGTAGGACTTCGTCCATGAATCTCTGGAAAGTTTGGGCAGAGTTCTTGAGGCCGAAGGGCATTCGAACGTATTCGAACAAGCCAAAAGGCGTGGTGACAGCTATTTTGTGGATGTCCGGCGGGTTGACTGGAATATGATGTAAGGCTTTGACAAGATCGATCCGGGAGTATACGCGAGTTCCTGCAAGGTGTGAGGAAAACTCCTGTATGTTGGGAACTGGGTACCTATCCATCACAGTTCGTGAGTTGAGGGCGCGGTAGTCACCGCATGGCCTGATGTCGCCGTTGCTTTTGGGGACGATGTGGAGAGCTGACGACCAGTTGCTTGAGCTTGGACGAATGATACCTTGACGCATGAGGGCTTCCAATTCTGCCTTGGCTAGTTTGAGGCGTTCCGGAGCCAGACGACGGGCTTTGGCGTAGACTGGAGGATGCAGAGGGATATATTTTATTTTATTTACACAATGAATTAAGTTGGTATAATGAATATTGTTATTTATATTAATTAAAATTAGTCGAAATCATGTTGGAAGGGGTGACTATAGTTTATTCCGTACTCTGCGATCACGGGTCCTGAAGGGGTAATTACACGTGTTGGCTACAGAACACTACATACTAAATAAAAAAAGAATTCTCCGGTTTGCGAGTTTTTCTCGAGACCCGGCAAAACGGTCACACCGGACCCTGGGTAGATGTAAGGGTTTATTCAGTTCGTTTCACGTTTTCAACTGGAACTGATCTGATTCACGTTGTTCATTTATTAATATTATGAGTATTTTTTTTCGGAAATTGTTATCGCACAAGCACAGTGACGAAACTTTTGAAAAACTCGAGTTGTTTGACGGAGAAATTTCGCGAGAGAGTACGTGTGAGTTCGAAAAACATTACTTTGCGGGTTATAAGAATTTTACAAAACATGGGGGAAAATCGGATCATGGGGATTACCAAAGGTATTATTTGGAATAAGAAGAACTCGAAGAAGAATTCGAAGAAGAAGAACTCGAAGAAGAATTCGAAGAAGAAGAAGAACTCGAAGAAGAAGAACTCGAAGAAGAACTCGAAGAAGAACTCGAAGAAGAAGAACTCGAAGAGCTCGAAAAAGAAGAACTCGAAGAAAAACTCGAAGAAGAAGAAGAAGAAGGACTCGAAGAACTCGAAGAAGAACAACTCGAAAAACTCGAAGAAGAATTCGAAGAAGAAGAACTCGAAGAAGAAGAACTCGAAGAAGAACTCGAAGAAGAACTCGAAGAACTCGAAGAAGAAGAACTTGAAGAAGAACTCGAAGAAGAATTCTAAGAAGAAGAAGAAGAACTCGAAGAACTCGAAGAAGAAGAACTCGAAGAAGAAGAACTCGAAGAAGAAGAAGAACTCGAAGAAGAAGAAGAACTCGAAGAAGAAGAAGAAGAACTCGAAGAAGAAGAACTCGAAGAAGAACTCGAAGAAGAACTCGAAGAAGAAGAACTCAAAGAAGAACTCGAAAAAGAAGAACTCGAAGAAGAAGAAGAATTCGAAGAAGAAGAAGAAGAGCTCGAAAAAGAAGAAGAAGAAGAAGAAGAAGAATAGCGAGCAGCGCCGCAGGCCAAGCCCCCCGGAGGAGAAAGGATTAAATGTAAATATGGAGAAAACTAAAATACTAGTGGCCAGTAAAACAGATCCACCAAGAGTGCAAGTACAAATAGCAGGGAGAAGAATAGAACAAGTAACCAAATTTTCGTACCTGGGAAGCGTATTGACAGAAGATTGTAGATATGAAAAAGAAATAAAATTAAGGATAGCGATAGCTAAAAGCACGTTTCAGAAAATGAAAGGGGTTTTAACAAACAAGAAAATGTCTACAGATATAAGGAGAAGAACAGTTAAAACATTTATATGGTCAACACTATTATATGGTTCAGAAGCGTGGACAATCAGCAAAAAATTGCAGGAAAACTTAGAAGCAGCAGAAATGTGGATATGGAGACGAGTATTAAGAGTGCCATGGATAGCGAAGAAAACAAATGAAGAAGTATTGAGAGAAATGGAGACAGATAGGGAATTGATGACAACAATAAGGAAAAGACAGTTGCGATTCTTAGGACATATAATGAGGAGGGAAGGGTTGGAAGAGGTGGTGATGACGGAAATGGTGGAGGGAAGGAGAGCAAGAGGAAAGCAGAAGGAGAAGTATATGGACGGGCTGATGAGGGCGACGGGAAAACAACTCAAACGAACACAGATGTTACAAGTAACTAGGGACCGTGAACGGTGGCGCTCCATGGTTGCCGAAGTCCAAGAGGATATGGCACGACGGTAAGGTAAGGTATATATATATATATACATATACATATATATATATATATATAATATATATATATATATATAATATATATATATATATATAATATATGTGTGTGTGTGTATAAATATATATACATATATATATGTATATATATGTATAAATATGTATATATATAAATATATATAATATATATATGTATATATATGTACATATATATATACATATATATATATATATATATGTGTGTGTGTGTGTGTGTATATATATATATATATATATATATATATACATACATACATACATATACCAAGACTTTTTCCCCCCTTCCAAGGGAGGAAGCCAAAAAGGGAAAGGTATAAAAACACTCCCACCCATTTCATCCCTAAATACACTCCACACACCTCCCACCCTCCCTCTCATCTGAGCACCTCCTGAATGACGGGTCATCCCTGCACCCTGCCCACCGCCCTGGGTCAGAAGCAGTGTCGCAAGACACAGTATATAAACCGGGGAGGTGCTAAGATAAGAGGGAGGGTGGAGGGGTGTGGAGTGCATTCAGGGATGGAATGGGTGGGAATGAATTCATGCCTTTTTCTTTCTGGCTACCTCCCTTGTATGGGGGAAAAAGCCTTGGTATATGTATGTATATATATGTATACGTATATGTATATATATGTATATATATATATACATATATATGTATATATGTATATATGTATATATATATTGGAGTAACGCAGCAAAATATTTTCTTTGAGGCATAATGAATTGTATGCAACAGCAAATTGAGCTCTGATGAGTTTCCGATGAAGAGTTTCAAGTCTTCTAAAGATCTCTCTAGCATGGAGAGGTAAAGAAAAAACCAAGTTGCCGATAGAAGCCATCTAATGGGTAGAACAGGATACAAGACGTTTCGCTAATCACAGTTAGCATTTTCAATTGTGACAATAGCAAAGAAATGGATGATTATAAATACAGAAGGTAAACACTAGGAAAGATGTATATATATATATATAGATTATATATACATTCTCAAGAAACTTATAAGCATGATTTTTTTCTTCAAATGTTTGAGCTCAGCCGGATTAACCAATGACATTAGAGATGTCATGTCTATATTTGTTCTATACTTATTCATATGTGACTAAAGTCTGTTTTCGTAAAAGGTAATGATCTCGAATGAAATTGTATATATACTTTATATTATTTTGTTTTTCATTTACTTATTTATTCATTTATTAATTAATTAGCTTATTAATTAATTTGTCTGTATTTCTTTCTTTATTGAATTATTTGTTTGTTGATATGCTTAGTTGCATATTTATTTGTTTGTTTAATTATTCATTCATTCATATCTCTATTTATTTATTTGTTTATTTATTTTTTTATTTTTTTAATGTATTTGTTTATTTCAAGAGCGATGAAGTAATATTGGCTGATCCCTTTTTTTCAAAAATTTTGGGACTCTTTTTGGGTGGCGTGTGTTATCATATATCCAGGTTTTTTTGACACATTGTGCTCTATAAACCGCCTCCGCCTCATTACTCTTGTGATTTTGTCGAGATGAGAATCAACGAGGTAACAAAATACTTCGGCGATTTCACTGACTTCAGCGAGATCACAGAGGAAAAACAAGGAACTTCGGGAGGCTCATCCAAGGACATCGAACCCAAAGTAGGATTCTTCGTCTGTGACTTCAACGAAGAAAAAGTCTCCACCAAGGTCGAAGAGACTATCAGAAAACGAAAAATTTCCGATTCCGAAGAAGAGGAACCATCAAACGGAAATAAGAAAATTAAAGTTTCTGATGTTTTTGATCCACAAAGCAACTGGAAAGAGATCAGTTTGCTTGGTACTGGTGGATTCGCTTCTGTCCAGCTTGTGGAAAACGCTTCTTCGGGTCTTCTGTGTGCCAGGAAATCGATCAAGATCATTCGAATCGATTGGCAACAAGAAGAGATCAAAATTCATAAGAAGCTGGACCACACTAACATTATCACCTTCCTGGGCTCAGATACCAACGAAGAATACTTGTACGTCTTCCTTGAGTATGCCCCTGGTGGTTCTTTGAGCGAGAAGCTCAAACACAACGGACTCTCCGAGGAAAAAGTTCGTTTCTACTTTGTACAGTTGATGGAAGGAGTTAAATACCTCCATTCGCTCCACATCACTCACCGAGACCTGAAGCCCGGAAATCTTCTTCTGTCGGGTTCCGACGTTGTAAAGATCGGTGACTTCGGTCTCGCGTGTGAGTTTGTGGAAGGACAGTACCTGACCCGCAAATACGGGACTATGGCCTACATGGCTCCTGAAGTCTTCAAGAGACGTTATATGGGAGACCAGGCCGATATCTGGTCCTGCGGGATCATCTTGTTCAAACTCCTCACTACACGATGTCCTTGGAAAAGAGCCGTCGACGGAAACTCCAAATACGACATTTGGTCCTCCTCAGTCATGTTCAAGGTGACTTCTAAAATGCGAGAGGAACGACTATGGGAATCACTCTCCGAAGAAGCCTTTACTCTTGTCGAAAAAATCCTCAATCCAACTCCAAAGGAACGAGCTACACTTACAAGCATCGAGGAAAATGCCTGGACTCAAGGCAAGAAAAATAACTTATAAATAACTTCATGAATTTCTTACACTAAATCATAAACAGAAGATCATTTTTTACGAAACTAATGCCTAAAGCATCTGGCGAAACATTTCTACTCTAATGGGATATTTCCCTCAGCTGAATAAAATCGTCTGGCGACAGCCGAAAATACATGTAAAAAACGATCCCATCCATCAGTACTTCCAGTCTTTTTTTTCGTGATTATCAGTACCATTATCATCCTTTTTCTTGAGGGACAATTTTTTTCATTACCATTCCTGGAATCCAATACACGTATTCTCTGTCTTGTTTTCGTCTTCCATCTTTCCTTTGCCCTTCGTCTATTTTGTACAATACACGGTCCATTTTTATCTATTCATTTATTTATTCTATTTACTACTATTATTATGTGTGACTCTGGTCCGTAGGAGTATCCCTCCTAACCCAAAAAGTCCCTAGAATATAACCTGCATAGAACTACACTGTCCTTACCCGACGAGCCGTGTGACGGGACCCAGGGATGACCCTTCATCCACAAGGTCCTGAGGCGGGAGGAACAAGGAATGTATATGTAGTGCTTTGATTAGGCCACCCCTCTTATGAGGGGGAAACGCCCTTTTGTACATATATATGTATATACATGTAGTCTTTCTGTGATCACAAGTATCTTCATCTTAACACTTCGAACTTCCAGTAAATGCACTATGAAGCTCCTATTATTGCTTATTAGTTCTGTGCTCGACTACACTTTTCTGTTGTAAGATTGGGTTCGTCTTTTAGGATATAGATTAAACAAATACAAGATAATAATACTTGAACTGATGAGATGATAAGGCTGTGTTATATGCGACGGGGAAAATTAGGAGGGGAAATTAGATTAAGATTAAACGATCAATCCAATCTTACATGAGAAAAACGTAGTCAAGCATAGAAGTAATAAGGAATAACAAGAGCTTCATAGTGGAAGTTCAATATGTTAAGATGAAGATATATACAAAGAAAGACTACATGTATATATATACAACAATAACAAGATCTTCATAGTGCATTTACTGAAAGTTCGAAGTGTTCAGATGTATATACTTGTGATCAAAGAAACCCTACATGTATATACATATATATGTACAAAGGGGCGTTTCCCCCTCATAAGAGGGTGGCCTAATCAAAGCACCATATATAAATTCGTTGTTCCTTTCATCTCCGGACCTTGAGGATGAAGGGTCATCCCTGTTTCCCGTCACACGGCTCGTCGGGTAAGGACAGTGTAGTTCTATGCAGGTTATATTCCAGGGACTTTTTGTGTTAGGAGGGGTACTCCTACGGACCAGAGTCACACATAATAATCTATATATTAATACGCTTGTAAGTATCTGTGTGTGTCACGCGGTGACGTCACGGCAACGAAGCCTTCCAAAATTGCTGACAACTGATTGAGTGCGAGCGAAGCGAGAGTGGTGACGTCACGGCAACGGAGACGACTTGTTGGCCGAGAGCGGTGACGTCACGGCAAAAAGGAGACGACTGATTGGCTGCCAGGTAAGCGACAATAGTGACGTCACGGCAACGGAGACGACTTATTGGCCGAGAGCGGTGACGTCACGTCGCTTCAGTGCGTCCGACACACAATATAAGGCGTCAGATAACAATGAAAATTACGAAGTTATTTACCTTGACTTTAGCAAAGCGTTCGACAAGGTGCCACACCAGAGACTACTAAATAAAATCAAAGCCCATGGCATAGGAGGAAAAGTGTTAGAATGGAATAGAGCTTGAATTAGAAACAGAAAACAGCGGGTCACCATTCATGGAATAAAATCTAGGTGGGGCAATGTTACTAGCGGGGTCCCCCAGGGCTCGGTTTTGGGTCCCTTGTTGTTCATTATGTACATAACCAACTTGGACGATGGGATAAATAGTGATGTTAGTAAGTTTGCGGACGACATTAGAATAGGACGCCTAATTAGGTCAGGAGACAACGCCCAGATTCTGCAGGATCTTAATAAATTGTTAACATGGTCGGTGAAATGGCAAATGAACTTCAATATCTCTAAGTGTAGCGTGTTAAACGTAGGGCTACACAACCCCGAAAATAGATACAACTTAGATAACACGTTTTTAGACAAATCTGAGTGCGAGAGGGACTTGGGAGTTCTGGTGAGTTCGGACCTTAAAACCAGGAAGCAGTGCATTAGCGCCAGAAATAAAGCTAACAACGCATTAGGCTTCATTGCTATGACGGTAACGAATAGAAGTGCAGAGGTAATTATTAAACTCTATCTAGCGATAGTTAGACCCATCCTTGACTATGCGGTACAGTTTTGGTCTCCGTCCTTCAGAATGGACATAAATTCACTAGAATCAGTACAGAGAAGAATGACCAAAATGATACAAGGACTCGGAAATTTGCCTTACGAAGAGAGGCTTAGGCACCTAAACTTACACTCTCTGGAAAGACGCAGAGTGCAGGGTGATCTAATAGAAGTGTTAAAGTGGATCAAAGGCTATAACAAGGGTGATGCAAACAAGGTCATCATAATAAAACAACAGGGCAGGACTCGCAGTAATGGGTATAAACAGGACAAATTTAGATTTAAGAAGGAAATAGGCAAGAATTGGTTTACTAATAGGGTGGTCGATGAATGGAATAAACTTAGTAACCATGTAGTAAGCGCTGAAACTATCAGTTGTTTTAAAAAACGATTAGACAACTTTATGGATGGGGATGACAGGTGGTGATGGATACGGAGCTGCCTAGTGTAGGCCTTATGGTCTCTTGCAGTCTCCTTTATTCTTATGTTCTTATGACACGACGTCACGGTGCAAAGGAATCGAAGTAGTTTTATTCTGGCTAAAGACAGACGATTTATTCACCTATTTATCACATTCTTTCGATAAATGAAATATTAAAAAAGGCATTTATTCAAAGCTTAACGTGTGACGTCATGTCGCGTTGCTTTCTGAGCTCCTGACAGAACTTCACGAAAGTAAGTAGATGAATAGATAGATAAATAAATAAATAAATAAATAAATAAATAAATAAATAAACAGTATTCAAACGTCTATACATTTTTAATCATAGGTTACATGAAGATAATCAAACGTCTATAAATGTTTATTGTGACATGACATAAACGATTAGATTTTTGTTGTTGCCTTTATGATTGACCTAACGAGAAAGAGAAAGAGAGAGAGAAAGAGAGAGACGACGGGAGAATTTGATGACAACGTCGGGAGACTTTGACGACTCCTTTTGGAGACTGAAGACTCCTTCGGGAGATTTTGAAGACTCCTTCGTAAATCCCGTGGAATTTTCACGGGTCCTGCTAGTAGTAGCAAGTAGAATAAATAGATGAATAGATAAAAAGTGGCCTTAACCGTATATTGTACAAAATAGACGAAGGACAAATGAAAGCTGGAAGACGAGAACAAGGAAGAGAATACGTGTAATGGATTCCAGGAATGGTAATAAAGAAATAGTCCCTGAAGAAAAAGGATGATAATGGTACTGATAATCACGATAAAAAGACTGGAAGTGCTAATGGATGGGATCGTTTTTTATATGTATTTTCGGCTGTCGCCAGACGATTTTATTCAGCTGAGGGAAATATCCCATTAGAGTAGAAATGTTTCGCCAGATGCTTTAGGCATTAGTTTCGTAAAAAAATGATCTTCTGTTTATGATTTAGTGTAAGAAATTCATGAAGTTATTTACAAGTTATTTTTCTTGCCTTGAGTCCAGGCACTTTCCTCGATGCTTGTAAGTGTAGCTCGTTCCTTTGGAGTTGGATTGAGTATTTTTTCGACAAGAGTAAAGGCTTCTTCGGAGAGTGATTCCCATAGTCGTTTTTTCTCGCATTTGAGAAGTCACCTTGAACATGACTGAGGAGGACCAAATCTCGTATTTGGAGTTTCCGTCGACGGCTCTTTTCCAAGGACATTGTGTAGTGAGGAGTTTGAACAAGATGATCCCGCAGGACCAGATATCGGCCTGGTCTCCCATATAACGTCTCTTGAAGACTTCAGGAGCCATGTAGGCCATAGTCCCGTATTTGCGG
>NC_134796.1:53318976-53321476 GCF_046742065.1 Oratosquilla oratoria
TCCTGCGCCTCCTTGCCACCTTCCACTCATATATATATATATATATATATATATATATATATGTATATATATATGTATATATATATGTATATATATATGTATATATATGTATATATATATAATGTAAATATATATATATATATATGTGTGTGTGTATATATGTGAATGTATGTATATGGAAATATGTATATATATATATATATATATATGTATGTATATATGTATATATATGTATGTATATATATGTATATATATGTATGTATATATATATATGTACAGTATATATATATATGTGTGTGTGTATATATATATGTATATATATGTATATATATGTAAATATATATATATATATATATATATATATATATACATATATATATGTATGTATGTTACAAAGGATTACTATGGCGGAGCATGCCGACAGGATATCTTTTGATCTTTATCTTGGTCGGATGCTAAATAAAATATTCATATTAATAATAGAATTATAAATAATAACTATAATAATGTAAATATCAAATAAGATAAATTAATGCATAGGTATAGTTAAATAATAAACAAACAGGTAAATAGTAAATAATGATAAATTCACATATAACTAATAATTAATGAAAATCAGACAGACAAATGATAACAAAAACAAATGATATAAAATAAATTATAATCATTATAGCATCTTGCTTAGGTATTTATCTAAATGATTCTTAAAGCTTCGAACTGAACTACATTGCACTACCTGTGCAGGAAGTTTATTCCATTCATTAACTACACGGTTGGCAAAGTTGTTTCTACCTACTTCCAAATTGAATCTATTTCCGGACAGTTTGAGACCATTGTTTCTTGTCTGATTCTCATTCAATGTAAAAATTTGGTCACTTTTGATGTCAATTCCCTATAAAATCTTAAAGACCTGTATCAAGTCACCTCTGAGTCTACGCTTTTTAGGGAAAACAGATTCATATGTTTTAGTCGATTTTCGTATGATTTATTTTTGATATTTGGAATCAGTTTTGTGGCTCGCCGTTGTACTTTTTCCAGTCTGTCAATGTCTTTAATGAGATTCGGTGACCATACGGAAACAGCATATTCCAAATGTGGACGAACTAAAGATTTATATAGCTTGTTAATGAGTGATGGACTTTTGAAATCAAAAGATCGCGCAATCAGTCCTAGAATCTTATTTGCTTTCTCAGAGGCTGAAATACACTGCATGGATGATTTGAGGTCGTTACTGATAATTACGCCGATATCTTTTTCACTATCCACTTTTGTTAACGAATTTCCAAATAACTTGTAATAGTACTTACTGCTATTTTCACCTATGTGCATTACCTTGCATTTACTTGTGTTAAATTTCATTAGCCACTTTTCAGACCATTGCTGTAATTGATCTAAATCTTCTTGAATATCTAATTGGTTTGAGTGATCATTTGCCACTCCGCACAGTTTTGTATCATCAGCAAATTTGGAAACAGTAGATTTTAGTCCATGGTCTATATCATTTATATATACTATGAATAGAAGTGGCCCAAGAACGGAACCCTGAGGAACTCCACTTGTAACATTTTTCCATCTAGAAGTTTTTCCATTTAAAAACAACTCTCTGTTTTCGACCATTCAACCAATTACTAGTCCAACCTAATAGGCTACCACTTATTCCGTGTAAAGCTAATTCAGTAGGTAGTCTTTCGTGTGGGACGGTATCAAAAGCTTTTGCAAAGTCTAGATATATTAAATCTAGATTGTTTCTTTTGTCATAATTCGAGATAACTGTGTTGTAGAATTCGAGTAAGTTAGTCACGCAAGACAGTTTCCGTCTGAAACCATGCTGGCTATCATTTATCAAACGGTTACTTTCTAAATGATGTTCGATAGCATCTCTGATGATAGTTTCCATTATTTTTCATACGATTGAAGTCAAACTTATAGGCCTATAGTTATTTGGCTTCTTTTTGTCACCTTTTTTGAATATGGGAGTAACGTTAGCTAGCTTCTATTCTCTTTTCTTTGTAATATTTACCGTAGTGAGTAAGTTTACTCTAGACTTTTCACAGGTTTCAGTTTGGAATTCACTTTGAGGTGTTTCGTTTACGAATACCGAGCTAAAGTAATTGTTTAAGATATTACACATTCACTCATTGGAATATTCAAGTTGACCGTCAGCAGATGATAGTGGACCAATGTGATTCCTAACAACCTTTTTATCTCTAATGTAACTATAGAATTCTTTGGGATTCTCCTTGGATTTATCAGCGATGTTCATTTCATATTGTCGTTTTCTTTTTTTTATTGTCTTTTTTAAATTTCTTTTATTGATACATAACTTTCATAGTCATTAAGTGAACCCGAGCACTTATATTTCTTATAAGTCTGTCTCTTTTTAGCAATACTTTTTTCAGTTTCTTTGTCAAGCCACTTTGGGCGAGCCTGATTTGGGGGACGTCTGTCCTTAAAAGGAATGTAAGTATTAATCATCTTAGTGAGCGTATTTTGAAATATT
>NC_134796.1:53326476-53346476 GCF_046742065.1 Oratosquilla oratoria
GGAGACCAGGCCGATATCTGGTCCTGCGGGATCATCTTGTTCAAACTCCTCACTACACGATGTCCTTGGAAAAGAGCCGTCGACGGAAACTCGAAATACGAGATTTGGTCCTCCTCAGTCATGTTCAAGGTGACTTCTGAAATACGAAAAGAACGACTATGGGAATCACTCTCCGAAGAAGCCTTTACTCTTGTCGAAAAAATCCTCAATCCAACTCCAAAGGAACGAGCTACACTTACAAGCATCGAGGAAGATGCCTGGACTCAAGGCAAGAAAAATAACTTATAAATAACTTCATGAATTTCTTACACTAAATCATAAACAGAAGATAATTTTTTACGAAACTAATGCCTAAAGCATCTGGCGAAACATTTCTACTCTAATGGGATATTTCCCTCAGCTGAATAAAATCGTCTGGCGACAGCCGAAAATGCATATAAAAAACGATCCCATCCATTAGCACTTCCAGTCTTTTTATCGTGATTATCAGTACCATTATCATCCTTTTTCTTCAGGGACTATTTCTTTATTACCATTCCTGGAATCCATTACACGTATTCTTTTTCTTGTTTTCGTCTTCCAACTTTCATTTGTCCTTCGTCTATTTTGTACAATATACGGTTAAGGCCACTTTTTATCTATTCATCTATTTATTCTACTTGCTACTACTAGCAGGACCCGTGAAAATTCCACGGGATTTACGAAGGAGTCTTCAAAATCTCCCGAAGGAGTCTTCAGTCTCCAAAAGGAGCCGTCAAAGTCTCCCGACGTTGTCGTCAAATTCTCCCGTCCTCTCTCTCTTTCTCTTTCTCGTTAGGTCAATCATAAAGGCAACAACAAAAATCTAATCGTTTATGTCATGTCACAATAAACATTTATAGACGTTTGATTATCTTCATGTAACCTATGATTAAAAATGTATAGACGTTTGAATACTGTTTATTTATTTATTTATTTATTTATTTATCTATCCATTCATCTACTTATTTTCGTGAAGTTCTGTCAGGAGCTCAGAAAGCAACGCGACATGACGTCACACGTTAAGCTTTGAATAAATGCCCTTTTTAATATTTCATTTATCGAAAGAATGTGATAAATAGGTGAATAAATCGTCTGTCTTTAGCCAGAATAAAACTACTTCGATTCCTTTGCACCGTGACGTCGTGTCATAAGAACATAAGAATAAAGGAGACTGCAAGAGACCATAAGGCTTACACTAGGCAGCTCCGTATCCATCACCACCTGTCATCCCCATCCATAAAGTTGTCTAATCGTTTTTTAAAACAACTGATAGTTTCAGCGCTTACTACATGGTTACTAAGTTTATTCCATTCATCGACCACCCTATTAGTAAACCAATTCTTGCCTATTTCTTTCTTAAATCTAAATTTGTCCACTTTATACCCATTACTGCGAGTCCTGCCCTGTTGTTTTATTATGATGACCTGGTTTCTGTTACTAATCCAAGCTCTAATCCATTCTAACACTTTTCCTCCTATGCCATGGGCTTTGATTTTATTTAGTAGTCTCTGGTGTGGCACCTTGTCGAACGCTTTGCTAAAGTCAAGGTAAATAACATCGTAATTTTCATTGTTATCTGACGCCTTATATTGTGTGTCGGACGCGCTGAAGCGACGTGACGTCACCGCTCTCGGCCAATAAGTCGTCTCCGTTGCCGTGACGTCACTAATGTCGCTTACCTGGCAGCCAATCAGTCGTCTCCTTTTTGCCGTGATGTCACCGCTCTCGGCCAACAAGTCGTCTCCGTTGCCGTGACGTCACCACTCTCGCTTCGCTCGCACTCAATCAGTTGTCAGCAATTTTGGAAGGCTTCGTTGCCGTGACGTCACCGCGTGACACACATAGATACTTACAAGCGTATTAATATATAGATTATTATGTGTGACTCTGGTCCATAGGAGTACCCCTCCTAACCCAAAAAGTCCCTGGAATATAGCCTACATAGAACTACACTGTCCTTACCCGACGAGCCGTGTGACGGGAAACAGGGATGACCCTTCATCCTCAAGGTCCTGAGATGAAAGGAACAACGAATGTATATATGGTGCTTTGATTAGGCCACCCTCTTATGGGGAAACACCCTTTTGTACATATATATGTATATACATGTAGGGTTTCTTTGATCACAAGTATCTACATCTGAACACTTCGAACTTTCAGTAAATGCACTATGAAGATCTTGTTATTGTTGTATATATATATATGTAGTCTTTCTTTGTATATAAGTATCTTCATCTTAACATATTGAACTTCCACTATGAAGCTCTTGTTATTCCTTATTACTTCTATGCTTGACTACGTTTTACTCTTGTAAGATTGGATTCATCGTTTAATCTTAATCTAATTTCCCCTCCTAAGAAATTCTTCCCCGTCGCATATAACACAGCCTTATCATCTCATCAGTTCAAGTGTTATTATCTTGTATTTATTAAATCTATATCCTAAAAGACGAACCCAATCTTACAACAGAAAAGTGTAGTCGAGCACAGAACTAATAAGCAATAATAGGAGCTTCATAGTGCATTTACTGGAAGTTCGAAGTGTTAAGATGAAGATACTTATGTTCAAAGAAAGACTACATGTATATACATATATATGTACAAAAGGGCGTTTCCCCCTCATAAGAGGGGTGGCCTAATGAAAGCACTTCATATACATTCGTTGTTCCTCCCGCCTCAGGACCTTGTGGATGAAGGGTCATCCCTGGGTCCCGTCACATAGCTCGTCGGGTAAGGACAGATTAGTTCTATGCAGTTTATATTCTAGGGACTTTTTGGGTTAGGAGGGATACTCCTACGGACCAGAGTCACATGTAATAATTGTAGTAAATAGAATAAATAAATTAATGAATAAAAATGGAATTAACCGTGTATTGTACAAATTAGACGAAGGGCAAAGGAAAGATAGAAGACGAAAACAAGAAAGAGAATACGTGTAATGGCTTCCAGGAATGGTAATGAAAAAAATAGTCCCTCAAGAAAAAGGATGATAATGGTACTGATAATCACGATAAAAAGACCTGAAGTGCTAATGGATGGGATCGTTTTTTATATGCATTTTCGGCTGTCGCCAGACGATTTTATTCAGCTGAGGGAAATATCCCATTAGAGTAGAAATGTTTCGCCAGATGCTTTAGGCATTAGTTTCGTAAAAAATGATCTTCTGTTTATGATTTAGTGTAAGAAATTCATGAAGTTATTTATAAGTTATTTTTTTTGCCTTGAGTCCAGGCATTTTCCTCGATGCTTGTAAGTGTAGCTCGTTCCTTTGGAGTTGGATTGAGCATTTTTTCGACAAGAGTAAAGGCTTCTTCGGAGAGTGATTCCCATAGTCGTTCCTCTCGCATTTTAGAAGTCACCTTGAACATGACTGAGGAGGACCAAATGTCGTATTTGGAGTTTCCGTCGACGGCTCTTTTCCAAGGACATCGTGTAGTGAGGAGTTTGAACAAGATGATCCCGCAGGACCAGATATCGGCCTGGTCTCCCATATAACGTCTCTTGAAGACTTCAGGAGCCATGTAGGCCATAGTCCCGTATTTGCGGGTCAGGTACTGTCCTTCCACAAACTCACACGCGAGACCGAAGTCACCGATCTTTACAACGTCGGAAGCCGACAGAAGAAGATTTCCGGGCTTCAGGTCTCGGTGAGTGATGTGGAGCGAATGGAGGTATTTAACTCCTTCCATCAACTGTACAAAGTAGAAACGAACCTTTTCCTCGGAGAGTCCGTTGTGTTTGAGCTTCTCGCTCAAAGAACCACCAGGGGCATACTCAAGGAAGACGTACAAGTATTCTTCGTTGGTATCTGAGCCCAGGAAGGTGATAATGTTAGTGTGGTCCAGCTTCTTATGAATTTTGATCTCTTCTTGTTGCCAATCGATTCGAATGATCTTGATCGATTTCCTGGCACACAGAAGACCCGAAGAAGCGTTTTCCACAAGCTGGACAGAAGCGAATCCACCAGTACCAAGCAAACTGATCTCTTTCCAGTTGCTTTGTGGATCAAAAACATGAGTGACTTTTACTTTCTTATTTCCGTTTGATGGTTCCTCTTCTTCGGAATCGGAAATTTTTCGTTTTCTGATAGTCTTTTCGACCTTGGTGGAGACTTTTTCTTCGTTGAAGTCACTGACGAATGATCCTCCTGCGAGTTCGATGTCCTTGGGTGAGTCCCTCGATTTGCCCTGTTCCTTCTCCTTGATATCGCTGATGTCTGGCAAATCGCCCAAGTCGCTGGTTACTTAGTTGATTCTCATCTCGACAAAATCACAAGAGTAATGTGGCGGAGGTGATTTATAGAGCACAATGTGTCAAAAAACCTGGATATATGATAAGCCCTTCACCTAAAACTAAAAAAAAAAAAAAAAAAAGATCAGACAATATTTCTTGATCGCTCTTGAAATAAACAAATAAATTAAAGAATAAACCAATGAACAAACAAACAAATAAATAATTAGAGATATAAATGAATGAAGAATAAGGAAACAAACAAATAAATATGCAACTAAACATATAAACAAACACATAAATAATTCAATAAAGAAAGAAATACAGACAAATTAATAAATAAGGTAATTAATTAATGAATAAATAGATAAATGAAAAATAGAATAAGATAGAGTATATTTACAATTTCATTCGAGATCATTATCTTTTACGAAAACTGACTTTAGTTATATATGAATAAGTATTGAACAAATATAGACATGACATTTCTAATGTCATTGGTTAATCCGGCTGAACTCAAACATTTGAAGAAAAAATCATGCTGCTTATAAGTTTCTTGAGAATATATATATATATATATATATATATATATGTACAACACTGAATGGGTCCCACTGATTATATATATATATATATATATATATATATATATATATGTATATGAGATATATATATATATACATATATATATATATATATATATATATATATATATATACTGTGTGTATTTACCTAGTTGTATTTTACGGGAAGGGGAGTTATGCTCGTGGTGTCCCCTTTTCATATATCGATTTATATAAACTATTTTTAATTTCTTGTATTTTATTTGCACACACCACTTTCTATTCTTACTTGTTCCAACTGTCTATTACTCTGTGAGGAAAGCTGTTCTTTTTCAGATCTCTTCTATAGCTGCCTTTTTTTATTTTCTTTCCGTGTCCTCTTGTATTTCTGTCATCCCATTTTATCAGATTCTCTCTATCAGTAATTTCTATGCCTTTCATGATTCTGTAAACAGCTATCAAATCTCCTCTCTCTCTTTTTTGCTCTAGTGTCTGAAGTTCAAGTATTTCTAGTCTCTCTTCATATGATAGTTTAGAGAGTGTTGGTGCCAATTTTGTAATTGCTCTTTGTATTCTTTCAAGTTTTTTTTATACATTTTTTTGTACTTGGTGACCATATCGTTGCTGCATATTCCAATCTTGGTCTTATCAGGGTGATTAGAATTTTCTTCACCATTTCTTCATCCAGGTATGTAAATGCAACTTTGATTGTTCTTATTAAATTATAGGTTTCTCCAAAAATCTTATTTATATGTTTCTCAGGTGACATATTATTCATAACAATGACTCCCAGGTCCTTTTCATTTTCTACTTTTTTTATTCCTTCTTCTCCCAATTTATATGATCCTGTTATTCTGTTTTTACTTTTTCCAAATTCCATTATACTACACTTCTTTGTATTGAACTCCATCTCCCACTTCCTACTCCATTCCTGTACTTTATTTAGATCTCTCTGTAGTGATTCACAATCTTCTTCCGTGTTCACTTTTTTCAATAGTTTTGCATCATCTGCAAAGAAGCTCATATAGCTTTCAATTCCTTCATCCATATCATTAATATATATATAGCAAACATTATTGGGTCCAGAACTGTTCTTTGTGGAACCCCGCTTATAACTTCATCCCATTTTGAGTGTTGGTCTCTTATCACTACTCTCATTTTTCTTTCTTTCAAAAAGTCTTCCATCCAATTTAGCAGTTTGCCCTGTATTCCTCCTTCAGTTTCTAATTTCTTAAGCAATTTCTTATGTGGTACTTTGTCAAAAGCTTTTTTTAGGTCTAGAAATGCACAATCAACCCATCCATTTCTTTCTTGTATTATATCTATTAGCCTTGAATAGAAACATAATAAATTGGTGACACATGATCGTCCTTGTCTGAATCCAAATTGCCTTGGATTTAGCACGTTTTTTTTTTTTTTAAATACTTTACCCATCTATTTTTCATAATTCTTTCACAAATTTTTGCTATTGTACTTTTTTTTTTTTTTTTTTTTCAATAAACTTGTCGAGCCATGACTCGAAGCAATTGCTATTTGCATAAAAACGTTTTGCTCTCTTGGAATCATCCCTCCCTCTCTCTCTCGTCCTCTTCCTCTCTCTCACCGTCTCCCTCCCTCTCCCTCTCCCCCTTACATTATTTGTATTCCACAGACCTCCCCGTCCCATTTCCGAAAATTTAATTTCTTTGTATTTTTCTCTAAGAAGGTCAGATAACTTTACAGATGGGATAATGGACATCGACCTACCTATATATGTAGTGTAGGCTTTATGGTCTCTTGCAGTCTCCTCCGTTCTTAAGTTCCTGTGTTTTTTTAGTCCTGTACTTGGCTATTGTCAAGGGTGCGTGATCGCCCTATGGTGGGGCGGGGATAAGAAAGGCGCCCCTAAGTTCCACTGAATGTTGTAGGAGGTCGCTCAAGAGGGTTGAGTGGTTACACTAGAAACCTTATCCCTCCGGACCACTTTTTTCAGTTCTTTGTCATTCTTTTATTTCTCTGGATGACCGCATCGCAGATAACTGTCCAGGATGCAACACTTCACCCCCATACTATACAACAAATTATGGAAGACTGCATTGCACACAATGACGCAAGCCGACAACACAATGTACACTCTATAAAGGACTTGTGGGGAGAACCCCGTTCCAGCCCGGAGCGTTCCACAGGGAGACGGGACTGCTCGGCCAGACACTCCAGGAAACGACAACAACTACGGAGAGAAATTAAAGAGAGGAAGACGAAGAACTGGAAAAAAGTAGCCTAGTAGGTAAAGGTTTCTAGTGTAGCCACTCAACCCTCTTGAGTGACCTCCTACAACATGCAGGGGAACTTTTGGGCGTCATTCTTATCCCCACCCGATCATAGGGCTATCACACATCCATGTCAATAGCCATGGAAGGAAATAAAGGACTAAAGAACACAGGAACTTAAGAATGGAGGAGACTACAAGAGACCATAAGGCCTACACTATATAGGTGGTTCGATGTCCATTATCCCATCCATAAAGTTATCTGACCTTCTTACAGAAAAATACAAAGAAATGAAAATTTCGAAAACGGGACGGGGAGGTCTGAGGAATGCAAATAATACAAGGGGGGAGAGGGAGAGGGAGGGAGAGGACGAGAGAGAGAGAGAGAGAGAGAGAGAGAGAATTCCGAAAGAGCCAAACGTTTTTATGCAAATTGTAATTGCTTCGGGTGTAAGCAAGACAAGCTTATTGCAAAAAATAAGCATGACTTCCGGTAGGTGGAACGAAGGAGTCACGTATGAAAAACGTGTCTTCCAGGATATAAATTAAACAAATACAAGATAATAACACTTGAACTGATGAGATGATAAGATTGTGTTATATGCGACGGGGAAGAATTTCTTAGGAGAGGGAATTAGATTAAGATTAAACGATGAATCCAATCTTACAAGAGTAAAACGTAGTCAAGCATAGAAGTAATAAGGAATAACAAGAGCTTCATAGTGGAAGTTCAATATGTTAAGATGAAGATACTTATATACAAAGAAAGACTACATGTATATATATTCAACAATAACAAGAGCTTCATAGTGCATTTACTGGAAGTTCGAAGTGTTAAGATGAATATACTTGTGATCAAAGAAACCCTACATGTATATGCATATATATATGTACAAAAGGGCGTTTCCCCCTCATAAGAGGGGTGGCCTAATGAAAGCACTACATATACATTCGTTGTTCCTTTCATCTCCGGACCTTGAGGATGAAGGGTCATCCCTGTTTCCCGTCACACGGCTCGTCGGGTAAGGACAGTGTAGTTCTATGCAGGTTATATCCTGGGGAGTTTTTGGGTTAGGAGGGGTACTCCTACGGACCAGAGTCACACATAATAATCTATATATTAATACGCTTGTAAGTATCTATGTGTGTCACGCGGTGACGTCACGGCAACGAAGCCTTCCAAAATTGCTGACAACTGATTGGGTGCGAGCAAAGCGAGAGTGGTGACGTCACGGCAACGGAGACGACTTGTTGGCCGAGAGTGGTGACGTCACGGCAAAAAGGAGACGACTGATTGGCTGCCAGGTAAGCGACAATAGTGACGTCACGGCAAGGGAGACGACTTATTGGCCGAGAGCGGTGACGTCACGTCGCTTCAGTGCGTCCGACACACGATATAAGGCGTCAGATAACAATGAAAATTACGAATGTCTGAAAAAGGGAGGTACAGTGATGGTGGACTTGCTGGTGAGGTTATTTAATGTTTGCTGGAGAGAGGGTAGAGTGCCGGAGGACTGGAGGAGTGCCTGTATAGTTCCTCTTTACAAGGGAAAAGGGGACAAGTGTGAATGTAGTAGTTTCAGAGGGATTAGCTTGTTAAGTGTAGTTGGGAAGGCTTATGGGAGGATCTTGATTGAGAGGATTAGGAGAGGAACAGGAGTAATTGGTGAGGAACAGTGTGGATTTAGGAC
Organism: Oratosquilla oratoria; assembly: GCF_046742065.1. Lineage (NCBI taxonomy): Eukaryota > Metazoa > Arthropoda > Malacostraca > Stomatopoda > Squillidae > Oratosquilla > Oratosquilla oratoria. The sequence goes on from NC_134796.1 coordinate 53,335,229, forward strand.
AGGTAGAGGTTGTGTAGATCAGATCTTTGTGGTAAGACAGATATGTGAGAAAGCTATAGGAAAGGGGAAGGATGTTTTTTGGGCTTTTATGGATCTGGAAAAGGCTTATGATAGGGTAGACAGAAAGGCACTGTGGGAGGTTATACAGATATACTGGATAGGAGGAAAGCTTCCTGGAGCTGTCAAGAGTTTTTATGAGAGTAGTAGAGCTTGTGTCAGGATTGGAAATGGAGAGAGTGAGTGGTTGGAGGTAAAGGTGGGACTTCGTCAAGGATGCGTTATGTCACCCTGGCTGTTCAACTTATACATGGATGGGGTAGTGCGAGAGGTAAATGCAAGGGTAGTGGGCATGGATTGGAGATGGTTAAAGAAAATGGAGAAAAGTGGGAGGTGAGCCAGCTGTTGTTTGCGGACGACACTGCGCTTGTGGCAGGATCGGAGGAGGGATTGAGGAAGTTGGTGACAGAGTTTGGGAGAGTATGTGATAGAAGAAAGCTAAAGATAAATGTGGGTAAAAGTAAGGTGATGAGATGTACAAGGGGTGAAAGTGGCAGTAGACTGGAAGTGAGCATTATGGGAGAGCGACTGGAGGAAGTGGATAGTTTTAGATACTTGGGTGGAAATGTGGCAGGAAAAGGTGGAATGAAGGTGGAGGTAGAATGTAGATTGAGAGAAGCAAGTAAATGAGGAATAGACATTTGGGAATGGATGCTAAGAGGAGACTGTATGAAGGAGTGATTGTGCCAACAGCACTGTATGGGGCAGAAACATGGAACATAAGAGAAGAAGAGAGAAGGAGTTTGAATGTGTTTGAGATGAGGTGTCTGAGAAGTATGATGGGGGTTACTAGGCTAGATAGAGTGAGAAATGAGGAGGTGAGGAGAAAAACAGGGGTGGAAAAGGAGCTGGGAGATAGGGTTGATGAAAGAATATTAGGATGGTTTGGACACATGGAAAGATTGAGTGAAGAAAGACTAGTAAAAGAGGTATGGAAGGCAGATGTGGAGGGAGTGAACATGAGGGGACGTCCTAGGATGAGATGGATGGATGGGGTGAAGGGGGCTTTGGGGAAGAGGGGAATGTCTGTTGAGGAAGGACGGGAGAGGACAAAAGACAGGGGTGAATGGAGAATGGTTGTATATGGATGATGTTGTGATTGCATGAGGTGGAATGGGTGGGGGGATGGTGGGTGAGGTAGTATGTGTGAGCAAAATTTGACGCAGCCCGAAGGGATTTCTCCCCGTCCTCTCCTTTTATGCAATGGGGGGACGGAGAGGGGGGGTCGCCGATTTAATGAAGCGGCCTTGCTGTGGATGTGCTGTGTCTTGCGACACTGCTTCTAACACAGGGCAGTGGACAAGGTGCAGAGATGACCCGTCATCCAGGAGGTGATTAGCTAGGACGGAGGGTGGAGGGGTGTGGTGTGTATTCAGGGATGGAATGGGTGGAAATGATTTTATGCCTTTCCCTTTTTGGCTACCTCCCTTGTAAGGGGGAAAAAGCCTTGGTATATGTATGTATTTAACTTGACTTTAGCAAAGCGTTCGACAAGGTGCACCAGAGACTACTAAATAAAATCAAAGCCCATGGCATAGGAGGAAAAGTGTTAGAATGGATTAGAGCTTGGATTAGTAACAGAAAACAGCGGGTCACCATAAATGGAATAAAATCTAGGTGGGGCAGTGTTACTAGTGGGGTCCCCCAGGGCTCGGTTTTGGGTCCCTTGTTGTTCATTATGCACATAAACAACTTAGACGATGGGTTAAATAGTGATGTTAGTAAGTTTGCGGACGACACTAAAATAAGACGCCTAATTAGGTCAGGAGACAACTCCCAGATTCTGGAGGATGATCTTAATAAACTGTTAACATGGTCGGTGAAATGGCAAATGAACTTCAATAAGTGTAGCGTGTTAAACGTAGGGCTACACAACCCCGAAAATAGATACAATTTAGATAACACGTTTTTTAGAAAAATCTGAGTGCGAGAGGGACTTGGGAGTTCTGGTGAGTCCGGACCTTAAAACCAGGAAACAGTGCATTAGCGCCAGAAATAAAGTTAACAGGTAATTAGGCTTCATTGCTAGGACGGTGACGAATAGAAGTGCAGAGGTAATTATTAAACTCTATCTAGCGATAGTTAGACCCATCCTTGACTATGCGGTACAGTTTTGGTCTCCGTCCTACAGAATGGACATAAATTCACTAGAATCAGTACAGAGAAGAATGATCAAAATGATACATGGACTCGGAAATTTGCCTTACGAAGAGAGGCTTAGGCACCTAAACTTACACTCTCTGGAAAGACGCAGAGTGCGGGGTGATCTAATATAAGTGTTCAAGTGGATCAAAGGCTATAACAAGGGTGATGCAAACAAGGTCATCATAATAAAACAACAGTGTAGGACTCGCAGTAATGGGTATAAACTGGACAAATTTAGATTTAAGAAGGAAATAGGCAAGAATTGGTTTACTAATAGGGTGGTCGATGAATGGAATAAACTTAGTAACCATGTAGTAAGCGCTGAAACTATCAGTTGTTTTAAAAAACGATTAGACAACTTTATGGATGGGGATGAAAGGTGGTTATGGATACGGAGCTGCCTAGTGTAGGCCTTATGGTCTCTTGCAGTCTCCTTTATTCTTATGTTCTTATGACACGACGTCACGGTGCAAAGGAATCGAAGTAGTTTTATTCTGGCTAAAGACAGACGATTTTATTCACCTATTTATCACATTCTTTCGATAAATGAAATATTAAAAAAGGCATTTATTCAAAGCTTAACGTGTGACGTCATGTCGCGTTGCTTTCTGAGCTCCTGACAGAACTTCACGAAAATAAGTAGATAAAAAATAAATAGATAAATAAATAAATAAATAAATAAATAAACAGTATTCAAACGTCTATACATTTTTAATCATAGGTTACATGAAGATAATCAAACGTCTATAAATGTTTATTGTGACATGACATAAACGATTAGATTTTTGTTGTTGCCTTTATGATTGACCTAACGAGAAAGAGAAAGAGAGAGACGACGGGAGAATTTGACGACAACGTCGGGAGACTTTGACGACTCCTTTTGGAGACTGAAGACTCCTTCGGGAGATTTTGAAGACTCCTTCGTAAATGCCGTGGAATTTTCACGGGTCCTGCTAGTAGTAGCAAGTAGAATAAATAGATGAATAGATAAAAAGTGGCCTTAACCGTATATTGTACAAAATAGACGAAGGACAAATGAAAGCTGGAAGACGAAAACAAGAAAGAGAATACGTGTAATGGATTCCAGGAATGGTAATAAAGAAATAGTCCCTGAAGAAAAAGGATGATAATGGTACTGATAATCACGATAAAAAGACTGGAAGTGCTAATGGATGGGATCGTTTTTTATATGCATTTTCGGCTGTCGCCAGACGATTTTATTCAGCTGAGGGAAATATCCCATTAGTGTATAAATGTTTCGCCAGATGCTTTAGGCATTAGTTTCGTAAAAAATGATCTTCTGTTTATGATTTAGTGTAAGAAATTCATGAAGTTATTTATAAGTTATTTTTCTTGCCTTGAGTCCAGGCATTTTCCTCGATGCTTGTAAGTGTAGCTCGTTCCTTTGGAGTTGGATTGAGGATTTTTTGGACAAGAGTAAAGGCTTCTTCGGAGAGTGATTCCCATAGTCGTTGTTCTCGCATTTGAGAAGTCACCTTGAACATGACTGAGGAGGACCAAATCTCGTATTTGGAGTTTCCGTCGACGGCTCTTTTCCAAGGACATCGTGTAGTGAGGAGTTTGAACAAGATGATCCCGCAGGACCAGATATCGGCCTGGTCTCCCATATAACGTCTCTTGAAGACTTCAGGAGCCATGTAGGCCATAGTCCCGTATTTGCGGGTCAGGTACTGTCCTTCCACAAACTCACACGCGAGACCGAAGTCACCGATCTTTACAACGTCGGAAGCCGACAGAAGAAGATTTCCGGGCTTCAGGTCTCGGTGAGTGATGTGGAGCGAATGGAGGTATTTAACTCCTTCCATCAACTGTACAAAGTAGAAACGAACTTTTTCCTCGGAGAGTCCGTTGTGTTTGAGCTTCTCGCTCAAAGAACCACCAGGGGCATACTCAAGGAAGACGTACAAGTATTCTTCGTTGGTATCTGAGCCCAGGAAGGTGATAATGTTAGTGTGGTCCAGCTTCTTATGAATTTTGATCTCTTCTTGTTGCCAATCGATTCGAATGATCTTGATCGATTTCCTGGCACACAGAAGACCCGAAGAAGCGTTTTCTAGAAGCTGGACAGAAGCGAATCCACCAGTACCAAGCAAACTGATCTCTTTCCAGTTGCTTTGTGGATCAAAAACATCAGAAACTTTAATTTTCTTATTTCCGTTTGCTGGTTCCTCTTCTTCGGAATCGGAAATTTTTCGTTTTCTGATAGTCTCCTCGACCTTGGTGGAGACTTTTTCATCGTTGAAGTCACAGACGAAGAATCCTACTGTGGGTTCGATGTCCTTGTGTGAGTCCCTCGAAGTGACTTGTTGTTCCTCCGTGATCTTGGTGATGTCAGGCAAATCGCCGAAGTCGCTGGTTACCTCGTTGATTCTCATCTCGACAAAATCACAAGAGTAATGTGGCGGAGGGGATTTATAGAGCACAATGTGTCAAAAAAACCTGGATATATGACAACCCCCTCCACCCAAAAAGAGTCCCCCCCCAAAAAAAAAAAAAAAAAAAGGATCAGACAATATTACTTCATCGCTCTTGAAAAAAATAATAATAATAAAATAAATAAATAAATAAATAAATAAATAAATAGAGATATAAATGAATGAATAATTAAACAAACAAAGAAATAGATATGGAGCTAAGCATATCAACAAACAAATAATTCAATAAAGAAAGAAATACAGACAAATTAATAGATAAGCTACTTAATTAATAAATGAATAAATAGGTAAATGAAAAATAAAATAAGTTAGAGTATATATACAATTTCATTCGAGATCATTATCTTTTACGAAAACAGACTTTAGTTACATGTGAATAAGTAAAGATCAAATATAGACATGACATCTCTAATGTCATTGGTTAATCCGATAGAACTCAACATTTGAAGAAAAAAATCATGCTTCTTATAAGTTTCTTGAGAATGTATATATATTTTATATATATATATATATACATATATACATATATATACATATATACATATATCCATATATATATATACATATATATGTATATATATACATATATATATATACATATATACATATATATATATATATATACATATACATGTATATATATATATATATATATATATATATACATATACATGTATATATATACATATATATGTATATATATACATATATACATACATATATATATATTGTTATGCAAGAGTGCATTTTTTCTATGATAAACTATGTATTATGTAAATTATGTATTGTGTATGTATTATGTACTATGTATGAAACTATGTATTATGTATGAAACCATGTACTATGCAAGTTTATTGTCCGTTCGCCTTCAACGACTACTGTCGTCTGCTAGGTGATACGTTGTTCGAAGGTACGATGAATGTATTCCTTGTATGGTGGTGTAATGTGAATGCTTAAACGCACTAGTACATGAATAATTATATGTAATCGTCATGTACAGTCAGATATAAATTTGTATCTTGTAACAAAGAATGTGGATGCCTTTAGTTTTGCTTTATTGGTGGCCGAAGGTGACGTGTGCGGTCGGCCAGGTGAGTTAATTGAATTGCCTGGAGGGACCGAACTAGTAAGAACTGGTGAGAATACCCTGTGTCAAGTAAGATTAAACCTTTTTAGTTCCAGTGCAGTTAGGTCTCTAGTGAGTAAATTAACTTTGATTATATTATTCCGTGTGTGTCTATGTCTATATGGTAATGGTTATACTTGTGCAAAGATCTTTATTTTCTTTAATACTCTTGTTAAAAGCTGCCGGCTTTTCCATGTTTCAATTCTCATTCGCCGGCAGCATCTTATTCTAAATTGGAATTGTTCTGTCATGCTTAAGCTTTCATTTATAATTAAATCTATTTTCTTTTGTTGCTCTTTATTTGAAACAATATAGTGGAATGCTCTTAAGAAACAGTTGACTGGTAATTACACATAACTTAAGGGCCCAAGTCCTCTCTCATAATTCGGACTTTGTTACGCCATATTGGGGCCCTCAATTAGAATACTCGGGGATCATCGTGCCCTGGGAAGTCTTGGCATAACAATATACACACACATATATATATATACATATCTATATCTATATATATATATATATATACATATATATACATATATATATATATACATATATATATATATATTTCAATACATATATATACATATATTCATATATATATATATATATATATATACATATACATACATATATATATACATATATATATATATATGCAGAAAAAACCACTGGGAAATAAGAAGCTTAGTCCGAACGTTTTCGTCTATTTAAGACATTATCAAGGAATACACAGTTACAGAGACAAAGGTGGATATATATACATAAAGTAAAAGACAAGCTAGGAACATGGGAAGTACACACAAGATGCTTCACAATCAGGTAGAGCCGATGTTTACATATACGGACGTTTGGTCCATGACGTTACGTCACCCCCGCTTAGTAGCACTTGGAGAAGTTCTTACAATTTTGTAACTTGATGATTTTGTTACTGATAAAATTGTAAGAACTTCTCCAAGTGCTACTAAGCGGGGGTGACGTAACGTCATGGACCAAACGTCCGTATATGTAAACATCGGCTCTACCTGATTGTGAAGCATCTTGTGTGTACTTCCCATGTTCCTAGCTTGTCTTTTACTTTATGTATATATATCCACCTTTGTCTCTGTAACTGTGTATTCCTTGATAATGTCTTAAATAGACGAAAACGTTCGGACTAAGTTTCTTATTTCCCAGTGTTTTTTTCTGCATATTAGTTTCACGTGTGCCTTGTGAATTACTGCAATATATATATATATATACATAGACATATATACATTTATATATATACATATACATATATCCATATATATATATATATATATATATATATATATATATATATATATATGTATACATATACATATATATATACATATATATATACATATACATATATATTATATATATACATGTACTTGTATATATATATATATATATATACATATATATATTATATATATATGTACATATTTATATATATATATATTTGTATATATATATACATTCATATATACATATATATATATATATATATATGATATATATATATATTTATATATAAACATATATGTATACATATATATATACATATATATATACATATATATATATATATACATATATATACACATTTGTATATATAATATATATATATATACATATATACATATATATACATATATAAATATATATATACATATATATATACATATATATATATATATACATATATACAATATATATATATGTATTATATATATATATATATATAAAATATATACATATATATACACATATATACATACTGTATATATATTTATATATATACATATATACATTTATATATATATACATATTTATATATATACATATCAGATAATTTTATGACCGTCGCGCAAGGACTCGAACCTGCGCTGTACATGACGACAAGAGGCCCCCATGACTGCCGCCTTACACCGCTCGACCACTGATGCTTAAAATCCTAAGAACAAATAACAATTACTGGTTAACGAGATTGAGAAGGTCACTACCTGCAACCCTATTCTCATTTTTACCATACGACCAAGCACGCTCGTGGGAGGGGTAAGGACCAGATCGAATCCTTTTCACGCTTCTCGCCATTGTAACCATACGAGGAATTCGCTAGTGGACAGCGACATTAATCAGATAATTTTATGACCGTCGCGCAAGGACTCGAACCTGCGCTGTACATGACGACAAGAGGCCCCCATGACTGCCGCCTTACTCCGCTCGACCACTGATGCTTAAAATCGTACGAACTCGGAACACTTACTGGTTCTCGAGATTGAGATTTTAAGCATCAGTGGGGAGAACCCCGTTCCACCCGCGGCGTTCCACAGGGAGACGGGACTGCTCGGCCAGACACTCCAGGGAACGACAGCAACTACGGAGAGAAATAAAAGAGAGAAAGACGAAGAACTGGAAAAAGTAGCCTAGTAGGTAAAGGTTTCTAGTGTAGCCACTCAACCCTCATGAGTGACCTCCTACAACATGCAGGGGAACTTCGGGGCGGCTTTCTTATCCCCGGCCCATCGTAGGGCTTTCACACATCCATGTCAATACCCATGGAAGGAAATAAAGGACTAAAGAACATAGGAACTTAAGAATGGAGGAGACTGCAAGAGACCATGAGGCCTACACTATATAGGTGGCTCGATGTCCATTATCCCATCCATAAAGTTATCTGACCTTCTTAGAGAAAAATACAAAGAAATGAATATTTCGAAAACGGGACGGGGAGGTCTGAGGAATGCAAATAATATAATACAAGGGGGGAGAGGTAGAGAGAGAGAGTGAGAAGGTGGGAGGGCGAGAGAGAGAGAGAGAGAGAGAGAGAGAATTCAGAAAGAGCAAAACGTTTTTATGTAAATTGCAATTGCTTCGAGTGTGAGCAACACAAGCTTATTGCAAAAAACAAGCATGACTTCCGATAGGTGGAACGAAGGAGTCACGTAGGGAAAATATGTCCTCCAGGACACAGATTCAACAAATACAAGATAACACTTGAACTGATGAGATGATAAGGCTGTGTTATATGCGACGGGGAAGAATTTCTTAGGAGAGGGAATTGGATTAAGATTAAACAATGAATCCAATCTTACAAGAGAAAAACGTAGTCAAGCATAGAAATAATAAGCAATAACAAGAGCTTCATAGTGGAAGTTCAATATGTTAAGATGAAGATACTTATATACAAAGAAAGACTACAAGTATATATGTACAAAGGGGCGTTTCCCCCTCATAAGAGGGGTGGCCTAATCAAAGCACTACATATACATTCGTTGTTCCTTTCATATCAGGACCTTGAGGATGAAGGGTCATCCCTGTTTCCCGTCACACGGCTCGTCGGGTAAGGACAATGAAGTTCTATGTAGGTTATATTCCAGGGACTTTTTGTGTTAGGAGGGGTACTTCTACGGACCAGAGTCACACATAATAATCTATACATTAATACGCTTGTAACTATCTATGTGTGTCGCGCGGTGACGTCACGGGAACGAAGCCTTCCAAAATTGCTGACAACTGATTGGGTGCGAGCGAAGCGAGAGTGGTGACGTCACGGCAACGGAGACGACTTGTTTGCCGAGAGCGGTGACGTCACGGCAAAAAGGAGATGACTGATTGGCTGCCAGCTAAGCGACAGTAGTGACGTCACGGCAACGGAGACGACTTATTGGCCGAGAGCGGTGACGTCACGTCGCTTCAGCGCGTCCTACACACGATATAAGGCGTCAGATAACAGTGAAAATTACGATGTTATTTACCTTGACTTTAGCAAAGCGTTCGACAAGGTGCCACACCAGAGACTACTAAATAAAATCAAAGCCCATGGTATAGGAGGAAAAGTGTTAGAATGGATTAGAGCTTGGATTAGTAACAGAAAACAGCGGGTCACCATAAATGGAATTAAATCTGGGTGGGGCAATGTTACTAGCGGGGTCCCCCAGGGCTCGGTTTTGGGTCCCTTGTTGTTCATTATGTACATAACCGACTTAGACGATTGGATAAATAGTGATGTTAGTAAGTTTGCGGACGACACTAGAATAGGACGCCTAATTAGATCAGGAGACAACGCCCAGATTCTGCAGGATGATCTTAATAAATTGTTAACATGGTCGGTGAAATGGCAAATGAACTTCAAAATCTCTAAGTGTAGCGTGTTAAACGTAGGGCTACACAACCCCGAAAATAGATACAATTTAGATAACACGTTTTTTTTTTAGAAAAACCTGTGTGCGAGAGGAACTTGGGAGTTCTGGTGAGTCCGGACCTTAAAACCAGGAAACAGTGCATTAGCGCCAGAAATAAAGTTAACTGTGCATTAGGCTTCATTGCTAGGACGGTGACGAATAGAAGTGCAGAGGTAATTATTAAACTCTAGCGATAGTTAGACCCATCCTTGACTATGCGGTACAGTTTTGGTCTCCGTCCTACAGAATGGACATAAATTCACTAGAATCAGTACAGAGAAGAATGACCAAAATGATACATGGACTCGGAAATTTGCCTTACGAAGAGAGGCTTAGGCACCTAAACTTACACTCTCTGGAAAGACGCAGAGTGCGGGGTGATCTAATAGGATCAAAGGCTATAACAAGGGTGATGCAAACAAGGTCATCATAATAAAACAACAGGGCAGGACTCGTAGTAATGGGTATAAAGTGGACAAATTTAGATTTAAGAAGGAAATAGGCAAGAATTGGTTTACTAGTAGGGTGGTCGATGAATGGAATAAACTTAGTAACCATGTAGTAAGCGCTGAAACTATCAGTTGTTTTAAAAAACGATTAGACAACTTTATGGATGGGGATGACAGGTGGTGATGGATACGGAGCTGCCTAGTGTAGGCCTTATGGTCTCTTGCAGTCTCCTTTATTCTTATGTTCTTATGACACGACGTCACAGTGCAAAGGAATCGAAGTAGTTTTATTCTGGCTAAAGACAGACGATTTATTCACCTATTTATCACATTCTTTCGATAAATGAAATATTAAAAAAGGCATTTATTCAAAGCTTAACGTGTGACGTCATGTCGCGTTGCTTTCCGAGCTCCTGTCAGAACTTCACGAAAGTAAGTAGATGAATAGATAGATAAATAAGTAGATAAACAAATGAATAAATAAACAGTATTCAAACGTCTATATAAGTTTAATAATAGGTTACATGAAGATAATCAAAAGTCTATAAAAGTCTATTGTGTCATGACATAAACGATTCAATTTTTTTTTATTACCTTTATGATTAACCTAACAAGAAAGAGAAAGAGAAAGAGAGAGACGGGAGAAATTGACAACAACGTCGGGAGACTTTGACGACTCTTTTGGGAGACTGAAGACTCCTTCGGGAGATTTTGAAGACTCCTTCGTAAATGCCGTGGAATTTTCACGGGTCCTGCTAGTAGTAGCAAGTAGAATAAATAGATATATAGATAAAAAGTGGCCTTAACCGTATATTGTACAAAATA
>NC_134796.1:53356476-53363976 GCF_046742065.1 Oratosquilla oratoria
CAGCGACTTCGGCGATTTGCTTGACATCACCGAGATCACGAAGGAAGAACAAGGCACTTCGAGGGACTCGCCCAAGGACATCGAACTCGCAGGAGGATCCTTCGTCAGTGACTTCAACCAAAAAGAAGTCTCAACCAAGGTCGATGAGACTATCAAGAAAAGAAAAATTTCCGATTCCGAAGAAGAGGAATCATGCAACGGAAATAAGAAAATGAAAGTTTCTGATGTTTTTGATCCCCAAAGCAACTGGAAAGAGATCAATTTGCTTGGGAGTGGTAGTTTCGGATCTGTCCAGCTTGTGGAAAACGCTTCTTCGGGTCTTGTGTGTGCCAGGAAATCGATCAAGATCGTTCAAATCGATAGGCAACAAGAAGAGATCGAAATTCATAAGAAGCTGGACCACGATAAGATTATCACCTTCCTGGGCGAAGATGTCAAGGAAGAATACTTGTACATCTTCCTTGAATATGCCCCTGGTGGTTCTTTGAATGAAAAAATCGGCGACAAAGGACTCTCCGAGGACAAAGTCCGTTTTTACTTCGTACAATTGATCGAAGGAGTTAAATACCTTCATTCGCTCCACATCACTCACCGAGACCTGAAGCCCGAAAATCTTCTTGTGTCGGGTTCCGACGTTGTAAAGATCGGTGACTTCGGTCTCGCGTGTGAGTTCGTGGAAGGACAGTTCCTGACCCGCAGATGCGGTACTAGGAGCTATATGGCTCCCGAAGTCTTCAAGAGACGTTACATGGGAGACCAGGCCGATATCTGGTCCTGCGGGATCATCTTGTTCAAACTCCTGACTACACGATGTCCTTGGGGAAGAGCCGTCGGGGGAAACTCGAACTACGTGATTTGGTCTTCCTCAGTCATGTTCAAGGTGACTTCTGAAATGCGAGAAGAACGACTATGGGAATCACTCTCCGAGGAAGCCTTTACTCTTGTCGAAAAAATGCTCAATCCAACTCCAAAGGAACGAGCCACACTTACAAGCATCGAGGAAAATGCCTGGACTCAAGGCTGATGCAAGAAAAATAACTTATGAATAACTTCACGAATTTCTTACACTAAATCATAAACCGAGGATTAATTTTTACGAAACTAATGCCTAAAGCATCTGGCGAAACATTTCTACTCTAATGGGATATTTCCCTCAGCTGAATAAAATCGTCTGGCGACAGCCGAAAATACATGTAAAAAACGATCCCATCCATTAGCACTTCCAGTCTTTTTATCGTGATTATCAGTACCATTATCATCCTTTTTCTTGAGGGACTATTTTTTTCATTACCATTCCTGGAATCCATTACACGTATTCTCTCTTTGTTTTCGTCTTCCATCTTTCCTTTGCCCTTCGTCTATTTTGTACAATACACGGTTAAGTCCATTTTTTATCTATTCATTTATTTATTCTATTTACTATTATCATTATGTGCGACTCTGGTCCGTAGGAGTATCTCTCCTAACCCAAAAAGTCCCTAGAATATAACCCACAAAGTCCCTAGAATATAACCTGCATAGAACTACACTGTCCTTACCCGACGAGCCGTGTGACGGGAAACAGGGATGACCCTTCATCCACAAGGTCCTGAGGCGGGAGGAACAACGAATGTACATGTAGTGCTTTGATTAGGCCACCCCTCTTATGAGGGGGAAATGCCCTATTGTACATATATATGTATATACATGTAGTCTTTCTTTGATCACAAGTATCTTCACCTTAACACTTCGAACTTCCAGTAAATGCACTATGAAGTTCTTGTACTGCTTATTAGTTCTGTGCTCGACTACACTTTTCTGTTGTAAGATTGGATTCGTCTTTTAATCTTAATCTAATTCTCTCTCCTAAGAAATTCTTCCCGTCGCATATAACGCAGCCTTATCATCTCATAAGGTCAAGTTTTATTATCTTGTATTTGTTTAATCTATATCCTGGAAGACACATTTTCCCTACGTGATTCCTTCGTTCCACCTATCGGAAGTCATGTTTTTTTTTTTTTTTTTTTTTTTCAATAAACTTGTCGAGCCCACACTCGAAGCAATTGTTATTTGCATAAAAACGTTTTGCTCTCTTGGAATCATCCCTCCCTCTCTGTCTCTCGTCCTCTTCCTCTCTCTCACCATCTCCCTCCCTCTCCCTCTCCCCCTTACATTATTTGTATTCCACAGACCTCCCCGTCCCATTTCCGAAAATTTAATTTCTTTGTATTTTTCTCTAAGAAGGTCAGATAACTTTACAGATGGGATAATGGACATCGACCTACCTATATATGTAGTGTAGGCTTTATGGTCTCTTGCAGTCTCCTCCGTTCTTAAGTTCCTGTGTTTTTTAGTCCTGTACTTCCTTCCATGGCTATTGTCAAGGGTGCGTGATCGCCCTATGGTGGGGCGGGGATAAGAAAGGCGCCCCTAAGTTCCACTGAATGTTGTAGGAGGTCGCTCAAGAGGGTTGAGTGGTTACACTAGAAACCTTATCCCTCCGGACCACTTTTTTCAGTTCTTTGTCATTCTTTTATTTCTCTCCGTAGTTGTTGTCGTTTCCTGGAAGAGGCTGGATGACCGCATCGCAGATAACTTTCCAGGACGCAACACTTCACCCCCATACTATACAACAAATTATGGAAGACTGCATTGCACACAATCACGCACGCCGACAACACAATATACACTCTATAAAGGACTTGTGGGGAGAACCCCGTTCCAGCCCGGAGCGTTCCACAGGGAGACGGGACTGCTCGGCCAGACACTCCAGGAAACTACAACAACTACGGAGAGAAATTAAAGAGAGGAAGACGAAGAACTGGGAAAAAGTAGCCTAGTAGGTAAAGGTTTCTAGTGTAGCCACTCAACCCTCTTGAGTGACCTCCTACAACATGCAGGGGAACTTTTGGGCGTCATTCTTATCCCCACCCGATCATAGGGCTATCACACATCCATGTCAATAGCCATGGAAGGAAATAAAGGACTAAAGAACACAGGAACTTAAGAATGGAGGAGACTACAAGAGACCATAAGGCCTACACTATATAGGTGGTTCGATGTCCATTATCCCATCCATAAAGTTATCTGACCTTCTTACAGAAAAAGACAAACAAATGAAAATTTCGAAAACGGGACGGGGAGGTCTGAGGAATGCAAATAATATAAGGGGGGAAAGGGAGAGGGCGAGAGGGATGTCGAGAGAGAGACAAGAGAGAGAAAGAGAGAGAGAGAGAGAATTCCGAAAGAGCCAAACGTTTTTATGCAAATTGCAATTGCTTCGGGTGTAAGCAAGACAAGCTTATTGCAAAAAATAAGCATGACTTCCGATAGGTGGAACGAAGGAGTCACGTATGAAAAACGTGTCTTCCAGGATATAAATTAAACAAATACAAGATAATAACACTTGAACTGATGAGATGATAAGATTGTGTTATATGCGACGGGGAAGAATTTCTTAGGAGAGGGAATTAGATTAAGATTAAACGATGAATCCAATCTTACAAGAGTAAAACGTAGTCAAGCATAGAAATAATAAGGAATAACAAGAGCTTCATAGTGGAAGTTCAATATGTTAAGATGAAGATACTTATATACAAAGAAAGACTACATGTATATATATTCAACAATAACAAGAGCTTCATAGTGCATTTACTGGAAGTTCGAAGTGTTAAGATGAATATACTTGTGATCAAAGAAACCCTACATGTATATGCATATATATATATATATATATATGTACAAAAGGGCGTTTCCCCCTCATAAGAGGGGTGGCCTAATGAAAGCACTACATATACATTCGTTGTTCCTTTCATCTCCGGACCTTGAGGATGAAGGGTCATCCCTGTTTCCCGTCACACGGCTCGTCGGGTAAGGACAGTGTAGTTCTATGCAGGTTATATCCTGGGGAGTTTTTGGGTTAGGAGGGGTACTCCTACGGACCAGAGTCACACATAATAATCTATATATTAATACGCTTGTAAGTATCTATGTGTGTCACGCGGTGACGTCACGGCAACGAAGCCTTCCAAAATTGCTGACAACTGATTGGGTGCGAGCAAAGCGAGAGTGGTGACGTCACGGCAACGGAGACGACTTGTTGGCCGAGAGTGGTGACGTCACGGCAAAAAAGAGACGACTGATTGGCTGCCAGGTAAGCGACAATAGTGACGTCACGGCAACGGAGACGACTTATTGGCCGAGAGCGGTGACGTCACGTCGCTTCAGTGCGTCCGACACACGATATAAGGCGTCAGATAACAATGAAAATTACGAATGTCTGAAAAAGGGAGGTACAGTGATGGTGGACTTGCTGGTGAGGTTATTTAATGTTTGCTGGAGAGAGGGTAGAGTGCCGGAGGACTGGAGGAGTGCCTGTATAGTTCCTCTTTACAAGGGAAAAGGGGACAAGTGTGAATGTAGTAGTTTCAGAGGGATTAGCTTGTTAAGTGTAGTTGGGAAGGCTTATGGGAGGATCTTGATTGAGAGGATTAGGAGAGGAACAGGAGTAATTGGTGAGGAACAGTGTGGATTTAGGACAGGTAGAGGTTGTGTAGATCAGATCTTTGTGGTAAGACAGATATGTGAGAAAGCTATAGGAAAGGGGAATGATGTTTTTTGGGCTTTTATGGATCTGGAAAAGGCTTATGATAGGGTAGACAGAAAGGCACTGTGGGAGGTTATACAGATATACTGGATAGGAGGAAAGCTTCCTGGAGCTGTCAAGAGTTTTTATGAGAGTAGTAGAGCTTGTGTCAGCATTGGAAATGGAGAGAGTGAGTGGTTCGAGGTAAAGGTGGGACTTCGTCAAGGATGCGTTATGTCACCCTGGCTGTTCAACTTATACATGGATGGAGTAGTGCGAGAGGTAAATGCAAGGGTAGTGGGCAAGGGATTGGAGATGGTTAAAGAAAATGGAGAAAAGTGGGAGGTGAGCCAGCTGTTGTTTGCGGACGACACTGCGCTTGTGGCAGGATCGGAGGAGGGATTGAGGAAGTTGGTGACAGAGTTTGGGAGAGTATGTGATAGAAGAAAGCTAAAGATAAATGTGGGTAAAAGTAAGGTGATGAGATGTACAAGGGGTGAAAGTGGCAGTAGACTGGAAGTGAGCATTATGGGAGAGCGACTGGAGGAAGTGGATAGTTTTAGATACTTGGGTGGAAATGTGGCAGGAAAAGGTGGAATGAAGGTGGAGGTAGAATGTAGATTGAGAGAAGCAAGTAAATGAGGAATAGACATTTGGGAATGGATGCTAAGAGGAGACTGTATGAAGGAGTGATTGTGCCAACAGCACTGTATGGGGCAGAAACATGGAACATAAGAGAAGAAGAGAGAAGGAGTTTGAATGTGTTTGAGATGAGGTGTCTGAGAAGTATGATGGGGGTTACTAGGCTAGATAGAGTGAGAAATGAGGAGGTGAGGAGAAAAACAGGGGTGGAAAAGGAGCTGGGAGATAGGGTTGATGAAAGAATATTAGGATGGTTTGGACACATGGAAAGATTGAGTGAAGAAAGACTAGTAAAAGAGTTATGGAAGGCAGATGTGGAGGGAGTGAACATGAGGGGACGTCCTAGGATGAGGTGGATGGATGGGGTGAAGGGGGCTTTGGGGAAGAGGGGAATGTCTGTTGAGGAAGGACGGGAGAGGACAAAAGACAGGGGTGAATGGAGAATAGTTGTATATGGATGATGTTGTGATTGCATGAGGTGGAATGGGTGGGGGGATGGGGGGTGAGGTAGTATGTGTGAGCAAAATTTGACGCAGCCCGAAGGGATTTCTCCCCGTCCTCTCCTTTTATGCAATGGGGGGACGGAGAGGGGGGGGAGTCGCTGATTTAATGAAGTGGCCTTGCTGTGGATGTGCTGTGTCTTGCGACACTGCTTCTAACACAGGGCAGTGGACACGGTGCAGAGATGACCCGTCATCCAGGAGGTGATTAGCTAGGACGGAGGGTGGAGGGATGTGGTGTGTATTCAGGGATGGAATGGTGGAAATGATTTTATGCCTTTCCCTTTTTGGCTACCTCCCTTGTAAGGGGGAAAAAGCCTTGGTATATGTATGTATTTAACTTGACTTTAGCAAAGCGTTCGACAAGGTGCACCAGAGACTACTAAATAAAATCAAAGCCCATGGCATAGGAGGAAAAGTGTTAGAATGGATTAGAGCTTGGATTAGTAACAGAAAACAGCGGGTCACCATAAATGGAATAAAATGTAGGTGGGGCAATGTTACTAGTGGGGTCCCCCAGGGCTCGGTTTTGGGTCCCTTGTTGTTCATTATGTATATAAACGACTTAGACGATGGGTTAAATAGTGATGTTAGTAAGTTTGCGGACGACACTAAAATATGACGCCTTATTAGGTCAGGAGACAACTCCCAGATTCTGGAGGATGATCTTAATCAACTGTTCACATGGTCGGTGAAATGGCAAATGAACTTCAATATCTCTAGGTGTAGCGTGTTAAACGTAGGGCTACACAACCCCGAAAATCGATACATCTTAGATAACAAGTTTTTTAGAAAAATCTGAGTGCGAGAGGGACTTGGGAGTTCTGGTGAGTCCGGACCTTAAAACCAGGAATCAGTGCATTAGCGCCAGAAATAAAGTTAACTGTGCATTAGGCTTCATTGCTAGGACGGTGACGAATAGAGGTGCAGAGGTAATTATTAAACTCTATCTAGCGATAGTTAGACCCATCCTTGACTATGCGGTACAGTTTTGGTCTCCGTCCTACAGAATGGACATAAATTCACTAGAATCAGTACAGAGAAGAATGACCAAAATGATACATGGACTCGGAAATTTGCCTTACGAAGAGAGGCTTAGGCACCTAAACTTACACTCTCTGGAAAGACGCAGAGTGCGGGGTGATCTAATATAAGTGTTCAAGTGGATCAAAGGCTATAACAAGGGTGATGCAAACAAGGTCATCATAATAAAACAACAGGGCAGGACTCGCAGTAATGGGTATAAACAGGACAAATTTAGATTTAAGAAGGAAATAGGCAAGAATTGGTTTACTAATAGGGTGGTCGATGAATGGAATAAACTTAGTAACCATGTAGTAAGCGCTGAAACTATCAGTTGTTTTAAAAAACGATTAGACAACTTTATGGATGGGGATGAAAGGTGGTGATGGATACGGAGCTGCCTAGTGTAGGCCTTATGGTCTCTTGCAGTCTCCTTTATTCTTATGTTCTTATGACACGACGTCACGGTGCAAAGGAATCGAAGTAGTTTTATTCTGGCTAAAGACAGACGATTTTATTCACCTATTTATCACATTCTTTCGATAAATGAAATATTAAAAAAGGCATTTATTCAAAGCTTAACGTGTGACGTCATGTCGCGTTGCTTTCTGAGCTCCTGACAGAACTTCACGAAAATAAGTAGATAAATAAATAAATAGATAAATACATAAATAGACAGTATTCAAACGTCTATACATTTTTAATCATAGGTTACATGAAGATAATCAAACGTCTATAAATGTTTATTGTGACATGACATAAACGATTAGA
>NC_134796.1:53368976-53371476 GCF_046742065.1 Oratosquilla oratoria
CATATCCAATTCACGGTAGAAATGGAGATGGAAAGAAAGCTACCCTTCCTGGATACACTCATTCACCGGAAGGACAGCAGCGCTAAATTCTCTATCAATAGAAAACCCACAAACAGAGACGATTTCATATACTACCTCTCACGGCACAGCACGAGAACAAAGACTGGTGTGATAATAGGTTTCTACCTACGAGCTATAAGGATATGCAGCGATGAATTTCTGACAGGCGAAATATCATACTTAACCGAAGCCTTCCGTAAACTCATGTACCCCTCAGGTCTTCTACACAAATTAAAAAACAAACCATTTATGATATCGAAAAGAAGTAACAAAATGAACAAAGAAGATTACCTGGTAGTACCATATTCAAAAGGAGCAGAAGTAATCACTAATTTTCTATCCACCAAGGGTATCGACATAGCACATGCCGCGGGACTAAGAATCAGAGACATAGTAAGTAAGAATGAGAACAAGAACATCAAAAACCAAAACAGCATTGTTTACAAAATTCCATGCGGAGGATGCCCGGCCGCGTATTACGGAGTCATCGCGTGGCATAGAAAAAAGAATGTACGAACACAAGAGTGATCTACGCCACCACAGAACTTCCAACTCCTTGGTGGTACACGTAGATACGCACGGGCATCTTCCCAACTGGAATAACGTCGAGGTTCTCCACCACGGACTGGGAAAGAGATTAAGGAAAACCATAGAAGCCGCACACATCACGACGAGCCCAGTCACCAATCACCGAGAAGGACATGTTAGCCTGGCGCGACCCGCAGCGAGAATGACCTTGGATGCACTAGCTTGCAGGGGAACGATTAGCCAATCAGCGGGCGCCATTCCCAGACGGCCGGCAGGATGAGCCATAACGGGGGTATATAATGTCCACAAGATCTGATAGTCTGTAGTCTCTCTGAGGAAGACATCCGTCGAAACGTAAGAGAATATTCACTCCTGCATCTTCCTGCGCCTCCTTGCCACCTTCCACTCGTATGTATATATGTATATATATATATGTATATACATGTATATATATATACATATTTATATATATAGAATATATATATGTGTTTATATATGTATATATATGTATGTACATATATGCATATATATATATGTATATATATATATATATATTTACATATGTGTGTGTGTGTGTGTGTGTGTGTGTATGTGTTTGTATGTATATGGAAATATGTATATATATATGTATGTATATATGCATATGTATATATGTATATATATGTATGTATATATATATGTATGTATATATGCATATGTATATATATATGTAAATATATATATATATGTATATATATATATATATATATATATATATATATAAGTATATATGTATGTTACAAAGGATTACAAAGGCGGAGCATGCCGACAGGAGATCTTTTGATCTATATCTAGGTCGGATGCGAAAAAAAAAATTCATATTAATAATAGAATTATAAATAAAAACTATAATAATGTAAATAACAAATAAGATAAATAAATGCATAGGTATAGTTAAATAATAAACAAATAGGTAAATAGTAAATAATAATAAATTGATATATAACTAATAATAAATGAAAATCAGACAGACAAATGATAACAAAACAAAAACAAATAATATAAAATATATTATAATCATTACAGCATCTTGCTTAGGTATTTATCTAAATGATTCTTTAACGCTTCGAACTGAACTACTTTGCACGACCTGTTGAGGAAGTTTATTCCATTCATTAACTACACGGTTGGCAAAGTTGTTTCTACCTACTTCCAAATTGAATCTATTTCCGGACAGTTTGAGACCATTGTTTCTTGTCTGATTCTCATTCAATGTGAAAATTTTGTCACTTTTGATGTCAATTCCCTTTAAAATCTTAAAGACCTGTATCAAGTCACCTCTGAGTCTACGCTTTTTCAGGGAAAACAGATTCATATGTTTTAGTCGATTTCCGTATGATTTATTTTTTATATTTGGAATCAGTTTTGTGGCTCGCCGTTGTACTTTTTCCAGTCTGTCAATGTCTTTAATGAGATTCGGTGACCATACGGAAAGAG
The DNA here is from genome assembly GCF_046742065.1 of Oratosquilla oratoria. Taxonomy (NCBI): domain Eukaryota; kingdom Metazoa; phylum Arthropoda; class Malacostraca; order Stomatopoda; family Squillidae; genus Oratosquilla; species Oratosquilla oratoria. Next base: position 53,371,041 of record NC_134796.1, read on the forward strand.
CATATTCCAAATGTGGACGAACTAACGATTTATATAGCTTGTTAATGAGTGATGGACTTTTGAAATCAAAAGATCGCGCAATCAGTCCTAGAATCTTATTTGCTTTCTCAGAGGCTGAAATACACTGCATGGATGATTTGAGGTTACTGATAATTACGCCGAGATACTTTTCACTATCCACTTTTGTTAACGAATTTCCAAATAACTTGTAATAGTACTTACTGTTATTTTCACCTATGTGCATTACCTTGCATTTACTTGTGTTAAATTTCATTAGCCACTTTTCAGACCATTGCTGTAATTGATCTAAATCTTCTTGAATATGTAATTGGTTTGAGTGATCATTTGCCACTCCGCACAGTTTTGTATCATCAGCAAATTTGGAAACAGTAGATTTTAGTCCATGGTCTATATCATTTATATATACTATGAATAG
>NC_134796.1:53376476-53381476 GCF_046742065.1 Oratosquilla oratoria
ATCTGAACCTTTTTTTTTTTTTTTTTTTTTAATTTGGGACTCTTTTTGGGTGGAGGGGGTTGTCATATATCCAGGGTTTTTTTGACACATTGTGTTTTATAAATCGCCTCCGCCACATTACTCTTGTGATTTTGTCGAGATGAGAATCAACGAGATAACCAGCGACTTCGGCGATTTGCTTGACGTCACCAAGATCACGGAGGAACAACAAGTCACTTCGAGGGACTCACACAAGGACATCGAACCCACAGTAAGATTCTTCGTCTGTGACTTCAACGATGAAAAAGTCTTCACCAAGGTCGAAGAGACTATCAGAAAACGGAAAATTTCCCATTCCGAAGAACAGGAATCATGCAACGGAAATAAGAAAATGAAAGTTTCTGATGTTTTTTATCCACAAAGCAACTGGAAAGAGATCAGTTTGCTTGGTACTGGTGGATTCGCTTCTGTCCAGCTTCTAGAAAACGCTTCTTCGGGTCTTCTGTGTGCCAGAAAATCGATCAAGATCATTCGAATCGATTGGCAACAAGAAGAGATCAAAATTCATAAGAAGCTGGACCACACTAACATTATCACCTTCCTGGGCTCAGATACCAACGAAGAATACTTGTACGTCTTCCTTGAGTATGCCCCTGGTGGTTCTTTGAGTGAGAAGCTCAAACACAACGGACTCTCCGAGGAAAAAGTTCGTTTCTACTTTGTACAGTTGATGGAAGGAGTTAAATACCTCCATTCGCTCCACATCACTCACCGAGACCTGAAGCCCGGAAATCTTCTTCTGTCGGGTTCCGACGTTGTAAAGATCGGTGACTTCGGTCTCGCGTGTGAGTTTGTGGAAGGACAGTACCTGACCCGCAAATACGGGACTATGGCCTACATGGCTCCTGAAGTCTTCAAGAGACGTTATATGGGAGACCAGGCCGATATCTGGTCCTGCGGGATCATCTTGTTCAAACTCCTCACTACACGATGTCCTTGGAAAAGAGCCGTCGACGGAAACTCGAAATACGAGATTTGGTCCTCCTCAGTCATGTTCAAGGTGACTTCTCAAATGCGAGAAAAACGACTATGGGAATCACTCTCCGAAGAAGCCTTTACTCTTGTCGAAAAAATACTCAATCCAACTCCAAAGGAACGAGCTACACTTACAAGCATCGAGGAAAATGCCTGGACTCGAGGCAAGAAAAATAACTTATAAATAACTTCATGAATTTCTTATACTAAATCATAAACAGAAGATATTTTTTTACGAAACTAATGCCTAAAGCATCTGGCGAAACATTTTTACTTTAATGGGATATTTCCCTCAGCTGAATAAAATCTTCTGGCGATAGCCGAAAATGCATATCAAAAACGATCCCATCCATTAGAACTTCCAGTCTTTTTATCGTGATTATCAGTACCATTATCATCCTTTTTCTTGAGGGACTATTTCTTTATTACCATTCCTGGAATCCATTACACGTATTCTCTTTCTTGTTTTCGTCTTCCATCTTTCCTTTGCCCTTCGTCTATTTTGTACAATATACGGTTAATGCCACTTTTTATCTATTCATCTATTTATTCTACTTGCTACTACTAGCAGGACCCGTGAAAATTCCACGGGATTTACGAAGGAGTCTTCAAAATCTTCCGAAGGAGTCTTCAGTCTCCAAAAGGAGTCGTCAAAGTCTCCCGACGTTGTCGTCAAATTCTCCCGTCGTCTCTCTCTTTCTCTCTCTCTTTCTCTTTCTCGTTAGGTCAATCATAAAGGCAACAACAAAAATCTAATCGTTTATGTCATGTCACAATAAACATTTATAGACGTTTGATTATCTTCATGTAACCTATGATTAAAAATGTATAGACGTTTGAATACTGTTTACTTATTTATTTATTTATTTATCTATTCATCTATCTATTCATCTACTTACTTTCGTGAAGTTCTGTCAGGAGCTCAGAAAGCAACGCGACATGACGTCACACGTTAAGTTTTGAATAAATGACTTTTTTAATATTTCATTTATCGAAAGAATGTGATAAATAGGTGAATAAATCGTCTGTCTTTAGCCAGAATAAAACTACTTCGATTCCTTTGCACCGTGACGTCGTGTCATAAGAACATAAGAATAAAGGAGACTGCAAGAGACCATAAGGCCTACACTAGGCAGCTCCGTATCCATCACCACCTGTCATCCCCATCCATAAAGTTATCTAATCGTTTTTTAAAACAACTGATAGTTTCAGCGCTTACTACATGGTTACTAAGTTTATTCCATTCATCGACCACCCTATTAGTAAACCAATTCTTGCCTATTTCCTTCTTAAATCTAAATTTGTCCACTTTATACCCATTACTGCGAGTCCTGCCCTGTTGTTTTATTATGATGACCTTGTTTGCATCACCCTTGTTATAGCCTTTGATCCACTTGAACACTTCTATTAGATCACCCTGCACTCTGCGTCTTTCCAGAGAGTGTAAGTTTAGGTGCCTAAGCCTCTCTTCGTAAGGCAAATTTCCGAGTCCTTGTATCATTTTGGTCATTCTTCTCTGTACTGATTCTAGTGAATTTATGTCCATTCTGAAGGACGGAGACCAAAACTGTACCGCATAGTCAAGGATGGGTCTAACTATCGCTAGATAGAGTTTAATAATTACCTCTGCACTTCTATTCGTTACCGTCATAGCAATGAAGCCTAATGCGTTGTTAGCTTTATTTCTGGCGCTAATGCACTGCTTCCTGGTTTTAAGGTCCGGACTCACCAGAACTCCCAAGTCCCTCTCGCACTCAGATTTTTCTAAAAACGTGTTATCTAAGTTGTATCTATTTTCGGGGTTGTGTAGCCCTACGTTTAACACGCTACACTTAGAGATATTGAAGTTCATTTGCCATTTCACCGACCATGTTAACAATTTATTAAGATCCTGCAGAATCTGGGCGTTGTCTCCTGACCTAATTAGGCGTCCTATTCTAGTGTCGTCCGCAAACTTACTAACATCACTATTTATCCCATCGTCTAAGTCTGTTATGTACATAAGGAACAACAAGGGACCCAAAACCGAGCCCTGGTCCCTAGTAACATTGCCCCACCTAGATTTAATTCCATTTATGGTGACCCGCTGTTTTCTGTTACTAATCCAAGCTCTAATTCATTCTAACACTTTTCCTCTTATGCCATGGGCTTTGATTTTATTTAGTAGTCTCTGGTGCACCTTGTCGAACGCCTTATATCGTGTGTCGGACGCACTGAAGCGACGTGACGTCACCACTCTCGGCCAATAAGTCGTCTCCGTTGCCGTGACGTCACTATTGTCGCTTACCTGGCAGCCAATCAGTCGTCTCCTTTTTGCCGTGACGTCACCACTCTCGGCCAACAAGTCGTCTCCGTTGCCGTGACGTCACCACTCTCGCTTCGCTCGCACTCAATCAGTTGTCAGCAATTTTCGAAGGCTTCGTTGCCGTGACGTCACCGCGTGACACACACAGATACTTACAAGCGTATTAATATATAGATTATTATGTGTGACTCTGGTCCATAGGAGTACCCCTCCTAACCCAAAAAGTCCCTGGAATATAGCCTACATAGAACTACACTGTCCTTACCCGACGAGCCGTGTGACGGGAAACAGGGATGACCCTTCATCCTCAAGGTCCTGAGATGAAAGGAACAACGAATGTATATATGGTGCTTTGATTAGGCCACCCTCTTATGAGGGGGAAACGCCCTTTTGTACATATGTATGTATATACATGTAGGGTTTCTTTGATCACAAGTATCTACATCTGAACACTTCGAACTTTCAGTAAATGCACCATGAAGATCTTGTTATTGTTGTATATATATACATGTAGTCTTTCTTTGTATATATCTTCATCTTAACATATTGAACTTTCACTATGAAGCTATTGTTATTGCTTATTACTTCTATGCTTGACTACGTTTTTCTCTTGTAAGATTGGATTCATCGTTTAATCTTAATCTAATTTCCCCTCCTAAGAAATTCTTCCCCGTCGCATATAACACAGCCTTATCATCTCATCAGTTCAAGTGTTATTATCTTGTATTTGTTTAATCTATATTCTAAAAGACGAACCCAATCTTACAACAGAAAAGTGTAGTCGAGCACAGAACTAATAAGCAATAATAGGAGCTTCATAGTGCATTTACTGGAAGTTCGAAGTGTTAAGATGAAGATACTTATGTTCAAAGAAAGACTACATGTATATACATATATATGTACAAAAGGGCGTTTCCCCCTCATAAGAGGGGTGGCCTAATGAAAGCACTTCATATACATTCCTTGTTCCTCCCGCCTCAGGACCTTGTGGATGAAGGGTCATCCCTGGGTCCCGTCACATAGCTCGTCGGGTAAGGACAGATTAGTTCTATGCAGTTTATATTCTAGGGACTTTTTGGGTTAGGAGGGATACTCCTACGGACCAGAGTCACACATAATAATAGTAGTAAATAGAATAAATAAATGAATAGATAAAAAATGGCCTTAACCGTGTATTGTACAAAATAGACGAAGGGCAAAGGAAAGATGGAAGACGAAAACAAGACAGAGAATAAGTGTAATGGCTTCCAGGAATGGTAATGAAAAAAATAGTCCCTGAAGAAAAAGGATGATAATGGTACTGATAATGACGATAAAAAGACTGGAAGTGCTAATGGATGGGATCGTTTTTTATATGCATTTTCGGCTGTCGCCAGACGATTTTATTCAGCTGAGGGAAATATCCCATTAGAGTGTAAATGTTTCGCCAGATGCTTTAGGCATTAGTTTCGTAAAAAATGATCTTCTGTTTATGATTTAGTGTAAGAAATTCATGAAGTTATTTATAAGTTATTTTTCTTGCCTTGAGTCCAGGCATTTTCCTCGATGCTTGTAAGTGTAGCTCGTTCCTTTGGAGTTGGATTGAGTATTTTTTCGACAAGAGTAAAGGCTTCTTCGGAGAGTGATTCCCATAGTCGTTTTTCTCGCATTTGAGAAGTCACCTTGAACATGACTGAGGAGG
>NC_134796.1:53386476-53391476 GCF_046742065.1 Oratosquilla oratoria
TGATGCAAACAAGGTCATCATAATAAAACAACAGGGCAGGACTCGCAGTAATGGGTATAAACTGGACAAATTTAGATTTAAGAAGGAAATAGGCAAGAATTGGTTTACTAGTAGGGTGGTCGATGAATGGAATAAACTTAGTAACCATGTAGTAAGCGCTGAAACTATCAGTTGTTTTAAAAAACGATTAGACAACTTTATGGATGGGGATGACAGGTGGTGATGGATACGGAGCTGCCTAGTGTAGGCCTTATGGTCTCTTGCAGTCTCCTTTATTCTTATGTTCTTATGACACGACGTCACGGTGCAAAGGAATCGAAGTAGTTTTATTCTGGCTAAAGACAGACGATTTATTCACCTATTTATCACATTCTTTCGATAAATGAAATATTAAAAAAGGCATTTATTCAAAGCTTAACGTGTGACGTCATGTCGCGTTGCTTTCTGAGCTCCTGACAGAACTTCACGAAAGTAAGTACATGAATAGATAGATTAATAAATAAATAAATAAATAAATAAACAAACAGTATTCAAACGTCCATACATTTTTAATCATAGGTTACATGAACATAATCAAACGTCTATAAATGTTTATTGTGACATGACATAAACGATTAAATTTTTTGTTGTTGCCTTTATGATTGACCTAACGAGAAAGAGAAAGAGAGAGACGACGGGAGAATTTGACGACAACGTCGGGAGACTTTGACGACTCCTTTTGGAGACTGAAGACTCCTTCGGGAGATTTTGAAGACTCCTTCGTAAATCCCGTGGAATTTTCACGGGTCCTGCTAGTAGTAGCAAGTAGAATAAATAGATGAATAGATAAAAAGTGGCCTTAACCGTATATTGTACAAAATAGACGAAGGACAAATGAAAGCTGGAAGACGAAAACAAGAAAGAGAATACGTGTAATGGATTCCAGGAATGGTAATAAAGAAATAGTCCCTGAAGAAAAAGGATGATAATGGTACTGATAACCACGATAAAAAGACGAAGTGCTAATGGATGGAATCGTTTTTTATATGCATTTTCGGCTGTCGCCAGACGATTTTATTCAGCTGAGGGAAATATCCCATTAAAGTAAAAATGTTTCGCCAGATGCTTTAGGCATTAGTTTCGTAAAAAATGATCTTCTGTTTATGATTTAGTGTAAGAAATTCATGAAGTTATTTATAAGTTATTTTTCTTGCCTTGAGTCCAGGCATTTTCCTCGATGCTTGTAAGTGTAGCTCGTTCCTTTGGAGTTGGATTGAGTATTTTTTCGACAAGAGTAAAGGCTTCTTCGGAGAGTGATTCCCATAGTCGTTTTTCTCGCATTTGAGAACTCACCTTGAACATGACTGAGGAGGACCAAATCTCATATTTGGAGTTTCCATCGACGGCTCTTTTCCAAGGACATCGTGTAGTGAGGAGTTTGAACAAGATGATCCCGCAGGACCAGATATCGGCCTGGTCTCCCATATAACGTCTCTTGAAGACTTCAGGAGCCATGTAGGCCATAGTCCCGTATTTGCGGGTCAGGTACTGTCCTTCCACAAACTCACACGCGAGACCGAAGTCACCGATCTTTACAACGTCGGAACTCGACAGAAGAAGATTTCCGGGCTTCAGGTCTCGGTGAGTGATGTGGAGCGAATGGAGGTATTTAACTCCTTCCATCAACTGTACAAAGTAGAAACGAACCTTTTCCTCGGAGAGTCCGTTGTGTTTGAGCTTCTCGCTCAAAGAACCACCAGGGGCATACTCAAGGAAGACGTACAAGTATTCTTCGTTGGTATCTGAGCCCAGGAAGGTGATAATGTTAGTGTGGTCCAGCTTCTTATGAATTTTGATCTCTTCTTGTTGCCAATCGATTCGAATGATCTTGATCGATTTCCTGGCACACAGAAGACCCGAAGAAGCGTTTTCTAGAAGCTGGACAGAAGCGAATCCACCAGTACCAAGCAAACTGATCTCTTTCCAGTTGCTTTGTGGATCAAAAACATCAGAAACTTTCATTTTCTTATTTCCGTTCGATGATTCCTGTTCTTCGGAATGGGAAATTTTTCGTTTTCTGATAGTCTCTTTGACCTTGGTGGAGACTTTTTCATCGTTGAAGTCACAGACGAAGAATCCTACTGTGGGTTCGATGTCCTTGTGTGAGTCCCTCGAAGTGACTTGTTGTTCCTCCGTGATCTTGGTGATGTCAAGCAAATCGCCGAAGTCGCTGGTTACCTCGTTGATTCTCATCTCGACAAAATCACAAGAGTAATGTGGCGGAGGGGATTTATAGAGCACAATGTGTCAAAAAAACCTGGATATATGACAACCCCCTCCACCCAAAAAGAGTCCCCAAAATAAAATAAAAATAAAAAAAGGATCAGACAATATTACTTCATCGCTCTTGAAATAAACAAATAAATAATAATAAAAAATAAAATAAATAGAGATATAAATGAATGAATAATTAAACAAACAAAGAAATAAATATGGAACTAAGCATATCAACAAACAAATAATTCAATAAAAAAAGGAATACAGACAAATTAATAAATAAGCTAATTAATTAATAAATGAATAAATAGGTAAATGAAAAATAAAATAAGATAGAGTATATATACAATTTCATTCGAGATCATTATCTTTTACGAAAACAGACTTTAGTTACATATGAATAAGTATTGATCAAATATAGACATGACATCTCTAATGTCATTGGTTAATCCAGCTGAACTCAACATTTGAAGAAAAAAATCATGCTTATAAGTTTCTTGAGAATGTATATATATTTTATATATATATATATATACATATATATATACATATATATATATATATATCCATATATATATACATATATATATACAAATATATATATATATATGTATATATATATACATATATTTATACATATATACATATATATACATATATATATATATATATATAAATATATATATGTATATATATACACATATATATATACATATATATATATATATATATATGTATATATACATATACACACATATATACATACTGTATACACACATATATATATACATATATATATACATATATATATACACACATATATATACATATATATATATACATATACATATATATATACATATATACATATATATATATATATATATATATTTAAATACATATATATACATATATTCATATATATACATATATATATATACATAGACATATATACATTTATATATATACATATACATATATACATATGAGAGAGAATGTGGGTGGGGAAGGGCAAACGAAGATGTGTTAGGAATAGAGTTTATTGTCCTAACGTTGCGACCAACTTGGTCTTCTTCAAAGGACTACAGCATTACAGACGGATCACAATTCTTATATTCGTAGTGAGAGGGAACCCGCCAAGGTATGAGCGTCATGTTTTCCCTTTGGCTAACGAAACTGAAACGCTACAGGACAAGTTGGACGAAATCAGCGATGGTAAGAGAAAGGTAACCCTACCCTTCTGGCTGGTAAGTAGATTAAATAAGGATTATGTTTTACTAGAACAAAAAATTAAACATAGGTTACTTTGGCTATGTATTAACAGTGATTGGAACAAGTTGGAAAGGAATAACTTTGTGACCAACCTTTCAGACAGATAGCTATCTAAAAACGAGAAATTGGTACTGTCTTTGGGACTTAAATTTGATATAGGAGGAAAAGGTAAGGACTACAAGAGAAATGTGAACAATAATTATAAATGGTCTGAGAACGAAGTTGATAAAGGTTTCACCCAAGGGGTAATAACATGTTACCAAGCCTTGGCCGATTGTAATCGTTTTGTTATTCCCAAAAGATTTAGAGAAGTCCTTCAGACTTTGAGTAATGATAATGACATTATTATCACCCACGCCGACAAAGGCGGCGGAGTAATTATTTTAAATAAAATTGACTATCTGGACAAAATGTCCGATCTTTTGAATGATGAATCAACATACGAAAGACAACCGGCCGGCAACGCTGATATAGAATCAGCAAGATTCAACACAGAAGCGAGAAAAATCCTACGTAAATCAACCAGGGGAAAAAAGTTGTTAGGATTACTAGAAGAAGCTCCAAAACCCCCATTAATGCACGGTCTACCTAAAGTACATAAGGTAAATATCCCCATGAGGCCCATAACTTCAGGGATTGGTAGCGCTCCGCACAGACTAGCGAAATGTCTGGCAAAACCCCTTTCCAACGTCATCGGTTCCATCAGCGGGGCCCATTTAAGAAATTCTTCCGACCTGATCCAGAGACTTAAAGATCTAAATGTAAGTGATAAAAAGTTGGCAAGCTTCGATATAACAGCGTTATTCACAAATGTTTCTATTTTTGATGCCCTAGAAGCAGTGAAGAAAGTAACAACAGATATCGATGATGATATCCTTCCAGTCCCAAGATCTGATTATATAAAACTTATTTCCATGTGTGTCAAATTTGGATATTTTATGTTTAACAACATTGAATTTAAACAGATTAGAGGTCTCGCAATGGGGAGTCCATTATCTGCTGTCATGGCATGTTTATTCATGGAAGTATTAGAAATGGACAAATACATCAACATCATGGGAAGAGGTACCACTTGGTTAAGGTACGTGGATGACATAATCGTGGTGATGCCAAAAAGAACTAATATAGAAAATAAGTTGAGAAGACTCAACGCTGTGAATAAAGACATTCAATTCACAGTTGAACTAGAAAAAGAGTGTAATTTACCATTAATAGACACGTTGATACACAGAGGTTCTCAACAGGTAAGTTTCTCGGTGTACAGGAAACCCACCAATAGGGACGACTTTGTCCATTATTTTTCAGCACACAGCAGACGTGTTAAAACGGGTGTTCTAATAGGTTTCTTTCTCAGAGCTTTTCGTATCTGCAGTGAAGAATTCCTAGAGGATGAACTTACTTACATCAAGAATACCTTTAGGAAGCTGAAATACCCCGGAGGTTTGATCACCAGGACAACGAGGAAAGCCAAG
>NC_134796.1:53396476-53398976 GCF_046742065.1 Oratosquilla oratoria
ATTTGCTTTCTCAGAGGCTGAAATACACTGCATGGATGATTTGAGGTCGTTACTGATAATTACGCCGATATCTTTTTCACTATCCACTTTTGTTAACGAATTTCCAAATAAATTGTAATAGTAATTACTGTTATTTTCACCTATGTGCATTACCTTGCATTTACTTGTGTTAAATTTCATTAGCCACTTTTCAGACCATTGCTGTAATTGATCTAAATCTTCTTGAATATGTAATTGGTTTGAGTGATCATTTGCCACTCCGCACAGTTTTGTATCATCAGCAAATTTGGAAACAGTAGATTTTAGTCCATGGTCTATATCATTTATATATACTATGAATAGAAGTGGCCCAAGAACGGAACCCTCAGGAACTCCACTTGTAACATTTTTCCATCTAGAAGTTTTTCCATTTAAAACAACTCTCTGTTTTCGACCATTCAACCAATTACTAGTCCAACCTAATAGGCTACCACTTATTCCGTGCGAAGCTAATTTAGTAAGTAGTCTTTCGTGTGGGACGGTATCAAAAGCTTTTGCAAAGTCTAGATATATTAAATCTATATTGTTTCTTTTGTCATAATTCGAGATAACTGTGTTGTAGAATTCGAGTAAGTTAGTCACGCAAGAACGTTTCCGTCTGAAACCATGCTGGCTATCATTTATCAAACGGTTACTTTCTAAATGATGTTCGATAGCATCTCTGATGATAGTTTCCATTATTTTTCATACGATTGTAGTCAAACTTATAGGCCTATAGTTATTTGGTTTCTTTTTGTCATCTTTTTTGAATATGGGAGTAACGGTAGCTAGCTTCTATTCTCTTGGGACATCTCCGGATATGATGGATTTCTTGAAAATAATTTCTAATGGAACAACAATCTCATTTTTCATTTACTTTAAGATTCTTGGATGCCAACCGTCAGGCCCTGGTGTTTTATTAACTTTGAGTTCATTTATACATTTTTTAATTTTTTCTTTTGTTATATTTACCGTAGTAAGTTTACTCTAGACTTTTCACAGGTTTCAGTTTGGAATTCACTTTGAGGTGTTTCGTTTACGAATACCGAGCTAAAATAATTGTTTAAGATATTACACATTCACTCATTTGAATATTCAAGTTGACCGTCAGCAGATGATAGTGGACCAATGTGATTCCTAACAGCCTTTTTATCGCTAATGTAACTATAGAATTCTTTGGGATTCTCTTTGGATTTATCAGCTATGTTCATTTCATATTGTCGTTTTCTTTTTCTTATTGTCTTTTTTAAATCTCTCTGTATTGATACATAACTTTCATAGTCATTAGATGCACCCGAGCACTTATATTTCTTATAAGCCTGTCTCTTTTTAGCAATACTTTTTTCAGTTTCTTTGTCGAGCCACTTTGGGCGAGCCTGATTTGGGGGACGTCTGTCCTTAAAAGGAATGTAAGTTTGAATCATCTTAGTGAGCGTATTTTGAAATATTTCCCACATCTGATCTACAGGTCTTTCGTTTAATTTTGCCTCCCAATCTGTAAGCTGAAGCTCCTGACGGAGTCCTATGAACTGAGCTTTACTGAAATCGGGTATTTTAGAAACACAAGTATCTATTCTAAAATTGTTTAAGAGTTTGAATCTAAGTTGTGATCGCTATTTGCAACAGATTCACCGACTTCTACATCAGTTACCATGCTTTCGCGGCTAGTGATCAAAAGATCGAGTAAGTTTCCATATCTTGTGGGCTCTTTTACATGCTGAATTAAGTAATTGTCACCAAGAAAATCAATCAAGTGACTACATATATGGCCATGTTCAAGGGTCATCCAATAAATGTCAGTAAAATTGAAATCACCCATTATCAATAAATCCCGGTTGCAGAAACTAGACAGTTCTTGAAATAACAGTTTGTCGTCTGCTAATGATAATGTCTTTGGCCTGTATATTACACCTATATTCATTTTTTTGTCCATTTGTTTGGGTTAACTCAACCCACAAACTATCATATGCATCCTGTTTCACTTTCTCTAAAACACAAACATGACCATTGTTTTTAACGTACAACAGAACACCCCCACCTTTCTTGTAGTTTCTATCCTGATGAAAGTGTTTAAATCCTGCAATATTAAATTCAGCTTCGAACTCTGTACCATTTAACCATGTCTCAGTTATTCCTATCATATCGAGATTTTCGCTTTTGACATACGCCGGTATTTCTTGAAATTTGTTCCTATTACTACGAGCATTAAAGTACATGGTTTTAAGAAACTCGTGATTATTTTCTTTTTGACACATTTTGTTTCAATATCATGTCTTATATTATCATTTTGTTTTTTATTTATACTTTGCTGTATATTATTATTTGGTCTTTCATTGACATTCAATGCCTCATTAACATATCTCCTATCAAAATTAACATTTCCCCCATCACGGACATCTGGTCGATCACGGTCATAAGATCTTTTTTGATACATTTTGTCCCCCTACGTCACCGTGATTCACGCCGGCCTCCCGTCGTTCAA
>NC_134796.1:53401476-53406476 GCF_046742065.1 Oratosquilla oratoria
CTTATTTAATTTTTCATTTACCTATTTATTCATTTATTAATTAAGTAGCTTATCTAATAATTTGTCTGTATTTCTTTCTTTATTGAATTATTTGTTTGTTGATATGCTTAGCTCCATATCTATTTCTTTGTTTGTTTAATTATTCATTCATTTATATCTCTATTTATTTATTTATCTATTTTTTTTTTCAAGAGCGATGAAGTAATATTGTCTGATCCTTTTTTTTTTTTTTTAATTTTGGGACTCTTTTTGGGTGGAGGGGGTTGTCATATATCCAGGTTTTTTTGACACGTTGTGCTCTATAAATCGTCTCCGCCACATTACTCTTGTGATTTTGTCGAGATGAGAATCAACGAGGTAACAAAATACTTCGGCGATTTCACTGACTTCAGCGAGATCACAGAGGAAAAACAAGGAACTTCGAGAGGCTCTCCCAAGGACATCAAACTCACAGTAGGATTCTTCGTCTGTGACTTCAACGATGAAAAAGTCTCCACCAAGGTCGAAGAGACAATCAGAAAACGAAAAATTTCCGATTCCGAAGAAGAGGAACCATCAAACGGAAATAAGAAAATTAAAGTTTCTGATGTTTTTGATCCACAAAGCAACTGGAAAGAGATCAGTTTGCTTGGTACTGGTGGATTCGCTTCTGTTCAGCTTGTGGAAAACGCTTCTTCGGGTCTTCTGTGTGCCAGGAAATCGATCAAGATCATTCGAATCGATTGGCAACAAGAAGAGATCAGAATTCATAAGAAGCTGGACCACACTAACATTATCACCTTCCTGGGCTCAGATACCAACGAAGAATACTTGTACGTCTTCCTTGAGTATGCCCCTGGTGGTTCTTTGAGCGAGAAGCTCAAACACAACGGACTCTCCGAGGAAAAAGTTCGTTTCTACTTTGTACAGTTGATGGAAGGAGTTAAATACCTCCATTCGCTCCACATCACTCACCGAGACCTGAAGCCCGGAAATCTTCTTCTGTCGGGTTCCGACGTTGTAAAGATCGGTGACTTCGGTCTCGCGTGTGAGTTTGTGGAAGGACAGGACAGTACCTGACCCGCAAATACGGGACTATGGCCTACATGGCTCCTGAAGTCTTCAAGAGACGTTATATGGGAGACCAGGCCGATATCTGGTCCTGCGGGATCATCTTGTTCAAACTCCTCACTACACGATGTCCTTGGAAAAGAGCCGTCGACGGAAACTCCAAATACGAGATTTGGTCCTCCTCAGTCATGTTCAAGGTGACTTCTAAAATGCGAGAGGAACGACTATGGGAATCACTCTCCGAAGAAGCCTTTACTCTTGTCGAAAAAATCCTCAATCCAACTCCAAAGGAACGAGCTACACTTACAAGCATCGAGGAAAATGCCTGGACTCAAGGCAAGAAAAATAACTTATAAATAACTTCATGAATTTCTTACACTAAATCATAAACAGATCATTTTTTAAGAAACTAATGCATAAAGTATCTGACGAAACATTTCTACTCTAATGGGATATTTCCCTCAGCTGAATAAAATTCTCTGGCGACAGCCGAAAATGCATATAAAAAACGATCCCATCCATTAGCACTTCCAGTCTTTTTATCGTCATTATCAGTAACATTATCATCGTTTTTCTTGATGGTCTATTTCTTTTTTTACATTACTGGAATACTTTACTAGTATTCTCTTTCTTCTTTTCGTCTTCCAGCTTTCATTTGTCCTTCGTCTATTTTGTACAATATACGGTTAAGGCCACTTTTTATCTATTCATCTATTTATTCTACTTGCTACTACTAGCAGGACCCGTGAAAATTCCACGGCATTTACGAAGGAGTCTTTAAAATCTCCCGAAGGAGTTTTCAGTCTCCAAAAGGAGTCGTTAAAGTCTCCCGACGTTGTCGTCAAATTCTCCCGTCGTCTCTCTCTTTCTCTTTCTCGTTAGGTCAATCATAAAGGCAACAACAAAAATCTAATCGTTTATGTCATGTCACAATAAACATTTATAGACGTTTGATTATCTTCATGTAACCTATGATTAAAATGTATAGACGTTTGAATACTGTTTATTTATTTATTTAATTATTTATTTATTTATCTATCTATCTATTCATCTACTTACTTTCGTGAAGTTCTGTCAGGAGCTCAGAAAACAACGCGACATGACGTCACACGTTAAGCTTTGAATAAATGCCCTTTTTAATATTTCATTTATCGAAAGAATGTGATAAATAGGTGAATAAATCGTCTGTCTTTAGCCAGAATAAAACTACTTCGATTCCTTTGCACCGTGACGTCGTGTCATAAGAACATAAGAATAAAGGAGACTGCAAGAGACCATAAGGCCTACACTAGGCAGCTCCGTATCCATCACCACCTGTCATCCCCATCCATAAAGTTGTCTAATCGTTTTTTAAAACAACTGATAGTTTCAGCGCTTACTACATGGTTACTAACTTTATTCCATTCATCGACCACCCTATTAGTAAACCAATTCTTGCCTATTTCCTTCTTAAATCTAAATTTGTCCAGTTTATACCCATTACTGCGAGTCCTGCCCTGTTGTTTTATTATGATGACCTTGTTTGCATCACCCTTGTTATAGCCTTTGATCCACTTGAACACTTCTATTAGATCACCCTGCACTCTGCGTCTTTCCAGAGAGTGTAAGTTTAGGTTCCTAAGCCTCTCTTCGTAAGGCAAATTTGCGAGTCCTTGTATCATTTTGGTCATTCTTCTCTGTACTGATTCTAGTGAATTTATGTCCATTCTGAAGGACGGAGACCAAAACTGTACCGCATAGTCAAGGATGGGTCTAACTATCGCTAGATAGAGTTTAATAATTACCTCTGCACTTCTATTCGTTACCGTCATAGCAATGAAGCCTAATGCGTTGTTAGCTTTATTTCTGGCGCTAATGCACTGCTTCCTGGTTTTAAGGTCCGAACTCACCAGAACTCCCAAGTCCCTCTCGCACTCAGATTTTTCTAAAAACGTGTTATCTAAGTTGTATCTATTTTCGGGGTTGTGTAGCCCTACGTTTAACACGCTACACTTAGAGATATTGAAGTTCATTTGCCATTTCACCGACCATGTTAACAATTTATTAAGATCCTGCAGAATCTGGGCGTCGTCTCCTGACCTAATTAGGCGTCCCATTCTAATGTCGTCCGCAAACTATTTATCCCATCGTCCAAGTTGGTTATGTACATAATGAACAACAAGGGACCCAAAACCGAGCCCTGGGGGACCCCGCTAGTAACATTGCCCCACCTAGATTTAATTCCATTTATGGTGACCCGCTGTTTTCTGTTACTAATCCAAGCTCTAATCCATTCTAACACTTTTCCTCCTATGCCATGGGCTTTGATTTTATTTAGTAGTCTCTAGTGTGCACCTTGTCGAACGCTTTGCTAAAGTCAAGGTAAATAACATCGTAATTTTCATTGTTATCTGACGCCTTATATTGTGTGTCGGACGCGCTGAAGCGACGTGACGTCACCGCTCTCGGCCAATAAGTCGTCTCCGTTGCCGTGACGTCACTATTGTCGCTTACCTGGCAGCCAATCAGTCGTCTCCTTTTTGCCGTGACGTCACCGCTCTCGGCCAACAAGTCGTCTCCGTTGCCGTGACGTCACCACTCTCGCTTCGCTCGCACTCAATCAGTTGTCAGCAATTTTGGAAGGCTTCGTTGCCGTGACGTCACCGCGTGACACACACAGATACTTACAAGCGTATTAATATATAGATTATTATGTGTGACTCTGGTCCATAGGAGTACTCCTCCTAACCCAAAAAGTCCCTGGAATATAGCCTACATAGAACTACACTGTCCTTACCCGACGAGCCGTGTGACGGGACCCAGGGATGACCCTTCATCCTCAAGGTCCTGAGATGAAAGGAACAACGAATGTATATATGGTGCTTTGATTAGGCCACCCTCTTATGAGGGGGAAACGCCCTTTTGTACATATATATGTATATACATGTAGGGTTTCTTTGATCACAAGTATCTACATCTGAACACTTCGAACTTTCAGTAAATGCACTATGAAGATCTTGTTATTGTTGAATATATATACATGTAGTCTTTCTTTGTATATATCTTCATCTTAACATATTGAACTTCCACTATGAAGCTCTTGTTATTGCTTATTACTTCTATGCTTGACTACGTTTTTCTCTTTGTAAGATTGGATTCATCGTTTAATCTTAATCTAATTTCCCCTCCTAAGAAATTCTTCCCCGTCGCATATAACACAGCCTTATCATCTCATCAGTTCAAGTGTTATTATCTTGTATTTGTTTAATCTATATCCTAAAAGACGAACCCAATCTTACAACAGAAAAGTGTAGTCGAGCACAGAACTAATAAGCAATAATAGGAGCTTCATAGTGCATTTACTGGAAGTTCGAAGTGTTAAGATGAAGATACTTATGTTCAAAGAAAGACTACATGTATATACATATATATGTACAAAAGGGCGTTTCCCCCTCATAAGAGGGGTGGCCTAATCAAAGCACTTCATATACATTCGTTGTTCCTCCCGCCTCAGGACCTTGTGGATGAAGGGTCATCCCTGGGTCCCGTCACATAGCTCGTCGGGTAAGGACAGATTAGATCTATGCAGTTTATATGCTAGGGACTTTTTGGGTTAGGAGGGATACTCCTACGGACCAGAGTCACACATAATAATAGTAGTAAATAGAATAAATAAATGAATAGATAAAAAATGGACTTAACCGTGTATTGTACAAAATAGACGAAGGGCAAAGGAAAGATGGAAGACGAAAACAAGACAGAGAATACGTGTAATGGCTTCCAGGAATGGTAATGAAAAAAATAGTCCCTCAAGAAAAAGGATGATAATGATACTGATAATCACGATAAAAAGACTGGAAGTGCTAATGGATGGGATCGTTTTTTATATGCATTCTCGGCTGTCGCCAGACGATTTTATTCAGCTGAGGGAAATATCCCATTAGAGTGTAAATGTTTCGCCAGATGCTTTA
>NC_134796.1:53416476-53426476 GCF_046742065.1 Oratosquilla oratoria
CCTCTACTTATTTATTTATTTATTTGCTTGTTTATTTGTTTACATATTATTTATTTGTTTATTTCATGAGCGATGAAGTAATATTGTCTGAACCTTTTTTTTTTTTTTTTCAAAAATTTTGGGACTCCTTTTGGGTGGAGGGTGTTATCATATATCCAGGTTTTTTTGACACATTGTTCTGTATAAATCGCCTCCGCCAAATTACTCTTGTGATTTTGTCGAGATGAGAATCAACGAGTTAACCAGCGACTTCGGCGATTTGCTTGACATCACCGGGATCACGAAGGAAGAACAAGGCACTTGGAGGGACTCGCCCAAGGACATCGAACTCGCAGGAGGATCCTTCGTCAGTGACTTCAACCAAAAAGAAGTCTCAACCAAGGTCGATGAGACTATCAAGAAAAGAAAAATTTCCGATTCCGAAGAAGAGGAATCATGCATCAGAAATAAGAAAATGAAAGTTTCTGATGTTTTTGATCCCCAAAGCAAATGGAAAGAGATCAGTTTGCTTGGGAGTGGTAGTTTCGGATCTGTCCAGCTTGTGGAAAACGCTTCTTCGGGTCTTCTGTGTGCCAGGAAATCGATCAAGATCGTTCAAATCGATAGGCAACAACAAGAGATCGAAATTCATAAGAAGCTGGACCACGATAAGATTATCACCTTCCTGGGCGAAGATGTCAAGGAAGAATACTTGTACATCTTCCTTGAGTATGCCCCTGGTGGTTCTTTGAATGAGAAAATCGGCGACAAAGGACTCTCCGAGGACAAAGTCCGTTTCTACTTCGTACAATTGATGGAAGGAGTTAAATACCTTCATTCGCTCCACATCACTCACCGAGACCTGAAGCCCGAAAATCTTCTTGTGTCGGGTTCCGACGTTGTAAAGATCGGTGACTTCGGTCTCGCGTGTGAGTTCGTGGAAGGACAGTTCCTGAGCCGCAGATGCGGTACTAGGAGCTATATGGCTCCCGAAGTCTTCAAGAGACGTTACATGGGAGACCAGGCCGATATCTGGTCCTGCGGGATCATCTTGTTCCAACTCCTCACTACACGATGTCCTTGGGGAAGAGCCGTCGGGGGAAACTCGAACTACGTGATTTGGTCCTCCTCAGTCATGTTCAAGGTGACTTCTGAAATGCGAGAAGAGCGACTATGGGAATCACTCTCCGAGGAAGCCTTTACTCTTATCGAAAAAATGCTCAATCCAACTCCAAAGGAACGAGCCACACTTACAAGCATCGAGGAAAATGCCTGGACTCAAGGCTGATGCAAGAAAAATAACTTATAAATAACTTCATGAATTTCTTACACTAAATCATAAACAGAGGATTAATTTTTACGAAACTAATGCCTAAAGCATCTGGCGAAACATTTCTACTTTAATGGGATATTTCCCTCAGCTGAATAAAATCGTCTGGCGACAGCCGAAAATACATGTAAAAAACGATTCCATCCATTAGCACTTCCGGTCTTTTTTTCGTGATTATCAGTACCATTATCATCCTTTTTCTTGAGGGACAATTTTTTTCATTACCATTCCTGGAATCCAATACACGTATTCTCTGTCTTGTTTTCGTCTTCCATCTTTCCTTTGCCCTTCGTCTATTTTGTACAATACACGGTTAAGTCCATTTTTTATCTATTCATTTATTTATTCTATTTACTATTATCATTATGTGTGACTCTGGTCCGTAGGAGTATCTCTCCTAACCCAAAAAGTCCCTAGAATATAACCCAAAAAGTCCCTAGAATATAACCTGCATAGAACTACACTGTCCTTACCCGACAGTGTAGTTCTATGCGGGAGGAACTACGAATGTACATGTAGTGCTTTGATTAGGCCACCCCTCTTATGAGGGGGAAATGCCCTATTGTACATATATATGTATATACATGTAGTCTTTCTTTGATCACAAGTATCTTCACCTTAACACTTCGAACTTCCAGTAAATGCACTATGAAGCTCTTGTTACTGCTTATTAGTTCTGTGCTCGACTACACTTTTCTGTTGTAAGATTGGATTCGTCTTTTAATCTTAATCTAATTCTCTCTCCTAAGAAATTCTTCCCGTCGCATATAACGCAGCCTTATCATCTCATAAGGTCAAGTTTTATTATCTTGTATTTGTTTAATCTATATCCTGGAAGACACATTTTCCCTACGTGATTCCTTCGTTCCACCTATCGGAAGTCATGTTTTTTTTTTCTTTTTTTAATAAACTTGTCGAGCCCACACTCGAAGCAATTGCTATTTGCATAAAAACGTTTTGCTCTCTTGGAATTATCCCTCCCTCTCTCTCTCGTCCTCTTCCTCTCTCTCACCGTCTCCCTCCCTCTCCCTCTCCCCCTTACATTATTTGTATTCCACAGACCTCCCCGTCCCATTTCCGAAATTTTCACTTCTTTGTATTTTTCTCTAAGAAGGTCAGATAACTTTACAGATGGGATAATGGACATCGACCTACCTATATATGTAGTGTAGGCTTTATGGTCTCTTGCAGTCTCCTCCGTTCTTAAGTTCCTGTGTTTTTTAGTCCTGTACTTCCTTCCATGGCTATTGTCAAGGGTGCGTGATCGCCCTATGGTGGGGCGGGGATAAGAAAGGCGCCCGTAAGTTCCACTGAATGTTGTAGGAGGTCGCTCAAGAGGGTTGAGTGGCTACACTAGAAACTTTATACCTTCGGACCATTTTTCCAGTTCTTCGTCTTTCTCTCTTTTATTTCTCTACGTAGTTGTCGTTTCCTGGAAGAGGCTGGATGACCGCATCGCAGATAACTGTCCAGGACACAACACTTCACCCCCATACTATACAACACACTATGGAAGACTGCATTGCACACAATGACGCAAGCCGACAACACAATGTACACTCTATAAAGGACTTGTGGGGAGAACCCCGTTCCACCCGGAGCGTTCCACAGGGAGACGGGACTGCTCGGCCAGACACTCCAGGAAACGGCAACAACTACGAAGAGAAATTAAAGAGAGGCAGACGAAGAACTGGAAAAAAGTAGCCTAGTAGGTAAAGGTTTCTAGTGTAGCCACTCAACCCTCTTGAATGACCTCCTACAACATGCAGGGGAACTTATGGGCGTCATTCTTATCCCCACCCGATCATAGGGCTATCACACACCCATGTCAATAGCCATGGAAGGAAATAAAGGACTAAAGAACACAGGAACTTAAGAATGGAGGAGACTACAAGAGACCATAAGGCCTACACTATATAGGTGGTTCGATGTCCATTATCCCATCCACAGAAAAATACAAAGAAATGAAAATTTCGAAAACGGGACGTGGAGGTCTGAGGAATGCAAATAATATAAGGGGGGAAAGGGAGAGGGAGAGAGGGAGGGCGAGAGAGAGACAAGAGAGAGAAAGAGAGAGGGAGAGAATTCCAAGAGAGCCAAACGTTTTTATGCAAATTGTAATTGCTTCGGGTGTAAGCAAGACAAGCTTATTGCAAAAAATAAGCATGACTTCCGGTAGGTGGAACGAAGGAGTCACGTATGAAAAACGTGTCTTCCAGGATATAAATTAAACAAATACAAGATAATAACACTTGAACTGATGAGATGATAAGATTGTGTTATATGCGACGGGGAAGAATTTCTTAGGAGAGGGAATTAGATTAAGATTAAACGATGAATCCAATCTTACAAGAGTAAAACGTAGTCAAGCATAGAAGTAATAAGGAATAACAAGAGCTTCATAGTGGAAGTTCAATATGTTAAGATGAAGATACTTATATACAAAGAAAGACTACAATAACAAGAGCTTCATAGTGCATTTACTGGAAGTTCGAAGTGTTAAGATGAATATACTTGTGATCAAAGAAACCCTACATGTATATGCATATATATATGTACAAAAGGGCGTTTCCCCCTCATAAGAGGGGTGGCCTAATGAAAGCACTACATATACATTCGTTGTTCCTTTCATCTCCGGACCTTGAGGATGAAGGGTCATCCCTGGGTCCCGTCACACGGCTCGTCGGGTAAGGACAGTGTAGTTCTATGCAGGTTATATCCTGGGGAGTTTTTGGGTTAGGAGGGGTACTCCTACGGACCAGAGTCACACATAATAATCTATATATTAATACGCTTGTAAGTATCTATGTGTGTCACGCGGTGACGTCACGGCAACGAAGCCTTCCAAAATTGCTGACAACTGATTGGGTGCGAGCGAAGCGAGAGTGGTGACGTCACGGCAACGGAGACGACTTGTTGGCCGAGAGTGGTGACGTCACGGCAAAAAGGAGACTACTGATTGGCTGCCAGGTAAGCGACAATAGTGACGTCACGGCAACGGAGACGACTTATTGGCCGAGAGCGGTGACGTCACGTCGCTTCAGTGCGTCCGACACACGATATAAGGCGTCAGATAACAATGAAAATTACGAATGTCTGAAAAAGGGAGGTACAGTGATGGTGGACTTGCTGGTGAGGTTATTTAATGTTTGCTGGAGAGAGGGTAGAGTGCCGGAGGACTGGAGGAGTGCCTGTATAGTTTCTCTGTTCAAGGGAAAAGGGGACAAGTGTGAATGTAGTAGTTTCAGAGGGATTAGCTTGTTAAGTGTAGTTGGGAAGGCTTATGGGAGGATCTTGATTGAGAGGATTAGGAGAGGAACAGGAGTTATTAGTGAGGAACAGTGTGGATTTAGGACGGGTAGAGGTTGTGTGGATCGGATATTTTGTGGTAGGACAGATAAGTGAGAAAACTATAGGAAAGGAGAAGGATGTTTTTTGGGCTTTTATGGATCTGGAAAAGGCTTATGATAGGATAGATAGAAAGGCACTGTGGGAGGTTATGCAGATATACAGGATAGGAGGAAAGCTTCTGGGAGCTGTCAAGAGATTTTATGAGAGCAGTAGAGCTTGTGTCAGGATTGGAAATGGAGAGAGTGAGTGGTTTGAGGTAAAGGTGGGACTTCATCAAGGATGCGTTATGTCACCCTGGCTGTTCAACTTATACATGGATGAGGTAGTGCGAAAGGTAAATGCAAGGGTGGTGGGCAAGGGATTGAAGATGGTTAAAGAAAATGGAGAAAAATGGACGGTGAGCCAGCTGTTGTTTGCGGACGACACAGCGCTTGTGGCAGGATGGGAGGAGGGTTTGTTGAAGTTGGTGTCAGTGTTTGTGAGAGTATGAGATCGAAGAAAGCGAAAGATAAATGTGGGTAAAAGTAAGGTGAGGTGATGTACAAGTGGTGATTTTGTCAGTAGTCTGGAAGTGAGCATTAAGTGAGAGCGACTGGACGAGGTGGATAGTTTTAGATACTTGGGTGGAAATGTGGGAGGAAAAGGTGGAATGAAGGTGGAGGTAGAATGTAGATTGAGAGAAGCAAGTAAATGCCTTGGTGGATTAAAGAATGTAATGAGGAATAGACATTTGGGAATGGATGCTAAGAGGAGACTGTATGAAGGAGTGATTGTGCCAACAGCACTGTATGGGGCAGAAACATGGAACATAAGAGAAGAAGAGAGGAATTTGAATGTGTTTGAGATGAGGTGTCTGAGAAGTATGATGGGGGTTACTAGGCTAGATAGAGTGAGAAATGAGGAGGTGAGGAGTAAAACAGGGGTGGAAAAGGAGCTGGGATATAGGGTTGATGAAAGAATTTTTGGATGTTTTGGACCCATGGAAAGATTGAGTGAAGCAAGACTAGTAAAAGAGGTATGGAAGGCAGATGTGGAGGGAGTGAACATGAGGGGACGTCCTAGGATGAGGTGGATGGATGGGGTGAAGGGGGCTTTGGGGAAGAGGGGAATGTCTGTTGAGGAAGGACGGGAGAGGACAGAAGACAGGGGTGAATGGAGAATGGTTGTATATGGATGATGTTGTGATTGCATGAGGTGGAATGGGTGGGAGGATGGGGGGTGAGGTAGTATGTGTGAGCAAAATTTGACGCAGCCCGAAGGGATTTCTCCCCGTCCTCTCCTTTTATGCAATGGGGGGACGGAGAGGGGGGGGTCGCCGATTTAATGAAGCGGCCTTGCTGTGGATGTGCTGTGTCTTGCGACACTGCTTCTAAGACAGGGCAGTGGACAAGGTGCAGAGATGACCCGTCATCCAGGAGGTGATTAGCTAGGACGGAGGGTGGAGGGGCGTGTGTGTATTCAGAGATGGAATGGGTGGAAATGATTTTATGCCTTTCCCTTGTAAGGGGGAAAAAGCCTTGGTATATGTATGTATTTAACTTGACTTTAGCAAAGCGTTCGACAAGGTGCACCAGAGACTACTAAATAAAATCAAACCCCATGGTATAGGAGGAAAAGTGTTAGAATGGATTAGAGCTTGGATTAGTAACAGAAAACAGGGGGTCACCATAAATGGAATTAAATCTAGGTGGGGCAATGTTACTAGCGGGGTCCCCCAGGGCTCGGTTTTGGGTCCCTTGTTGTTCCTTATGTACATAACAGACTTAGACGATGGGATAAATAGTGATGTTAGTAAGTTTGCGGACGACACTAGAATAGGACGCCTAATTAGGTCAGGAAACAACGCCTAGATTCTGCAGGATGATCTTAATAAATTGTGAATATGGTCGGTGAAATGGCAAATGAACTTCAATATCTCTAAGTGTAGCGTGTTAAACGTAGGGCTACACAACCCCGAAAATAGATACAAAGTGCGAGAGGGACTTGGGAGTTCTGGTGAGTCCGGACCTTAAAACCAGGAAGCAGTGCATTAGCGCCAGAAAAAAACAAAAAACTAACGGCATTAGGCTTCATTGCTATGACGGTAACGAATAGAAGTGCAGAGGTAATTATCAAACTCTATCTAGCGATAGTTAGACCCATCCTTGACTATGCGGTACAGTTTTGGTCTCCGTCCTACAGAATGGACATAAATAGATAGAATCGGAAGAAAACAAATGAGTGAGGAGTTTAACAATTATTTTCTATCGGTGTTTACTAATGAGAGGTTAGATAAAGTACCGGGTCCAGACGAAATTTTTCCAATAATGCTTAGAGTGTAAATTTGAAATCTGCGACCAGTTAATTGAAATATTCAATAAATCGGTAGATACTGGTTCTGTTCCAACTGCTTGGAAGCAGGCAAACGTTGTTCCTGTTTTTAAGAAGGGAGATAGATCGTCTATATGCAACTACAGGCCAATCAGTTTGACATCGGTTATAGGAAAAATGCTTGAATCAATAATAGTAAATAGACTCAGAGAACACATTGAAGGGCATAATTTAATTCGTGATTCACAGCATGGTTTCTCCAAGGGTAAGTCATGTGTGACTAATCTTCTATCCTTTTACACTAAGGTATATAAGGTGTCAGACAGCAATGAAAATTACGATGTTATATATCTTGACTTTAGCAAAGCGTTCGACAAAGTGCCACACCAGACACTACTAAATAAAATCAAAGCCCATGGCATAGGAGGAAAAGTGTTAGAATGGATTAGAGCTTGGATTAGTAACAGAAAACAGCGGGTCACCATAAATGGAATAAAATCTAGGTGGGGCAATGTTACTAGCGGGGTCCCCCAGGGCTCGGTTTTGGTTCCCTTGTTGTTCCTTATGTATATAACCGACTTAGACGATGGGATAAATAGTGATGTTAGTAAGTTTGCGGACGACACTAGAATAGGACGCCTAATTAGGTCAGGAGACGACGCCCGGATTCTGCAGGATGATCTTAATAAACTGTTAACATGGTCGGTGAAATGGGAAATGAACTTCAATATCTCTAAGTGTAGCGTGTTAAACGTAGGGCTACACAACCCCGAAAATAGATACAACTTAGATAACACGTTTTTAGAAAAATCTGAGTGCGAGAGGGACTTGGGAGTTCTGGTGAGTCCGGACCTTAAAACCAGGAAGCAGTGCATTAGCGCCAGAAATAAAGCTAACAGCGCATTAGGCTTCATTGCCATGACGGTAACGAATAGAAGTGCAGAGGTAATTATTATACTCTAGCGATAGTTAGACCCATCCTTGACTATGCGGTACAGTTTTGGTCTCCGTCCTTCAGAATGGACATAAATTCACTAGAATCAGTACAGAGAAGAATGACCAAAATGATACAAGGACTCGGAAATTTGCCTTACGAAGAGAGGCTTAGGCACCTAAACTTACACTCTCTGGAAAGACGCAGAGTGCAGGGTGATCTAATAGAAGTGTTCAAGTGGATCAAAGGGTGATGCAAACAAGGTCATCATAATAAAACAACAGGGCAGGACTCGCAGTAATGGGTATAAACTGGACAAATTTAGATTTAAGAAGGAAATAGGCAAGAATTGGTTTACTAATAGGGTGGTCGATGAATGGAATAAACTTAGTAACCATGTAGTAAGCGCTGAAACTATCACTTGTTTTAAAAAAACGATTAGACAACTTTATGGATGGGGATGACAGGTAGTGATGGATACGGAGCTGCCTAGTGTAGGCCTTATGGTCTCTTGCAGTCTCCTTTATTCTTATGTTCTTATGACACGACGTCACGGTGCAAAGGAATCGAAGTAGTTTTATTCTGGCTAAAGACAGACGATTTATTCACCTATTTATCACATTCTTTCGATAAATGAAATATTAAAAAAGGCATTTATTCAAAGCTTAACGTGTGACGTCATGTCGCGTTGCTTTCTGAGCTCCTGACAGAACTTCACGAAAGTAAGTAGATGAATAGATAGATAAATAAATAAATAAATAAATAAACAAACAGTATTCAAACGTCCATACATTTTTAATCATAGGTTACATGAAGATAATCAAACGTCTATAAATGTTTATTGTGACATGACATAAACGATTAGATTTTTGTTGTTGCCTTTATGATTGACCTAACGAGAAAGAGAAAGAGAGAGACGACGGGAGAATTTGACGACAACGTCGGGAGACTTTGACGACTCCTTTTGGAGACTGAAGACTCCTTCGGGAGATTTTGAAGACTCCTTCGTAAATCCCGTGGAATTTTCACGGGTCCTGCTAGTAGTAGCAAGTAGAATAAATAGATGAATAGATAAAAAGTGGCCTTAACCGTATATTGTACAAAATAGACGAAGGACAAATGAAAGCTGGAAGACGAGAACAAGGAAGAGAATACGTGTAATGGATTCCAGGAATGGTAATAAAGAAATAGTCCCTGAAGAAAAAGGATGATAATGGTACTGATAATCACGATAAAAAGACTGGAAGTGCTAATGGATGGGATCGTTTTTTATATGCATTTTCGGCTGTCGCCAGACGATTTTATTCAGCTGAGGGAAATATCCCATTAGAGTAGAAATGTTTCGCCAGATGCTTTAGGCATTAGTTTCGTAAAAAATGATCTGTTTATGATTTAGTGTAAGAAATTCCTTAAGTTATTTATAAGTTATTTTTCTTGCCTTGAGTCCAGGCATTTTCCTCGATGCTTGTAAGTGTAGCTCGTTCCTTTGGAGTTGGATTGAGCATTTTTTCGACAAGAGTAAAGGCTTCTTCGGAGAGTGATTCCCATAGTCGTTCTTTTCGCATTTCAGAAGTCACCTTGAACATGACTGAGGAGGACCAAATCTCGTATTTCGAGTTTCCGTCGACGGCTCTTTTCCAAGGACATCGTGTAGTGAGGAGTTTGAACAAGATGATCCCGCAGGACCAGATATCGGCCTGGTCTCCCATATAACGTCTCTTGAAGACTTCAGGAGCCATGTAGGCCATAGTCCCGTATTTGCGGGTCAGGTACTGTCCTTCCACAAACTCACACGCGAGACCGAAGTCACCGATCTTTACAACGTCGGAAGCCGACAGAAGAAGATTTCCGGGCTTCAGGTCTCGGTGAGTGATGTGGAGCGAATGGAGGTATTTAACTCCTTCGATCAACTGTACAAAGTAGAAACGAACTTTTTCCTCGGAGAGTCCGTTGTGTTTGAGCTTCTCGCTCAAAGAACCACCAGGGGCATACTCAAGGAAGACGTACAAGTATTCTTCGTTGGTATCTGAGCCCAGGAAGGTGATAATGTTAGTGTGGTCCAGCTTCTTATGAATTTTGATCTCTTCTTGTTGCCA
>NC_134796.1:53436476-53443976 GCF_046742065.1 Oratosquilla oratoria
GTTTTTGATCCCCAAAGCAAATGGAAAGAGATCAGTTTGCTTGGGAGTGGTAGTTTCGGATCTGTCCAGCTTGTGGAAAACGCTTCTTCGGGTCTTGTGTGTGCCAGGAAATCGATCAAGATCGTTCAAATCGATAGGCAACAAGAAGAGATCGAAATTCATAAGAAGCTGGACCACGATAAGATTATCACCTTCCTGGGCTCAGATGTCAAGGAAGAATACTTGTACATCTTCCTTGAATATGCCCCTGGTGGTTCTTTGAATGAGAAAATCGGCGACAAAGGACTCTCCGAGGACAAAGTCCGTTTTTACTTCGTACAATTGATCGAAGGAGTTAAATACCTTCATTCACTCCACATCACTCACCGAGACCTGAAGCCCGAAAATCTTCTTGTGTCGAGTTCCGACGTTGTAAAGATCGGTGACTTCGGTCTCGCGTGTGAGTTCGTGGAAGGACAGTTCCTGAGCCGCAGATGCGGTACTAGGAGCTATATGGCTCCCGAAGTCTTCAAGAGACGTTACATGGGAGAGCAGGCCGATATCTGGTCCTGCGGGATCATCTTGTTCAAACTCCTGACTACACGATGTCCTTGGGGAAGAGCCGTCGGGGGAAACTCGAACTACGTGATTTGGTCCTCCTCAGTCATGTTCAAGGTGACTTCTGAAATGCGAGAAGAGCGACTATGGGAATCACTCTCCGAGGAAGCCTTTACTCTTATCGAAAAAATGCTCAATCCAACTCCAAAGGAACGAGCCACACTTACAAGCATCGAGGAAAATGCCTGGACTCAAGGCTGATGCAAGAAAAATAACTTATAAATAACTTAAGGAATTTCTTAAACTAAATCATAAACAGAGGATTATTTTTTACGAAACTAATGCCTAAAGCATCTGGCGAAACATTTGTACTCTAATGGGATATTTCCCTCAGCTGAATAAAATCGTCTGGCGACAGCCGAAAATACATATAAAAAACGATCCCATCCATTAGCACTTCCAGTCTTTTTATCGTGATTATCAGTACCATTATCATCCTTTTTCTTGAGGGACTATTTTTTTCATTACCATTCCTGGAAGCCATTACACTTATTCTCTGTCTTGTTTTCGTCTTCCATCTTTCCTTTGCCCTTCGTCTATTTTGTACAATACACGGTTAATTCCATTTTTTATCTATTCATTTATTTATTCTATTTACTACAATTATTACGTTTGACTCTCGTCCGTAGGAGTATCCCTCCTAACCCAAAAAGTCCCTAGAATATAAACTGCATAGAACTAATCTGTTCTTACCCGACGAGCCGTGTGACGGGACCCAGTGATGACCCTTCATCCACAAGGTCCTGAGGCGGGAGGAACAACGAATGTTGAATTGAATTGAATTGAATTTTATTCGGATACAATCATACATACAATAAGTACAATACATACAAGACTCAATATTATACACAGTATATATAATTGTACATCGGAGGATGTCACAGAAAGTCAAAAGTCTTATTTCCACTGTGGTCCTCATATTACAATTAGGAAAGGATTATCATAGAAAAGCTAGGTTATACGAAGTGTAAATTAGGATTATAAGAAGTGTAAATTAAACATATAAACTATTTTCTTCAGAGAGAACAGTGTCTAAAAGATAACATTTAACTGATTTTTTAAAACTACTTTTAGATACAATTGATTGAATGTTGGTCGGTAAAGAGTTCCAAGCAATAGCACCAGTGTATTTGAAAGTACTTTTCCCTAACGAACTATTAAACCTAGGTACAATGACAGATGACCTACTAGAACGAGTTCTCAGGGAACGAGCATTTCTGACAAGTGTAAACGTATCTGACAAATAACTGGGACAAGAGTCGTTCACAATTTGGTGAACATGATTAAGCTTTAACTGAGCAACACGTTTCTCAACAGGTAACCAATTTAACAGTTTAAAATGCGTATAATCTAGATGAGTACGTGGATGAATTTTCAAAACGGTCCTGATTAGTTTGTTTTGACATATTTGAAGATTACTCTTAGATTTTTTAGATAGGTTGCTATACCAGGAAGAACAAGCATAGTCAATATGACACTGAACCAGGGCTGAAGCTAGTGACTTCATTGTCTCTACATCTAGGTATTTTTGTATTCTTGCCAAAAAATTTGTTCTGGAGCTGACCCTTTTAATTATTTTTTGTGCCATAACTTCTCCCGACACATTTTGATCAATTTCTGTTCCAAGATATTTGACAACAGACCTAGGTTGAATACTAGTGTCATTACATTGGATATTGAAGTTGGGAGCATTTTTGAGTTTTTGATTGGAGCCATAGAGAATGGATTCTGTTTTACCTAGATGTAGAGACAATTTGTTATCCAACAACCACTTGCTGACATTCAATAACTCTTCACTGAGAAACACTGAAAGATTATTTCAGCTCCCCAGCTGGTTCAATGCCTTGGCAAAATGATAAAATATAAGTAGACAAACAAACTTGTGTAGGAATATTTGTTGAGTGAGCTAAGGAGATGCATTTCCGCAGTGGATAATAGGTTGTTATTATACATATGGAATTTCTTTCTTCGGTTAATAATGTGTATTTTTTTCTCTCAGTACCTTGGCAATATGATAAGTATGCAAACATTATCACTGTAGTGCAGCGAAGTCAGGTCATACAGCTCTGGTTTACCTTTTGACTAATTATGTTAGCATTTCATCTAAATCCACAAAATTAAAGTAAGTTTTGTAGGTTATATTTTTTTCAGTTGGTGCTTATGAATATCCTCGCTGTACGCATTGTCATTGTATCAGTGATAGATAAAAAGAAAATGTATTTTTATAATTTGCTAACTTTCTCATGATCCCATTGTGGTGTTTCCTTTGGATTATCCATGGTTTGGTAGGAAAGAAGGTAACACTACTTGCTTATATGAAGGCTGAATCTCGACTGGAGTGGAGCAGGACCGTGGCAACTGAGTTCACACCGGCGCTCACGGTCCAGTCACGCTCCGGTCTCGCTCCAGTAAAGATATATTTTGACGGAACCGTGACCGGAGCGAAACCGGAGCGAGACTGGAGCGAGAGCGCCAGTGTGAATGCTTCCATTGAAATTAATGAGACAATATTGGACCGGACCGAGAGCGGAGCGGGAGTGGAGCGCGACCGGACCGACAGAGTGAATCAACCCTAAGGGTTATCACACGAGGCTTCCGCGGGCTTTACCAGCGCCGTCATATACAGCAAAGCTAAATGATGAACTAAGAGATTGTAAAACTATACGAATGTTAGACATACTGTTGAAATGTTCTTAGAGAATTCGAAATTTCTGCAAGCGAAGTCATATTATAGTTAT
The DNA here is from genome assembly GCF_046742065.1 of Oratosquilla oratoria. NCBI lineage: Eukaryota > Metazoa > Arthropoda > Malacostraca > Stomatopoda > Squillidae > Oratosquilla > Oratosquilla oratoria. The sequence continues at coordinate 53,439,812 of NC_134796.1, forward strand.
TCAAATGGAGATTGGAGGTAGGATGCGGGAGGAGAAACAGCCCAGTGTAATAATCCCTGAAGAAGTGATGCACAAAGACGAGGAAACGCGCATGCGCTCAATTTAGGGTCATTTAGGTATTTAAACTTTATTTCCTTTATGTAAATGGCGTTTGTGTGATCCAATTTTGTAACGACCTTGAGATGATCCCCTAAAGTGAGAGAATATAGACAATTCGCTGAATTTTCGCTTCGCAAAACATGTATTGGAGGTATGGGGGATTGAAGACCAAAGGCGTTAACTTTACCGCCTCCATTTTACATTAAACTTTTCCTTCCCTTGACACCCTGCGACCCTGTTCTCCCCTTTTTCACTTGTTAGAAAAATCCCGTTACATGTAGTGCTTTGATTAGGCCACCCCTCTTATGAGGGGGAAACGCCCTTTTGTACATATATATGTATATACATGTAGTCTTTCTTTGATCACAAGTATCTTGACCTTAACACTTCGAACTTCCAGTAAATGCACAATGAAGCTCTTGTTACTGCTTATTAGTTCTGTGCTCGACTACACTTTTCTGTTGTAAGATTGGATTCGTCTTTTAATCTTAATCTAATTCTCTCTCCTAAGAAATCCTTCCCGGTCGCATATAACACAACCGCCTTATCATCTCATTAGGTCAAGTGTTATTATCTTGTATTTGTTTAATCTAAATCCTGGAAGACACATTTTCCCTACGTGACTCCTTCGTTCCACCTATCGGAAGTCATGCTTGTTTTTTTTTTCAATAAGCTTGTCTAGCCTACACTCGAAGCAATTGCTATTTGCATAAAAACGTTTTGCTCTCTCGGAATCATCTCTCTCTCTCTCTCTCTCTCTCTCTCTCTCTCTCTCTCTCTCTCTCTCTCTCTCTTCCTCTCTCACCGTCTCCCTCACTCTCACTCTCCCCCTTACATTATTTGCATTCCTCAGACCTCCCCGTCCCGTTTCCGAAATTTTCATTTCTTTGTATTTTTCTCTAAGAAGGTTACATAACTTTACAGATGGGATAATGGACATCGACCTACCTATATATGTAGTGTAGGTTTTATTGTCGCTTGCAGTCTCCACCATTCAGTTCCTGTGTACTTTAGTCCTTTACTTCCTTCCATGGCTATTGACAAGGGTGCGTGATAGCCCTATGGTGGGGCGGGGATAAGAAAGGCGCCCCTAAGTTCCACTGAATGTTGTAGGAGGTCGCTCAAGCGGATTGAGTGGCTACACTAGAAACCTTTAAGTTATGGGTACAAAATTTTCATTTTTTTTTAATCCTTAAATTATTGTTGCATATGAAAGGTAATTTTATTAGAAACAATTTTTTTGAAATAGCTTAAAAAATAAGGGAGATATTATTTTTTAAATTATTTTTTAATTCCGCATTTTTGGCTAGACTTTACCATAACAAAATGTTAGATTTAAGGGTGGTAATTTGAAAAGATTTTGGTAAAGAATATACACAAACTCCAAACCACTGCTCCAATTTTATTGAAATTTTGAATACTTGGGTTTTATGGATCAACAAATTACATGAGCATGTTAAAAACAATGTGTGACATCTCCATCATACCATATTTGCCTTTTCATGGCACCTATTAAGTTGTCAATTTTCAGATTATCATCAATAAAATCCAAACCTGGCCCAACTGACATGCAACTTGGCATGTGAAGGTTTTATGGGTCAACAAATCACCTGAGCATGTCATTAACATTGCAGGACCTTCTTCTTATACCATTCTTACTAACATCTATCATGTTGCCATGGCAACTGTTGTCAATTTAGAAATAATCAATAAAATCCAAACCATTGGCCCAATTGGCATGTGAAGGTTTTATGGGTCAACAAATCACCTGAGCATGTCATTAACATTGCAGGACCTTCTTCTTATACCATTCTTACTAACATCTATCATGTTGCCATGGCAACTGTTGTCAATTTAGAAATAATCAATAAAATCCAAACCACTGGCCCAACTGACATGCAACTTGGCATGTGAAGGTTTTAAGGGTCAACAAATCACCTGAGCATGTCATTAACATTGCAGGACCTTCTTCTTATACCATTCTTACTCTAACACATATTATGTTGCCATGGCAACTGTTGTCAATTTAGGAATAATCAAACGTCTATACAAGTTTAATCATAGGTTACATGAAGATAATCAAACGTCTATAAATGTTTATTGTGACATGATATAAACGATTCAAAAAATCTTATTACCTTTATGATTGACCTAACGAGAAAGAGTAAGAGAGAGAGAGACGACGGGAGAATTTGACGACAACGTCGGGAGACTTTGACGACTCCTTTTGGAGACTGAAGACTCCTTCGGGAGATTTTGAAGACTCCTTCGTAAATCTTGTGGAATTTCCACGGGTCCTGCTAATAATAATAAATAGAATAAATAGATGAATAGATAAAAAGTGGCCTTAACCGTATATTGTACAAAATAGACGAAGGACAAATGAAAGTTGGAAGACGAAAACAAGAAAAAGAATACGTGTAATGGATTCCAGGAATGGTGATAAAGAAATAGTCCCTGAAGAAAAAGGATGATAGTGGTACTGATAATCACGATAAAAAGACTGGAAGTGCTAATGGATGGGATCGTTTTTTATATGTATTTTCGGCTGTCGCCAGACGATTTTATTCAGCTGAGGGAAATATCCCATTAGAGTAGAAATGTTTCGCCAGATGCTTTAGGCATTAGTTTCGTAAAAAATGATCTTCTGTTTATGATTTAGTGTAAGAAATTCATGAAGTTATTTATAAGTTATTTTTCTTGCCTTGAGTCCAGGCATCTTCCTCGATGCTTGTAAGTGTAGCTCGTTCCTTTGGAGTTGGATTGAGGATTTTTTCGACAAGAGTAAAGGCTTCTTCGGAGAGTGATTCCCATAGTCGTTCTTTTCGTATTTCAGAAGTCACCTTGAACATGACTGAGGAGGACCAAATCTCGTATTTCGAGTTTCCGTCGACGGCTCTTTTCCAAGGACATCGTGTAGTGAGGAGTTTGAACAAGATGATCCCGCAGGACCAGATATCGGCCTGGTCTCCCATATAACGTCTCTTGAAGACTTCAGGAGCCATGTAGGCCATAGTCCCGTATTTGCGGGTCAGGTACTGTCCTTCCACAAACTCACACGCGAGACCGAAGTCACCGATCTTTACAACGTCGGAACCCGACAGAAGAAGATTTCCGGGCTTCAGGTCTCGGTGAGTGATGTGGAGCGAATGGAGGTATTTAACTCCTTCGATCAACTGTACAAAGTAGAAACGAACTTTTTCCTCGGAGAGTCCGTTGTGTTTGAGCTTCTCGCTCAAAGAACCACCAGGGGCATACTCAAGGAAGACGTACAAGTATTCTTCGTTGGTATCTGAGCCCAGGAAGGTGATAATGTTAGTGTGGTCCAGCTTCTTATGAATTTTGATCTCTTCTTGTTGCCAATCGATTCGAATGATCTTGATCGATTTCCTGGCACACAGAAGACCCGAAGAAGCGTTTTCCACAAGCTGGACAGAAGCGAATCCACCAGTACCAAGCAAACTGATCTCTTTCCAGTTGCTTTGTGGATCAAAAACATCAGAAACTTTCATTTTCTTATTTCCGTTTGATGGTTCCTCTTCTTCGGAATCGGAAATTTTTCGTTTTCTGATTGTCTCTTCGACCTTGGTGGAGACTTTTTCATCGTTGAAGTCACAGACGAAGAATCCTACTGTGAGTTTGATGTCCTTGGGAGAGCCTCTCGAAGTTCCTTGTTTTTCCTCTGTGATCTCGCTGAAGTCAGTGAAATCGCCGAAGTATTTTGTTACCTCGTTGATTCTCATCTCGACAAAATCACAAGAGTAATGTGGCGGAGACGATTTATAGAGCACAACGTGTCAAAAAAACCTGGATATATGACAACCCCCTCCACCCAAAAAGAGTCCCAAAATTAAAAAAAAAAAAAAAGGATCAGACAATATTACTTCATCGCTCTTGAAATAGACAAAAAAAAAAAATAAATAAATAAATAAATAGAGATATAAATGAATGAATAATTAAACAAACAAAAAAATAAATATGGAACTAAGCATATCAACAAACAAATAATTCAATAAAGAAAGAAAAACAGACATATTAATAAATAAGCTAATTAATTAATAAATGA
>NC_134796.1:53446476-53448976 GCF_046742065.1 Oratosquilla oratoria
ATACATATATATATATATACATATATATATATATATACATATATATATATACATATATACAAAATGTCGCAATGGGATCTAATGACAGTGGATGGACAAAAGATCACGATGGGAAGTAATGATAGTGGAGAGCAAAATATCACGTTAGGATATAATGATAATGGAGGAGAAAATATCACGGTAGGATATAATGTCAGCTAAGGACAAAATATTATTTTAGGAAGGGATACCGGACAGAATGTCAATGAAGGCCAAAATATCATGATAGGATGTAATGACAGTGGAAGGCAAAAGATCACGATGGGATGTAATTATAGTGCAGGAAAAAATATCACGGTAGGATATAATGTCACTGGAGGACAAAATATAATTCTAGAAAGGGATGCCGGACATAATGTCACTGAACGACGGGAGGCCGGCGTGAATCTCGGTGACGTAGGGGGACAAAATGTACAAAAGAGATCGGATGACCGTGATCGACCGGATGTCCGTGATGGGGGAAATGTTAATTTTGATGGGAAAAATGTTAATGAGGCATTGAATGTCAACGAAGGACCAAATAATAATATAGATCAAAGTATAAATAAAAAACAAAATGATAATGTAAGACATGATATTGAAACAAAATGTGTCAAAAAGAAAATAATCACGAGTTTCTTAAAACCATGTACTTTAATGCTCGTAGTAATAGGAACAAATTTCAAGAAATACCGGCGTATGTCAAAAGCGAAAATCTCGATATGATAGGAATAACTGAGACATGGTTAAATGGTACAGAGTTCGAAGCTGAATTTAATATTGTGGGATTTAAACACTTTCATCAGGATAGAAACTACAAGAAAGGTGGGGGTGTTCTGTTGTACGTTAAAAAGAATGGTCATGTTTGTGTTTTAGAGAAAGTGAAACAGGATGCATATGATAGTTTGTGGGTTGAGTTAACCCAAACAAATGGACAAAAAAATGAATATAGGTGTAATATACAGGCCAAAGACATTATCATTAGCAGACGACAAAATGTTATTTCAAGAACTGTCTAGTTTCTGCAACCGGGATTTATTTATAATGGGTGATTTCAATTTTACTGACATTGATTGGATGACCCTTGAAAATGGCCATATAGGTAGTCACTTGATTGATTTTCTTGGTGACAATTACTTAATTCAGCATGTAAAAGAGCCCACAAGATATGGAAACTTACTCGATCTTTTGATCACTAGCCGCGAAAGCATGGTAACTGATGTAGAAGTCCGTGAATCTGTTGCAAATAGCGATCACAACTTAGATTCAAACTCTTAAAACAATTTTAGAATAGATACTTGTGTTTCTAAAATACCCGATTTCAGTAAAGCTCAGTTCATAGGACTCCGTCAGGAGCTTCAGCTTACAGATTGGGAGGCAAAATTAAACGAAAGACCTGTAGATCAGATGTGGGAAATATTTCAAAATACGCTCACTAAGATGATTCAAACTTACATTCCTTTTAAGGACAGACGTCCCCCAAATCAGGCTCGCCCAAAGTGGCTCGACAAAGAAACTGAAAAAAGTATTGCTAAAAAGAGACAGGCTTATAAGAAATATAAGTGCTCGGGTGCATCTAATGACTATGAAAGTTATGTATCAATACAGAGAGATTTAAAAAAGACAATAAGAAAAAGAAAACGACAATATGAAATGAACATCGCTGATAAATCCAAAGAGAATCCCAAAGAATTCTATAGTTACATTAGAGATAAAAAGGTTGTTAGGAATCACATTGGTCCACTATCATCTGCTGACGGTCAACTTCAATATTCAAATGAGTGAATGTGTAATATCTTAAACAATTACTTTAGCTCGGTATTCGTAAACGAAACACCTCAAAATGAATTCCAAACTGAAACCTGTGAAAAGTCTAGAATAAACTTACTCACTACGGTAAATATAACAAAGAAAAGAGAATAGAAGCTAGCTAACGTTACTCCCATATTCAAAAAAGATAGACAAAAAGAAGCCAAATAACTATAGGCCTATAAGTTTGACTTCAATCGTAGGAAAAATAATGGAAACTATCATCAGAGATGCTATCGAACATCATTTAGAAAGTAACCGTTTGATAAATGATAGCCAGCATGGTTTCAGACGGAAACGTTCTTGCGTGACTAACTTACTCGAACTCTACAACACAGTTATCTCGAATTATGACAAAAGAAACAATCTAGATTTAATATATTTAGACTTTGCAAAAGCTTTTGATACCGTCCCACACGAAAGACTACTTACTAAATTAGCTTCGCACGGAATAAGTGGCAGCCTATTAGGTTGGACTAGTAATTGGTTGAATGGTCGAAAACAGAGAGTTGTTTTAAATGGAAAAACTTCTAGAATGAAAAATGTTACAAGTGGAGTTGCTCAGGGTTCCGTTCTTGGACCACTTCTATTCATAGTATATATAAATGATATAGACCATGGACTAAAATCTACTGTTTCCAAATTTGCTGATGATACAAAACTGTGCGGAGTG
>NC_134796.1:53453976-53466476 GCF_046742065.1 Oratosquilla oratoria
ATGGGAGAGCAGGCCGATATCTGGTCCTGCGGGATCATCTTGTTCAAACTCCTGACTACACGATGTCCTTGGGGAAGAGCCGTCGGGGGAAACTCGAACTACGTGATTTGGTCCTCCTCAGTCATGTTCAAGGTGACTTCTGAAATGCGAGAAGAGCGACTATGGGAATCACTCTCCGAGGAAGCCTTTACTCTTATCGAAAAAATCCTCAATCCAACTCCAAAGGAACGAGCTACACTTACAAGCATCGAGGAAAATGCCTGGACTCAAGGCTGATGCAAGAAAAATAACTTATAAATAACTTAAGGAATTTCTTACACTAAATCATAAACAGAAGATTAATTTTTACGAAACTAATGCCTAAAGCATCTGGCGAAACATTTCTACTCTAATGGGATATTTCCCTCAGCTGAATAAAATCGTCTGGCGACAGCCGAAAATACATATAAAAAACGATCCCATCCATTAGCACTTCCAGTCTTTTTATCGTGATTATCAGTACCATTATCATCCTTTTTCTTGAGGGACTATTTTTTTCCTTACCATTCCTGGAAGCCATTACACGTATTCTCTGTCTTGTTTTCGTCTTCCATCTTCCTTTGCCCTTCGTCTATTTTGTACAATACACGGTTAATTCCATTTTTTATCTATTCATTTATTTATTCTATTTACTACAATTATTACCTTTGACTCTCGTCCGTAGGAGTATCCCTCCTAACCCAAAAAGTCCCTAGAATATAAACTGCATAGAACTAATCTGTTCTTACCCGACGAGCCGTGTGACGGGACCCAGTGATGACCCTTCATCCACAAGGTCCTGAGGCGGGAGGAACAACGAATGTTGAATTGAATTGAATTTAATTCTATTCGGATACAATCATACATACAATAAGTACAATACATACAAGACTCAATATTATACACAGTATATATAATTGTACATCCGAGGATGTCACAGAAAGTCAAAAGACTTATTTCCACTGTGGTCCTCATATTACAATTAGGAAAGGATTATCATAGAAAAGCTAGGTTATACGAAGTGTAAATTAGGATTATAAGAAGTGTAAATTAAACATATAAACTATTTTCTTCAGAGAGAACAGTGTCTAAAAGATAACATTTAACTGATTTTTTAAAACTACTTTTAGATACAATTGATTGAATGTTGGTCGGTAAAGAGTTCCAAGCAATAGCACCAGTGTATTTGAAAGTACTTTTCCCTAACGAACTATTAAACCTAGGTACAATGACAGATGACCTACTAGAACGAGTTCTCAGGGAACGAGCATTTCTGACAAGTGTAAACGTATCTGACAAATAACTGGGACAAGAGTCGTTCACAATTTGGTGAACATGATTAAGCTTTAACTGAGCAACACGTTTCTCAACAGGTAACCAATTTAACAGTTTAAAATGCGTATAATCTAGATGAGTACGTGGATGAATTTTCAAAACGGTCCTGATTAGTTTGTTTTGACATATTTGAAGATTACTCTTAGATTTTTTAGATAGGTTGCTATACCAGGAAGAACAAGCATAGTCAATATGACACTGAACCAGGGCTGAAGCTAGTGACTTCATTGTCTCTACATCTAGGTATTTTTGTATTCTTGCCAAAAAATTTGTTCTGGAGCTGACCCTTTTAATTATTTTTTGTGCCATAACTTCTCCCGACACATTTTGATCAATTTCTGTTCCAAGATATTTGACAACAGACCTAGGTTGAATACTAGTATCATTACATTGGATATTGAAGTTGGGAGCATTTTTGAGTTTTTGATTGGAGCCATAGAGAACGGATTCTGTTTTACCTAGATGTAGAGACAATTTGTTATCCAACAACCACTTGCTGACATTCAATAACTCTTCACTGAGAAACACTGAAAGATTATTTCAGCTCCCCAGCTGGTTCAATGCCTTGGCAAAATGATAAAATATAAGTAGACAAACAAACTTGTGTAGGAATATTTGTTGAGTGAGCTAAGGAGATGCATTTCCGCAGTGGATAATAGGTTGTTATTATACATATGGAATTTCTTTCTTCGGTTAATAATGTGTATTTTTTTCTCTCAGTACCTTGGCAATATGATAAGTATGCAAACATTATCACTGTAGTGCAGCGAAGTCAGGTCATACAGCTCTGGTTTACCTTTTGACTAATTATGTTAGCATTTCATCTAAATCCACAAAATTAAAGTAAGTTTTGTAGGTTATATTTTATTCAGTTGGTGCTTATGAATATCCTCGCTGTACGCATTGTCATTGTATCAGTGATAGATAAAAAGAAAATGTATTTTTATAATTTGCTAACTTTCTCATGATCCCATTGTGGTGTTTCCTTTGGATTATCCATGGTTTGGTAGGAAAGAAGGTAACACTACTTGCTTATATGAAGGCTGAATCTCGACTGGAGTGGAGCAGGACCGTGGCAACTGAGTTCACACCGGCGCTCACGGTCCAGTCACGCTCCGGTCTCGCTCCAGTAAAGATATATTTTGACGGAACCGTGACCGGAGCGAAACCGGAGCGAGACTGGAGCGAGAGCGCCAGTGTGAATGCTTCCATTGAAATTAATGAGACAATATTGGACCGGACCGAGAGCGGAGCGGGAGTGGAGCGCGACCGGACCGACAGAGTGAATCAACCCTAAGGGTTATCACACGAGGCTTCCGCGGGCTTTACCAGCGCCGTCATATACAGCAAAGCTAAATGATGAACTAAGAGATTGTAAAACTATACGAATGTTAGACATACTGTTGAAATGTTCTTAGAGAATTCGAAATTTCTGCAAGCGAAGTCATATTATAGTTATTCAAATGGAGATTGGAGGTAGGATGCGGGAGGAGAAACAGCCCAGTGTAATAATCCCTGAAGAAGTGATGCACAAAGACGAGGAAACGCGCATGCGCTCAATTTAGGGTCATTTAGGTATTTATACTTTATTTCCTTTATGTAAATGGCGTTTGTTTGATCCAAGTTTGTAACGACCTTGAGATGATCCCCTAAAGTGAGAGAATATAGACAATTCGCTGAATTTTCGCTTCGCAAAACATGTATTGGAGGTATGGGGGATTGAAGACCAAAGGCGTTAACTTTACCGCCTCCATTTTACATTAAACTTTTCCTTCCCTTGACACCCTGCGACCCTGTTCTCCCCTTTTTCACTTGTTAGAAAAATCCCGTTACATGTAGTGCTTTGATTAGGCCACCCCTCTTATGAGGGGGAAACGCCCTTTTGTACATATATATGTATATACATGTAGTCTTTCTTTGATCACAAGTATCTTCACCTTAACACTTCGAACTTCCAGTAAATGCACAATGAAGCTCTTGTTACTGCTTATTAGTTCTGTGCTCGACTACACTTTTCTGTTGTAAGATTGGATTCGTCTTTTAATCTTAATCTAATTCTCTCCCCTAAGAAATTCTTCCCCGTCGCATTTAACACAACCGCCTTATCATCTCATTAGGTCAAGTGTTTTTATCTTGTATTTGTTTAATCTATATCCTGGAAAACACATTTTCCCTACGTGACTCCTTCGTTCCACCTATCGGTAGTCATGCTTGTTTTTTTTGTTTTTTTTTGCAATAAGCTTGTCTAGCCTACACTCGAAGCAATTGCTATTTGCATAAAAACGTTTTGCTCTCTCGGAATCATCTCTCTCTCTCTCTCTCTCTCTCTCTCTCTCTCTCTCTCTCATCCTCTCTCACCGTCTCCCTCCCTCTCACTCTCCCACTTACATTATTTGCATTCCTCAGACCTGCCCACTGATCTATATAACACCTGGATAGCGTATACGGGCCGTGGGCTGCCCCAGGAGTGAGGCCGGCAGGCGGGACATGGCCGCCATAATGGAAGTACCAAAACAGCTAGTGTGAACCGCTCCGCCGGTCATTATAACACCATTTTTAGATCAGTGTCATGGGAGCTGTCGTGTTACTCTCGTGGCCTGTGATCCAAGCATGATTGGGTATATAATGGCCACACAATTCGTCGCTGCTGGGCCCTCCATATACATACATACATACATACGTACGTACATATATATACAAGGTGTATATCAAAATAGCATCATCACAATAAAACAATATATTGATATTTATTACCTCTAGCAGAAATAACCATTTATATACATAAACTTGTGCATGTATATGGATGAGTTGGCACTGACAAATTATAATTCCAGTATATATTATAACTTCAAGGGAATGTTACACAGACAACAAATGGGATAATGATATATAGTCAAAATATTATAGGGATAATAATAGATCTATACTAGCATTTAACGGAATAAATATCCCTATAACATTTGATTACTGTACTGCTTATCGTTATTGGTCCTTGAATAAAACAAGTTTTGATAACTCCTTCCTCACTTTGACACCGGTTACTTTTTGAGAATATAATTTGGAGATATGATGGAGCCTGATTTTGCAGAAGCACGTGACGATACACTTGATCAAATTGACGATGTGGTTAGAATCCGGGGTTGTGTCGAACATGTGGAAAGATAGAGAAATTGTCATATCTATGATCTAAATTGTTTCAAATAGTAAAATATCGCATTAAAGTGGTGAACATGTAAGGGGCCATTCAAAGAGTATGTAACGCTGGGGGGGGGTGCATGGTAGATGCGATGCGTTACGAGGATGTGGGGGTGTTTTCAACAGCGCTACGCAACGCTAATAATGGTTATTTATATTCATTTATTAATTTATGTCATAAATTATGCACTGAAATAGCATATCCTTAACAGATCGAGCAATAAATATCGAGCAAAAAAATCCAAAAACATCATACCATGTTTCATTCTTTGATGCAATCGTAAACAATTTCACACAGGACAAATAAAAATGAGTATGTTTTGGTGAGAAGTCAAGGGGGAGGGGTGTTTGGCGGATCTGGCCAACACTTGAGTGGGGTGCCGAGTTGTAATTAGTTGTAATCAGTGTTATGTAATACAGGGAGATGTAACACCCAGTGTTACGCAATGTTACATGAGGTGGGGGGTGTCGAATTTCACCAGAAAAAAACGTTACATAATTTTTGAACGGGCCCCGAATAGTAATTCAGCCCATCTAATATGAATTCCTCACACTTCACAATATAGAAAAAGCCTACACATGTAATCAGGAAGAACAACTGGTTCTATACAGCTACACAGCTCTGGACAGCGTTTGAGCCTTATAAGATATTTTTAAATGATAAATATCTATCCTGCTATTGCCACGATTACATTCGTGACAAATGGGTTGCTGCTAGATCTCTATTTCTTACGATGATAAATACAAAGCATTAACATGACAACACTTAACAAAACAGTTGGTGGGCAACATTTTATGGCTCCTGATGGCCGCATCATTTGTTGATGGGTATCGGGATGTTTTGGGTAATAAAACTTTAATTTACTTACGAGTGGAAGGACTGCTCACATCCACCTTTTCTCCGGTTGGTGCAGTTGAATGCAGCACAAGTTGGCATTGTAAAATGATCGTTGAATATGTATATGGGAGCGAAAGCTGCCGAGAACTGTAATTGTATCAGATCAGTGATCGCGTGGCGCGACTTTGTTTTGGTACTAACATCATGGCTGCCGCGCGACCTCATAATCTCGACAGCGATCCGTGATCCAGTTATATCTAGATCAGTGGACCTCCCCGTCCCGTTTCCGAAATTTTCATTTCTTTGTATTTTTCTCTAAGAAGGTTACATAACTTTACAGATGGGATAATGGACATCGACCTACCTATATATGTAGTGTAGGTTTTATTGTCTCTTACAAGGGTGCGTGATAGCCCTATGGTGGGGCGGGGATAAGAAAGGCGCCCCTAAGTTCCACTGAATGTTGTAGGAGGTCGCTCAAGCGGATTGAGTGGCTACACTAGAAACCTTTAAGTTATGGGTACAAAATTTTCATTTTTTTTTTAATCCTTAAATTATTGTTGCATATGAAAGGTAATTTTATTAGAAACAAATTTTTTGAAATAGCTTCAAAAATAAGGGAGATATTATTTTTTAAATTATTTTTTAATTCCGCATTTTTGGCTAGACTTTACCATAACAAAATGTTAGATTTAAGGGTGGTAATTTGAAAAGATTTTGGTAAAGAATACACACAAACTCCAAGCCACTGCTCCAATTTTATTGAAATTTTGAATACTTGGGTTTTATGGATCAACAAATTACATGAGCATGTTAAAAACAATGTGTGACATCTCCATCATACCATATTTGCCTTTTCATGGCACCTATTAAGTTGTCAATTTTCAGATTATCATCAATAAAATCCAAACCTGGCCCAACTGACATGCAACTTGGCATGTGAAGGTTTTATGGGTCAACAAAACACCTGAGCATGTCATTAACATTGCAGGACCTTCTTCTTATACCATTCTTACTAACATCTATCATGTTGCCATGGCAACTGTTGTCAATTTAGAAATAATCAATAAAATCCAAACCATTGGCCCAATTGGCATGTGAAGGTTTTATGGGTCAACAAATCACCTGAGCATGTCATTAACATTGAAGGACCTTCTTCTTATACCATTCCTACTAACATCTATCATGTTGCCTTGGCAACTGTTGTCAATTGAGAAATAATCAATAAAATCCAAACCACTGGCCCAACTGACACGCAACTTGACATATAAAGGTTTTATGGGTCAACAAATCACCTGAGCATGTCATTAACATTGCAGGACCTTCTTCTTATACCATTCTTACTAACACCTATCATGTTGCCATGGCAACTGTTGTCAATTTAGAAATAATCAATAAAATCCAAACCGCTGGCCCATGTGAAGGTTTTTTGGGTCAACAAATCTCCTGAGCATGTCAAAAACAATGCATGACCTTCCTTTTATACTGTTCTTACTAATACCTGTCATGTTGCCATGGCAACTGTTGTCAATTGAGAAATAATCAATAAAATCCAAACCGCTGGCCCAACTGACATGCAACTTGACATGTGAAGGTTTTTTGGGTCAACAAATCTCCTGAGCATGTCAAAAACAAGGCATAACCTTCATTTTATACTGTTCTTACTAACACCTATCATGTTGCCGTGGCAACTGTTGTCAATTTAGAAATAATAAATAAAATCCAAACCGCTGGCCCAACTGACATGCAACTTGACATGTGAAGGTTTTTTGGGTCAACAAATCTCCTGAGCATGTCAAAAACAAGGTATAACCTTCCTTTTATACTGTTCTTACTAACACTTATCATGTTGCCGTGGCAACTGTTGTCAATTTAGAAATAATAAAATCCAAACCGCTGGCCCAACTGACATGCAACTTGGCATGTGATGGTTTTATGGGTCAACAAATCACCTGAGCATATCAAAAACAATGCAGGACCTTCCTTTTATACTGTTCTTACTAACATCTATCATGTTGCCGTGGCAACTGTTGTCAATTTAGAAATAATAAATAAAATCCAAACCGCTGGCCCAACTGACATGCAACTTGGCATGTGAAGGTTTTATGGGTCAACAAATCACCTGAGCATATAAAAACAATGCAGGGCCTTTCTTTTATACTGTTCTTACTAACATCTATCATGTTGCCATGATAACTGTTGTCAATTTGAAATAATCAATAAAATCCAAACCACTGGCCCAACTGACATGCAACTTGGCATGTGAAGGTTTTATGGGTCAACAAATCACCTGAGCATATCAAAAACAATGCAGGACCTTTCTTTTATACTGTTCTTACTAACATCTATCATGTTGCCGTGGCGACTGTTGTCAATTTAGAAATAATCAATAAAATCCAAAACGCTGGCCCAACTGACATGCAACTTGACATGTGAAGGTTTTATGGGTCAACAAATCACCTGAGCATATCAAAAGGAATGCAGGACCTTCCTCTTACACCGTTCTTACCAACACCTATCACGTTGCCATGGCAACGATATGTCGAGTAGGCATCTAAGCTTCAAGATTCTTAAATTGCACAGCTGCGCTATTACGAACGATTTCAAAGTTGCTCATATACGGTAGAATAGAGGCTAATAAACAACATTATTAAATTAAATATTATATATTTTAGTTTGTTGCCTTTAGATTTTTACTCGGAAAACTAATTTACCAAGGCTAATATAAAAAATTGCGTTGAAATCGGTGAGAATTAGTCAAGTTTTGAAGAAGTGGGCATACACTTGTTTAACAATAAGATAATTTTAATACCCTGAGAATGTGCTGGACGCTCCAAGCATTCAAACTAAGTCAAACAAAAATCAAAATCCAACGGGGCGCAAAAGATGGTGATAGCGGCGCCGCGTATGGTTTCACGCGTGATTATATGCCAATATGTATTGCAATGAAGCTCAAATGTCGATTAACCAACGATCTTAAGCTTCTCATTTCCGGGAGAAAATAGGTTAAAAAAAAACATGGCTTTTTAATTTACAATATTTGTTATTGAGGCGTTACCTTAATATTTTTTACCCGGGAAACTATTTTGCCGAGGTTGATAACCAAACTTTCTTTTAAATTGGTGAAAATTTCTTTGTATTTCAAGAATTGGGCATACAGTTGCACAACAACAAGATTATTTGAATACCCTGTGCATGCGCTGAACGATGCAAGCATTCAAACTGAGACATACTTATTTAAACGGGGCGCAAAAGATTACGTTGTAAACAGTACACGTGCGATGGTGGCGCCACGAGCGGATGCGCCCGTATCTACAATATAAGATGAAGATACTTATATACAAAGAAGACTACATGTATATATGTACAAAAGGGCGTTTCCCCCTCATAAGAGGGGTGGCCTAATCAAAGCACTACATATACATTCGTTGTTCCTTTTATCTCAGGACCTTGAGGATGAAGGGTCATCCCTGTTTCCTGTCACACGGCTCGTCGGGTAAGGACAGTGTAGTTCTATGTAAGTTATATTCCAGGGACTTTTTGGGTTAGGAGGGATACTCCTACGGACCAGAGTCATATATAATAATCTATATATTAATACACTTGTAACTATCTATGTGTGTCACGCGGTGACTTCACGGCAACGAAGCCTTCGAAAATTGCTGACGACTGATTGGCTGCAAGCGAAGCGAGAGTGGTGACGTCACGGCAATGGAGACGACTTGTTGGCCGAGAGCGGTGATGTCACGGCAAAAAGGAGACTACTGATTGGCTGCCAACTAAGCGACAATAGTGACGTCACGGCAACGGAGACGACTTATTGGCCGAGATCGGTGACGTCACGTCGCTTCAGCGCGTCCGACACACGATATAAGGCGTCAGATAACAATGAAAATTACGATGTTATTTACCTTGACTTTAGCAAAGCGTTCGACAAGGTGCACACTAGAGACTACTAAATAAAATCAAAGCCCATGGCATAGGAGGAAAAGTGTTAGAATGGATTAGAGCTTGGATTAGTAACAGAAAACAGCGGGTCACCATAAATGGAATTAAATCTAGGTGGGGCAATGTTACTAGCGGGGTCCCCCAGGGCTCGGTTTTGGGTCCCTTGTTGTTCATTATGTACATAACCAACTTGGACGATGGGATAAATAGTGATGTTAGTAAGTTTGCGGACGACACTAAAATAGGACGCCTAATTAGGTCAGGAGACAACGCCCAGATTCTGCAGGATGATCTTAATAAATTGTTAACATGGTCGGTGAAATGGCAAATGAACTTCAATATCTCTAAGTGTAGCGTGTTAAACGTAGGGCTACACAACCCCGAAAATAGATACGACTTAGATAACACGTTTTTAGAAAAATCTGAGTGCGAGAGGGACTTGGGAGTTCTGGTGAGTTCGGACCTTAAAACCAGGAAGCAGTGCATTAGCGCCAGAAATAAGACTAACAGGGCATTAGGCTTCATTGCTATGACGGTAACGAATAGAAGTGCAGAGGTAATTATTAAACTCTATCTAGCGATAGTTAGACCCATCCTTGACTATGCGGTACATTTTCGGTCTCCGTCCTACAGAATGGACATAAATTCACTAGAATCAGTACAGAGAAGAATGACCAAAATGATACAAGGACTCGGAAATTTGCCTTACGAAGAGAGGCTTAGGCACCTAAACTTACACTCTCTGGAAAGACGCAGAGTGCAGGGTGATCTAATAGAAGTGTTCAAGTGGATCAAAGGCTATAACAAGGGTGATGCAAACAAGGTCATCATAATAAAACAACAGGGCAGGACTCGCAGTAATGGGTTTAAAGTGGACAAATTTAGATTTAAGAAGGAAATAGGCAAGAATTGGTTTACTAATAGGGTGGTCGATGAATGGAATAAACTTAGTAACCATGTAGTAAGCGCTGAAACTATCAGTTGTTTTAAAAAACGATTAGACAACTTTATGGATGGGGATGACAGGTGGTGATGGATACGGAGCTGCCTAGTGTAGGCCTTATGGTCTCTTGCAGTCTCCTTTATTCTTATGTTCTTATGACACGACGTCACGGTGCAAAGGAATCGAAGTAGTTTTATTCTGGCTAAAGACAGACGATTTATTCACCTATTTATCACATTCTTTCGATAAATGAAATATTAAAAAAGGCATTTATTCAAAGCTTAACATGTGACGTCATGTCGCGTTGCTTTCTGAGCTCCTGACAGAACTTCACGAAAGTAAGTAGATGAATAGATAGATAAATAAATAAATAAAGAAAGAAACAGTATTCAAACGTCTATACATTTTTAATCATAGGTTACATGAAGATAATCAAACGTCTATAAATGTTTATTGTGACATGACATAAACGATTAGATTTTTGTTGTTGCCTTTATGATTGACCTAACGAGAAAGAGAAAGAGAGAGACGACGGGAGAATTTAACGACAACGTCGAGAGACTTTGACGACTCCTTTTAGAGACTGAAGACTCCTTCGGGAGATTTTGAAGACTCCTTCGTAAATGCCGTGGAATTTTCACGGGTCCTGCTAGTAGTAGCAAGTAGAATAAATAGATGAATAGATAAAAAGTGGCCTTAACCGTATATTGTACAAAATAGACGAAGGACAAATGAAAGCTGGAAGACGAAAACAAGAAAGAGAATACGTGTAATGGATTCCAGGAATGGTAATAAAGAAATAGTCCCTCAAGAAAAAGGATGATAATGGTACTGATAATGACGATAAAAAGACTGGAAGTGCTAATGGATGGGATCGTTTTTTATATGTATTTTCGGCTGTCGCCAGACGATTTTATTCAGCTGAGGGAAATATCCCATTAGAGTATAAATGTTTCGCCAGATGCTTTAGGCATTAGTTTCGTAAAAAATGATCTTCTGTTTATGATTTAGTGTAAGAAATTCCTTAAGTTATTTATAAGTTATTTTTCTTGCCTTGAGTCCAGGCATTTTCCTCGATGCTTGTAAGTGTAGCTCGTTCCTTTGGAGTTGGATTGAGTATTTTTTCGACAAGAATAAAGGCTTCTTCGGAGAGTGATTCCCATAGTCGTTCTTTTCGCATTTCAGAAGTCACCTTGAACATGACTGAGGAGGACCAAATCTCGTATTTCGAGTTTCCGTCGACGGCTCTTTTCCAAGGACATCGTGTAGTGAGGAGTTTGAACAAGATGATCCCGCAGGACCAGATATCGGCCTGGTCTCCCATATAACGTCTCTTGAAGACTTCAGGAGCCATGTAGGCCATAGTCCCGTATTTGCGGGTCAGGTACTGTCCTTCCACAAACTCACACGCGAGACCGAAGTCACCGATCTTTACAACGTCGGAACCCGACAGAAGAAGATTTCCGGGCTTCAGGTCTCGGTGAGTGATGTGGAGCGAATGGAGGTATTTAACTCCTTCCATCAACTGTACAAAGTAGAAACGAACCTTTTCCTCGGAGAGTCCGTTGTGTTTGAGCTTCTCGCTCAAAGAACCACCAGGGGCATACTCAAGGAAGACGTACAAGTATTCTTCGTTGGTATCTGAGCCCAGGAAGGTGATAATGTTAGTGTGGTCCAGCTTCTTATGAATTTTGATCTCTTCTTGTTGCCAATCGATTCGAATGATCTTGATCGATTTTCTGGCACACAGAAGACCCGAAGAAGCGTTTTCTAGAAGCTGGACAGAAGCGAATCCACCAGTACCAAGCAAACTGATCTCTTTCCAGTTGCTTTGTGGATCAAAAACATGAGTGACTTTTACTTTCTTATTTCCGTTGCATGATTCCTGTTCTTCGGAATCGGAAATTTTTCGTTTTTTGATAGTCTTTTCGACCTTGGTGGAGACTTTTTCTTCGTTGAAGTCACTGACGAAGGATCCTCGTGTGAGTTCGATGTCCTTGGGTGAGTCCCTCGATTTGCCCTGTTCCTTCTCCTTGATATCGCTGATGTCTGGCAAATCGCCCAAGTCGCTGGTTACTTCGTTAATTCTCATCTCGACCAAATCACAATAAAGACTTGGCGGAGGTCATTTATAGAGCACAATGTGTCAAAAAACCTGGATATATGATAAGCCCTTCACCTAAAACTAAAAAAAAAAAAAACTAAAAAAAAAAAAAAGATCAG
>NC_134796.1:53468976-53498976 GCF_046742065.1 Oratosquilla oratoria
TCAAGAAATACCGGCGTATGTCAAAAACGAAAATCTCGATATGATAGGAATAACTGAGACATGGTTAAATGGTACAGAGTTCGAAGCTGAATTTAATATTGCGGGATTTAAACACTTTCATCAGGATAGAAACTACAAGAAAGGTGGGGGTGTTCTGTTGTACGATATAAACAATGGTCATGTTTGTGTTTTAGAGAAAGTGAAAGAGGATGCATATGATAGTTTGTGGGTTGAGTTAACCCAAACAAATGGACAAAAAATGAATGAAGGTGTAATATACAGGCCAAAGACATTATCATTAGCAGACGACAAACTGTTATTTCAAGAACTGTCTAGTTTCTGCAACCGGGATTTATTGATAATGGGTGATTTCAATTTTACTGACATTTATTGGATGACCCTTGAACATGGCCATATAGGTAGTCGCTTGATTGATTTTCTTGGTGACAATTACTTAATTCAGCATGTAAATGAGCCCACAAGATATGGAAACTTACTCGATCTTTTGATCACTAGCCGCGAAAGCATGGTAACGATGTAGAAGTCGGTGAATCTGTTGCAAATAGCGATCACAACTTAGATTCAAACTCTTAAACAATTTTAGAATAGATACTCGTGTTTCTGAAATACCCGATTTCAGTAAAGCTCAGTTCATAGGACTACGTCAGGAGCTTCAGCTTACAGATTGGGAGGCAAAAAGGGAAAGACCTGTAGATCAGATGTGGGAAATATTTCAAAATACGCTCACTAAGATGATTCAAACTTACATTCCTTTTAAGGACAGACGTCCCCCAAATCAGGCTCGCCCAAAGTGGCTCGACAAAGAAACTGAAAAAAGTATTGCTAAAAAGAGACAGGCTTATAAGAAATATAAGTGCTCGGGTGCATCTAATGACTATGAAAGTTATGTATCAATACAGAGAGATTTAAAAAAGACAATAAGAAAAAGAAAACGACAAAATGAAATGAACATTGCTGATAAATCCAAAGAGAATCCCAAAGAATTCTATAGTTACATTTGAGATAAAAAGGTTGTTAGGAATCACATTGGTCCACTATCATCTGCTGACGGTCAACTTGAATATTCAAATGAGTGAATGTGTAATATCTTAAACAATTATTTTAGCTCGGTATTCGTAAACGAAACACCTCAAAGTGAATTCCAAACTGAAACCTGTGAAAAGTCTAGAGTAAACTTACTACGGTAAATATAACAAAAGAAAAAATTAAAAGGTGTATAGACAAACTCAAAGTTAATAAAACATCAGGGCCTGACGGTTGGCATCCAAGAATCTTAAAGGAAATGAAAAATGAGATTGTTGTTCCATTAGAAACGATTTTCAAGAAATCCATCATATCCGGAGATGTCCCAAGAGAATGGAAGCTAGCTAACGTTACTCCCATATTCAAAAAAGGTGACAAAAAGAAACCCAATAACTATAGGCCTATAAGTTTGACTTCAATCGTATGAAAAATAATAGAAACTATCATACATCATTTAGAAAGTAACCGTTTGATAAATGATAGCCAGCTTGGTTTCAGACGGAAACGTACTTGCGTGACTAACTTACTCGAATTCTACAACAAATTTATCTCGAATTATGACAAAAGAAACAATATAGATTTGATATATCTAGACTTTACAAAAGCTTTTGATACCGTCCCACACGAAATACTACTTACTAAATTAGCTTCGCACGGAATAAGTGGTTTCCTATTAAGTTGGACTAGTAATTGGTTAAATGGTCGAAAGCAGAGAGTTATTTTAAATGGAAAAACTTCTAGATGGAACAATTTTACAAGTGGAGTTCCTCAGGGTTCCGTTCTTGGGCCACTTCTATTCATAGTATTTATAAATTATATAGACCATGGACTAAAATCTACTGTTTCCAAATTTGCTGATGATACAAAACTGTGCGGAGTGACAAATGATCACTCAAACCAATTAGATATTCAAGAAGATTTAGATCAATTACAGCAATGGTCTGAAAAGTGGCTAATGAAATTTAACACAAGTAAATGCAAGGTAATGCACATAGGTAAAAATAACAGTAAGTACGATTACAAGTTATTTGGAAATTCGTTAACAAAAGTGGATAGTGAAAAAGATATCGGCGTAATTATCAGTAACGACCTCAAATCATCCAAGCAGTGTATTTCAGCCTCTGAGAAAGCAAATAAGATTCTGGGACTGATTGCGCGATCTTTTGATTTCAAAAGTCCATCACTCATTAACAAGCTATATAAATCGTTAGTTCGTCCACATTTGGAATATGCTGTTTCCGTATGGTCACCGAATCTCATTAAAGACATTGACAGACTGGAAAAAGTACAACGGCGAGCCACAAAACTGATTCCAAATATCAAAAATAAATCATACGAAAATCGACTAAAACATATGAATCTGTTTTCCCTAAAAAAGCGTAGACTCAGAGGTGACTTGATACAGGTCTTTAAGATTTTAAAGGGAATTGACAACATCAAAAGTGACAAAATTTTCACATTGAATGAGAATCAGACAAGAAACAATGGTCTCAAACTGTCCGGAAATAGATTCAGTTTGGAAGTAGGTAGAAACAACTTTGCCAACCGTGTAGTTAATGAATGGAATAAACTTCCTGCACAGGTAGTGCAATGTAGTTCAGTTCGAAGCTTTAAGAATAATTTAGATAAACACCTAAGTAAGATGCTATAATGGTTATAATTTATTTCATATTATTTGTTTTTGTTTTGTTATCATTTGTCTGTCTGATTTTCATTTATTATTAGTTATATGTCAATTTATTATTATTTACTATTTACCTATTTGTTTATTATTTAACTATACCTATGCATTTATTTATGTATTTTATTTGTTATTTACATTATTATAGTTTTTATTTATTATTCTGTTATTAATATGAATTTTTTTTCGCATCCGACCTAGATATGGATCAAAAGGTCTCCTGTCGGCATGTTCCGCCTTTGTAATCCTTTGTAACATACATATATATATATATTTACATATATATGCATATATATACATATATATATATATTTACATATATATAAATATATATATATATATATATATGAATATATATATATACATATATATATATATATACATACATATAAATATATATATATACATACATATAAATATATATATATACATACATATAAATATATATACATATATATATATATATATATATATTCATATATCCATATACATACATACATATATGTACATATATATATATATATATACATATATCTACATTATATATATATATATATACATATATGTATATATATACATATATATACATATGTGTATATACATATATATATACATTTATGTATACATATATATACATATATATGTATATATACATATATATACATAATTATGTATATATACATACATGTACATACATATATATATATATATATATATATACAAATATATGTATATATATATACATACATATATATATATATATATATATATATATATATATATATAAATATATATATATATATATATACATATATATATACATTTATGAAATCAAGTAACGTTGGTGTCGTAACACACGAATAAAATAAAACTTAAACCCACTCTCGGAGAAAGATAAGCTGAGATACAGAGTAAACCGTATACCACAGTTAGTGGTCGAAATATACGGTTTACTCTGTATCTCAGCTTATCTTTCTCCGAGAGTGGGTTTAAGTTTTATATACATATATATATATACATAAATATATATATATATTATATATATACATATATATATACATATACATATATATAAACATATATATACATGAAGGTGGAAAAAAGAAGTCACGGGTCTAGTTCCGAGTTACTGAGTTTATTCCTGACCGGTTTCGCTCTATGCTTCTTCAGAGGAATGTGACTCTGGAGTGAAGCTGGCGGTATACATAGTCTGAGTAAGACCGCGTTCCCTCCTTGGAGGTGGGTTACGTTTGGTTGTACAATGGTTTTTAATACAATGAACAATAGTGATAATAATACAACAACAGGCAACAGGCAGAGGTAGTAAAGAAAGGTCTATCAAAAAGACAAAGGAAGGTGATTGAAGCCCTATATATAACAACCAATGCCAACATCAACCAAAAAGTAGGGGATATTAAATGGGAAAAATTCACAGCTCAATACGCAGCCATAAGAACCTGCCCCAGAACAGCGCCCACATAGAACGACAAAATCCATCCGGTGCCCAAACGTCCGCGCTCCCTGGGTTGAGGGCTTGAGGCCGGTCAGTTCGTATTTTCATTATTTTTATTTTTATTATTATTATTATTATTATTATTATTATTATTTTTATTTTTATTTTTATTTATTATTTATTATATTCATTTCATATTTTTACTATATTTCTTTGGCATTTATTTATCTATTCATTGTTATATATGTATGTATATTTTTTGATAACATTCTGTCACACAATGATATGCGATGAGATGTCATGTCACTTTAAATAAGCATATATTTTTATTTATATTTATTATTATTTTTATTTTTATTTATTTATATTTATATTTGTATTTGTATTTGTATTTGTATTTTCATTTTATTTCATCCATTTTATCTGGATATTTATCCTTATATTATTATATTATTTAATACTATAAGTTATCATATGACACTTTTTAGGATTCACACATTTCTACACCACTCACTTCACTTACAATGTTACACCCTCGATCAACAGTCCACACACACCGGAGCTGTTTTGTAATAACATCACAACAATTTATTGTATTTTTATCACTATTGTTCATTGTATTAAAAACCATTGTACAACCAAACGTAACCCACCTCCAAGGAGGGAACGCGGTCTTACTCAGACTATGTATACCGCCAGCTTCACTCCAGAGTCACATTCCTCTGAAGAAGCATAGAGCGAAACCGGTCAGGAATAAACTCAGTAACTCGGAACTAGACCCGTGACTTCTTTTTCCACCTTCATCAACTTGTCATAATGTACCAACATATATATACATATATATATATATACATATATATACACACATATATATATATATATATACATATACATATGTACATATATATACATATATACACATATATACATATATACATATATCATATATATACATATATATATACATATATACATATATATACATACATATACATATATGTATATATATATATATATATATATATATATATATATATATATATTTTCATGGGATGCTTGCTTGGTTTGGCCTGAGTTAATGTAAAGAGTGGAACTTGAGTCTAGGAGTAAGTCGAGTTCCAGTTGGGAAGCAATCCCACAATAATAAAGTGGAACGTATAGATAATTTAGATAGTTAAACGCACGTTCCGAGAAAAAGCAATATTTGAGACTGAATGTAAGTAAGGATGGAGGTACGATAGAAGTCTGCACGAAACTTAAATAAATTATATTTACACAAAGAAAAAAATTAAGTTTTACTGATTAACATCTACGAACATAGACTCAAAGTACACTGGAACATTTAACATAAATGAATACATGCAAGAGAAATAACAAAAGTTCAATACATAGAAAAAACACCCAAAAGTAATGATATACAAGGCCAACAATAATTAATACTATACTTGCGAACAGAACTGCAAGGCACCGATACAGTGAGGCCTGGGGGTTGTGTGAGTAGGGTTGGACAACCGGGGAGGCTCTTTTTATACCCGAGAAAGGCGTGGCCAGTAGTTTCATGGCGAGGTTCGAAATTGAACGTTGTCACAACGTATGCTACCGAAGAGTCATGTTCGAAGCCGTAAGTAGTAGGCGGGCGATTTGAAAGTGGTTTGATTCAAGGTTGGCTATAACAATATATATATATATATATATATCTAGATATATATATCATATATATATATACACACACACACACACACACATACACATATATATAAAACATATGCGGGAAAAACCACAAGGAAAAAGAAAAACTGATGACCTTGGTGGTTTTCCGCATATCTAGAATCACGAGTTTATGTGATTTCTCTTGCATATATATATATATATATATATATATATATATATATATATATATATTTTGGGCAAGGAAGGGAGATGATAGGATACAGTGGTGAGTGGAGAACGACTGTGTATGGATGATACTGTTAGGCAAGGAAATGAGGGATGGGGGTTGGGTCGTAGGGCTACTTTTGTGCGAATGATATTTTGACTTAGCCGGAAGGGATTTCTCCCCGTCTTCTCTATTTGTGCATGAGGGCACGGAGAGGTGGTGGGTTCGCCGATTAAGTGAAGCGGCCTTGCTGTGGACGTACTCTGTCTTTGCTACATTGTGTTTGATTTAGGGGAGTTAACGGATGCAGGGATGACCCGTCATCCATGAGGACCTGAGATGGGAAGGGTGGAGAGGGTGGTGGAGGGAAGTGGAATAGGTGGGAATAGGTACATGTCTCGGGCTGCTTGCCTTATAAAGGGGAAAGAGCTCTAGGTATATAGATAGAACAGAATACACACACACACACACACACACACACACACACACACACACACACACACACATATATATATATATATATATATATATATATATGTATATATATACATGTATATATAAATATATATGTATATACATATATATATATGTATATATATACATACATTATATATATATTATATATATATATATACATATACTGTATATACACACATAAATATATATATATACATATATATACATACATATATACACATATATATATACATACATATGTATACATATATATGTAAATATATATATATATATTTTTTTCTCAAGAAACTTATTAGAAGCATGATTTTTCTTCAAATGTTTGAGTTCAGCCGGATTAACCAATGACATTACAGATGGCATGTCTATATTTGTTCTATACTTATTCATAGGTAACTAAAATCTGTTTTCTTAGAAATAATTATTCTATTGTTGATTTATCTACCTATTTATTCACTTATCACTTTCTTTATTCATTTATTAATTAATTAGGATGTTTATTTATTGATTTTCCTGTATTTCTTTCTTTATTGAATTATATACTTATTTGTTTATATGTTTAATTACTTATTCATTTGTTTGTTTATTTAATTATTCATTCATTTATTTATTTGTACCTCTACTTATTTATTTATTTATTTGCTTGTTTATTTGTTTACATATTATTTATTTGTTTATTTCATGAGCAATGAAGTAATATTGTCTGAACCCTTTTTTTTCAAAAATTTTGGGACTCTTTTTGGGTGGAGGGTGTTATCATATATCCAGGTTTTTTTGACACATTGTTCTGTATAAATCGCCTCCGCCAAATTACTCTTGTGATTTTGTCGAGATGAGAATCAACGAGTTAACCAGCGACTTCGGCGATTTGCTTGACATCACCGAGATCACGAAGGAAGAACAAGGCACTTCGAGGGACTCGCCCAAGGACATCGAACTCGCAGGAGGATCCTTCGTCAGTGACTTCAACCAAAAAGAAGTCTCAACCAAGGTCGATGAGACTATCAAGAAAAGAAAAATTTCCGATTCCGAAGAAGAGGAATCATGCAACGGAAATAAGAAAATGAAAGTTTCTGATGTTTTTGATCCCCAAAGCAAATGGAAAGAGATCAGTTTGCTTGGGAGTGGTAGTTTCGGATCTGTCCAGCTTGTGGAAAACGCTTCTTCGGGTCTTGTGTGTGCCAGGAAATCGATCAAGATCGTTCAAATCGATAGGCAACAACAAGAGATCGAAATTCATAAGAAGCTGGACCACGATAACATTATCACCTTCCTGGGCGAAGATGTCAAGGAAGAATACTTGTACATCTTCCTTGAATATGCCCCTGGTGGTTCTTTGAATGAGAAAATGGGCGACAAAGGACTCTCCGAGGACAAAGTCCGTTTTTACTTCGTACAATTGATCGAAGGAGTTAAATACCTTCATTCGCTCCACATCACTCACCGAGACCTGAAGCCCGAAAATCTTCTTGTGTCGGGTTCCGACGTTGTAAAGATCGGTGACTTCGGTCTCGCGTGTCAGTTCGTGGAAGGACAGTTCCTGACCCGCAGATGCGGTACTAGGAGCTATATGGCTCCCGAAGTCTTCAAGAGACGTTACATGGGAGACCAGGCCGATATCTGGTCCTGCGGGATCATCTTGTTCAAACTCCTGACTACACGATGTCCTTGGGGAAGAGCCGTCGAGGGAAACTCGAACTACGTGATTTGGTCCTCCTCAGTCATGTTCAAGGTGACTTCTGAAATGCGAGAAGAGCGACTATGGGAATCACTCTCCGAGGAAGCCTTTACTCTTATCGAAAAAATGCTCAATCCAACTCCAAAGGAACGAGCCACACTTACAAGCATTGAGGAAAATGCCTGGACTCAAGGCTGATGCAAGAAAAATAACTTATAAATAACAACGAATTTCTTACACTAAATCATAAACAGAGGATTAATTTTTACGAAACTAATGCCTAAAGCATCTGGCGAAACATTTCTACTTTAATGGGATATTTCCCTCAGCTGAATAAAATCGTCTGGCGACAGCCGAAAATACATGTAAAAAACGATTCCATCCATTAGCACTTCCGGTCTTTTTTTCGTGATTATCAGTACCATTATCATCCTTTTTCTTGAGGGACAATTTTTTTCATTACCATTCCTGGAATCCATTACACGTATTCTCTTTCTTATTTTCGTCTTCCATCTTTCCTTTGCCCTTCGTCTATTTTGTACAATACACGGTTAAGTCCATTTTTCATCTATTCATTTATTTATTCTATTTACTATTATCATTATGTGTGACTCTGGTCCGTAGGAGTATCTCTCCTAACCCAAAAAGTCCCTAGAATATAACCAAAAAAGTCCCTAGAATATAACCTGCATAGAACTACACTGTCCTTACCTGACGAGCCGTGTGACGGGACCCAGGGATGACCCTTCATCCACAAGGTCCTGAGGCGGGAGGAACTACGAATGTACATGTAATGCTTTGATTAGGCCACCCCTCTTATGAGGGGGAAATGCCCTATTGTACATATATATGTATATACATGTAGTCTTTCTTTGATCACAAGTATCTTCACCTTAACACTTCGAACTTCCAGTAAATGCACTATGAAGCTCTTGTTACTGCTTATTAGTTCTGTGCTCGACTACACTTTTCTGTTGTAAGATTGGATTCGTCTTTTAATCTTAATCTAATTCTCTCTCCTAAGAAATTCTTCCCGTCGCATATAACGCAGCCTTATCATCTCATAAGGTCAAGTTTTATTATCTTGTATTTGTTTAATCTATATCCTGGAAGACACATTTTCCCTACGTGATTCCTTCGTTCCACCTATCGGAAGTCATGTTTTTTTTTTTTTTTTTTTTTTTTTCAATAAACTTGTCGAGCCCACACTCGAAGCAATTGCTATTTGCATAAAAACGTTTTGCTCTCTTGGAATCATCCCTCCCTCTCTCTCTCGTCCTCTTCCTCTCTCTCACCGTCTCCCTCCCTCTCCCTCTCCCCCTTACATTATTTGTATTCCACAGACCTCCCCGTCCCATTTCCGAAATTTTCATTGCTCTGTATTTTTCTCTAAGAAGGTCAGATAACTTTACAGATGGGATAATGGACATCGACCTACCTATATATGTAGTGTAGGCTTTATGGTCTCTTGCAGTCTCCTCCGTTCTTAAGTTCCTGTGTTTTTTAGTCCTGTACTTCCTTCCATGGCTATTGTCAAGGGTGCGTGATCGCCCTATGGTGGGGCGGGGATAAGAAAGGCGCCCCTAAGTTCCACTGAATGTTGTAGGAGGTCGCTCAAGAGGGTTGAGTGGTTACACTAGAAACCTTATCCCTCCGGACCACTTTTTTCAGTTCTTTGTCATTCTTTTATTTCTCTCCGTAGTTGTTGTCGTTTCCTGGAAGAGGCTGGATGACCGCATCGCAGATAACTGTCCAGGATTCAACGCTTCACCCCATACTATACAACACACTATGGAAGACTGCATTGCACACAATGACGCACGCCGACAACACAATGTACACTCTATAAAGGACTTGTGGGGAGAACCCCGTTCCAGCCGGAGCGTTCCACAGGGAGACGGGACTGCTCGGCCAGACACTCCAGGAAACGACAACAACTACGGAGAGAAATTAAAGAGAGGAAGACGAAGAACTGGGAAAAAGTAGCCTAGTAGGTAAAGGTTTCTAGTGTAGCCACTCAACCCTCTTGAGTGACCTCCTACAACATGCAGGGGAACTTTTGGGCGTCATTCTTATCCCCACCCGATCATAGGGCTATCACACATCCATGTCAATAGCCATGGAAGAAAATAAAGGACTAAAGAACACAGGAACTTAAGAATGGAGGAGACTACAAGAGACCATAAGGCCTACACTATATAGGTGGTTCGATGTCCATTATCCCATCCATAAAGTTATCTGACCTTCTTACAGAAAAAGACAAACAAATGAAAATTTCGAAAACGGGACGGGGAGGTCTGAGGAATGCAAATAATACTTGTGGAGGGACTTCGTGAGGCATCATCGCTGACAAGGCAACGCCCTACCTGGTGTATGGTGAGAAAGGTGAGAATAAGGGGGGAAAGGGAGAGGGAGAGAGGGAGGAGGGCGAGAGAGAGACAGAGAGAGAGACAGAGAGAGAGAATTCCGAAAGAGCCAAACGTTTTTATGCAAATTGTAATTGCTTCGGGTGTAAGCAAGACAAGCTTATTGCAAAAAATAAGCATGACTTCCGGTAGGTGGAACGAAGGAGTCACGTATGAAAAACGTGTCTTCCAGGATATAAATTAAACAAATACAAGATAATATGCGACGGGGAAGAATTTCTTAGGAGAGGGAATTAGATTAAGATTAAACGATGAATCCAATCTTACAAGAGTAAAACGTAGTCAAGCATAGAAGTAATAAGGAATAACAAGAGCTTCATAGTGGAAGTTCAATATGTTAAGATGAAGATACTTATATACAAAGAAAGACTACATGTATATATATTCAACAATAACAAGAGCTTCATAGTGCATTTACTGGAAGTTCGAAGTGTTAAGATGAATATACTTGTGATCAAAGAAACCCTACATGTATATGCATATATATATATATGTACAAAAGGGCGTTTCCCCCTCATAAGAGGGGTGGCCTAATGAAAGCACTACATATACATTCGTTGTTCCTTTCATCTCCGGACCTTGAGGATGAAGGGTCATCCCTGTTTCCCGTCACACGGCTCGTCGGGTAAGGACAGTGTAGTTCTATGCAGGTTATATCCTGGGGAGTTTTTGGGTTAGGAGGGGTACTCCTACGGACCAGAGTCACACATAATAATCTATATATTAATACGCTTGTAAGTATCTATGTGTGTCACGCGGTGACGTCACGGCAACGAAGCCTTCCAAAATTGCTGACAACTGATTGGGTGCGAGCGAAGCGAGAGTGGTGACGTCACGGCAACGGAGACGACTTGTTGGCCGAGAGTGGTGACGTCACGGCAAAAAGGAGACTACTGATTGGCTGCCAGGTAAGCGACAATAGTGACGTCACGGCAACGGAGACGACTTATTGGCCGAGAGTGGTGACGTCACGTCGCTTCAGTGCGTCCGACACACGATATAAGGCGTCAGATAACAATGAAAATTACGAATGTCTGAAAAAGGGAGGTACAGTGATGGTGGACTTGCTGGTGAGGTTATTTAATGTTTGCTGGAGAGAGGGTAGAGTGCCGGAGGACTGGAGGAGTGCCTGTATAGTTCCTCTTTACAAGGGAAAAGGGGACAAGTGTGAATGTAGTAGTTTCAGAGGGATTAGCTTGTTAAGTGTAGTTGGGAAGGCTTATGGGAGGATCTTGATTGAGAGGATTAGGAGAGGAACAGGAGTAATTGGTGAGGAACAGTGTGGATTTAGGACAGGTAGAGGTTGTGCAGATCAGATCTTTGTGGTAAGACAGATATGTGAGAAAGCTATAGGAAAGGAGAAGGATGTTTTTTGGGCTTTTATGGATCTGGAAAAGGCTTATGATAGGGTAGACAGAAAGGCACTGTGGGAGGTTATGCAGATATACTGGATAGGAGGAAAGCTTCTGGGAGCTGTCAAGAGTTTTTATGAGAGCAGTAGAGCTTGTGTCAGGATTGGAAATGGAGAGAGTGAGTGGTTGGAGGTAAAGGTGGGACTTCATCAAGGATGCGTTATGTCACCCTGGCTGTTCAACTTATACATGGATGAGGTAGTGCGAAAGGTAAATACAAGGGTGGTGGGCAAGGGATTGGAGATGGTTAAAGAAAATGGAGAAAAATGGACGGTGAGCCAGCTGTTGTTTGCGGACAACACAGCGCTTGTGGCAGGATCGGAGGAGGGATTGAGGAAGTTGGTGACAGAGTTTGGGAGAGTATGTGATAGAAGAAAGCTAAAGATAAATGTGGGTAAAAGTAAGGTGATGAGATGTACAAGGGGTGAAAGTGTCAGTAATCTGGAAGTGAGCATTAAGGGAGAGCGACTGGAGGAAGTGGATAGTTTTAGATACTTGGGTGGAAATGTGGCAGGAAAAGGTGGAATGAAGGTGGAGGTAGAATGTAGATTGAGAGAAGCAAGTAAATGCCTTGGTGGATTAAAGAGTGTAATGAGGAATAGACATTTGGGAATGGATGCTAAGAGGAGACTGTATGAAGGAGTGATTGTGCCAACAGCACTGTATGGGGCAGAAACATGGAACATAAGAGAAGAAGAGAGAAGGAATTTGAATGTGTTTGAGATGAGGTGTCTGAGAAGTATGATGGGGGTTACTAGGCTAGATAGAGTGAGAAATGAGGAGGTGAGGAGGAAAACAGGGGTGGAAAAGGAGCTGGGAGATAGGGTTGATGAAAGAATATTAGGATGGTTTGGACACATGGAAAGATTGAGTGAAGAAAGACTAGTAAAAGAGGTATGGAAGGCAGATGTGGAGGGAGTGAACATGAGGGGACGTCCTAGGATGAGATGGATGGATGGGGTGAAGGGGGCTTTGGGGAAGAGGGGAATGTCTGTTGAGGAAGGACGGGAGAGGACAGAAGACGGGTGAATGGAGAATGGTTGTATATGGATGATGTTGTGATTGCATGAGGTGGAATGGGTGGGGGGGATGGGGGGTGAGGTAGTATGTGTGAGCAAAATTTGACGCAGCCCGAAGGGATTTCTCCCCGTCCTCTCCTTTTATGCAATGGGGGGACGGAGAGGGGGGGTCGCCGATTTAATGAAGCGGCCTTGCTGTGGATGTGCTGTGTCTTGCGACACTGCTTCTAACACAGGGCAGTGGACAAGGTGCAGAGATGACCCGTCATCCAGGAGGTGATTAGCTAGGACGGAGGGTGGAGGGGTGTGGTGTGTATTCAGGGATGGAATGGGTGGAAATGATTTTATGCCTTTCCCTTTTTGGCTACCTCCCTTGTAAGGGGGAAAAAGCCTTGGTATATGTATGTATTTAACTTGACTTTAGCAAAGCGTTCGACAAGGTGCACCAGAGACTACTAAATAAAATCAAAGCCCATGGCATAAGAGGAAAAGTGTTAGAATGGATTAGAGCTTGGATTAGTAACAGAAAACAGCGGGTCACCATAAATGGAATTAAATCTAGGTGGGGCAATGTTACTAGCGGGGTCCCCCAGGGCTCGGTTTTGGGTCCCTTGTTGTTCCTTATGTACATAACCGACTTAGACGATGGGATAAATAGTGATGTTAGTAAGTTTGCGGACGACACTAGAATAGGACGCCTAATTAGGTCAGGAAACAACGCCCAGATTCTGCAGGATGATCTTAATAAATTGTGAATATGGTCGGTGAAATGGCAAATGAACTTCAATATCCCTAAGTGTAGCGTGTTAAACGTAGGGCTACACAACCCCAAAAATAGATACAACTTAGATAACACGTTTTTAGAAAAATCTGAGTGCGAGAGGGACTTGGGAGTTCTGGTGAGTCCGGACCTTAAAACCAGGAAGCAGTGCATTAGCGCCAGAAAAAAAACTAACTAACTAACTAACTAACTAACGGCATTAGGCCTCATTGCTATGACGGTAACGAATAGAAGTGCAGAGGTAATTATCAAACTCTATCTAGCGATAGTTAGACCCATCCTTGACTATGCGGTACAGTTTTGGTCTCCGTCCTTCAGAATGGACATAAATAGAATCGGAAGAAAAAAAATGAGTGAGGAGTTTAACAATTATTTTCTATCGGTGTTTACTAATGAGAGGTTAGATAAAGTACCGGGTCCAGACGAAATTTTTCCAATAATGCTTAGAGTGTAAATTTGAAATCTGCGACCAGTTAATTGAAATATTCAATAAATCGGTAGATACTGGTTCTGTTCCAACTGCTTGGAAGCAGGCAAACGTTGTTCCTGTTTTTAAGAAGGGAGATAGATCGTCTATATGCAACTACAGGCCAATCAGTTTGACATCGGTTATAGGAAAAATGCTTGAATCAATAATAGTAAATAGACTCAGAGAACACATTGAAGGGCATAATTTAATTCGTGATTCACAGCATGGTTTCTCCAAGGGTAAGTCATGTGTGACTAATCTTCTATCCTTTTACACTAAGGTATATAAGGTGTCAGACAGCAATGAAAATTACGATGTTATTTACCTTGACTTTAGCAAAGCGTTCGACAAAGTGCCACACCAGAGACTACTAAATAAAATCAAAGCCCATGGCATAGGAGGAAAAGTGTTAGAATGGATTAGAGCTTGGATTAGTAACAGAAAACAGCGGGTCACCATAAATGGAATTAAATCTAGGTGGGGCAATGTTACTA
Source organism: Oratosquilla oratoria (assembly GCF_046742065.1). Lineage (NCBI taxonomy): Eukaryota > Metazoa > Arthropoda > Malacostraca > Stomatopoda > Squillidae > Oratosquilla > Oratosquilla oratoria. The sequence goes on from NC_134796.1 coordinate 53,483,784, forward strand.
GCGGGGTCCCCCAGGGCTCGGTTTTGGGTCCCTTGTTGTTCCTTATGTATATAACCGACTTAGACGATGGGATAAATAGTGATGTTAGTAAGTTTGCGGACGACACTAGAATAGGACACCTAATTAGGTCAGGAGACGACGCCCAGATTCTGCAGGATGATCTTAATAAACTGTTAACATGGTCGGTGAAATGGCAAATGAACTTCAATATCTCTAAGTGTAGCGTGTTAAACGTAGGGCTACACAACCCCGAAAATAGATACAACTTAGATAACACGTTTTTAGAAAAATCTGAGTGCGAGAGGGACTTGGGAGTTCTGGTGAGTCCGGACCTTAAAACCAGGAAGCAGTGCATTAGCGCCAGAAATAAAGCTAACAGCGCATTAGGCTTCATTGCCATGACGGTAACGAATAGAAGTGCAGAGGTAATTATTATACTCTATCTAGCGATAGTTAGACCCATCCTTGACTATGCGGTACAGTTTTGGTCTCCGTCCTTCAGAATGGACATAAATTCACTAGAATCAGTACAGAGAAGAATGACCAAAATGATACAAGGACTCGGAAATTTGCCTTACGAAGAGAGGCTTAGGCACCTAAACTTACACTCTCTGGAAAGACGCAGAGTGCAGGGTGATCTAATAGAAGTGTTCAAGTGGATCAAAGGCTATAACAAGGGTGATGCAAACAAGGTCATCATAATAAAACAACAGGGCAGGACTCGCAGTAATGGGTATAAACAGGACAAATTTAGATTTAAGAAGGAAATAGGCAAGAATTGGTTTACTAATAGGGTGGTCGATGAATGGAATAAACTTAGTAACCATGTAGTAAGCGCTGAAACTATCACTTGTTTTAAAAAAACGATTAGACAACTTTATGGATGGGGATGACAGGTAGTGATGGATACGGAGCTGCCTAGTGTAGGCCTTATGGTCTCTTGCAGTCTCCTTTATTCTTATGTTCTTATGACACGACGTCACGGTGCAAAGGAATCGAAGTAGTTTTATTCTGGCTAAAGACAGACGATTTATTCACCTATTTATCACATTCTTTCGATAAATGAAATATTAAAAAAGGCATTTATTCAAAGCTTAACGTGTGACGTCATGTCGCGTTGCTTTCTGAGCTCCTGACAGAACTTCACGAAAGTAAGTAGATGAATAGATAGATAAATAAATAAATAAATAAGTAAACAGTATTCAAACGTCTATACATAGGTTACATGAAGATAATGAAACGTCTATAAATGTTTATTGTGACATGACATAAACGATTAGATTTTTGTTGTTGCCTTTATGATTGACCTAACGAGAAAGAGAAAGAGAGAGACGACGGGAGAATTTGACGACAACGTCGGGAGACTTTGACGACTCCTTCGGGAGATTTTGAAGACTCCTTCGTAAATCCCGTGGAATTTTCACGGGTCCTGCTAGTAGTAGCAAGTAGAATAAATAGATGAATAGATAAAAAGTGGCCTTAACCGTATATTGTACAAAATAGACGAAGGACAAATGAAAGCTGGAAGACGAAAACAAGAAAGAGAATACGTGTAATGGATTCCAGGAATGGTAATAAAGAAATAGTCCCTGAAGAAAAAGGATGATAATGGTACTGATAATCACGATAAAAAGACTGGAAGTGCTAATGGATGGGATCGTTTTTTATATGCATTTTCGGCTGTCGCCAGACGATTTTATTCAGCTGAGGGAAATATCCCATTAGAGTAGAAATGTTTCGCCAGATGCTTTAGGCATTAGTTTCGTAAAAAATGATCTTCTGTTTATGATTTAGTGTAAGAAATTCATGAAGTTATTTATAAGTTATTTTTCTTGCCTTGAGTCCAGGCATCTTCCTCGATGCTTGTAAGTGTAGCTCGTTCCTTTGGAGTTGGATTGAGGATTTTTTCGACAAGAGTAAAGGCTTCTTCGGAGAGTGATTCCCATAGTCGTTCTTTTCGCATTTCAGAAGTCACCTTGAACATGACTGAGGAGGACCAAATCTCGTATTTCGAGTTTCCGTCGACGGCTCTTTTCCAAGGACATCGTGTAGTGAGGAGTTTGAACAAGATGATCCCGCAGGACCAGATATCGGCCTGGTCTCCCATATAACGTCTCTTGAAGACTTCAGGAGCCATGTAGGCCATAGTCCCGTATTTGCGGGTCAGGTACTGTCCTTCCACAAACTCACACGCGAGACCGAAGTCACCGATCTTTACAACGTCGGAACCCGACAGAAGAAGATTTCCGGGCTTCAGGTCTCGGTGAGTGATGTGGAGCGAATGGAGGTATTTAACTCCTTCCATCAACTGTACAAAGTAGAAACGAACCTTTTCCTCGGAGAGTCCGTTGTGTTTGAGCTTCTCGCTCAAAGAACCACCAGGGGCATACTCAAGGAAGACGTACAAGTATTCTTCGTTGGTATCTGAGCCCAGGAAGGTGATAATGTTAGTGTGGTCCAGCTTCTTATGAATTTTGATCTCTTCTTGTTGCCAATCGATTCGAATGATCTTGATCGATTTTCTGGCACACAGAAGACCCGAAGAAGCGTTTTCTAGAAGCTGGACAGAAGCGAATCCACCAGTACCAAGCAAACTGATCTCTTTCCAGTTGCTTTGTGGATCAAAAACATCAGAAACTTTAATTTTCTTATTTCCGTTCGATGATTCCTCTTCTTCGGAATCGGAAATTTTTCGTTTTCTGATAGTCTCTTCGACCTTGGTGGAGACTTTTTCATCGTTGAAGTCACAGACGAAGAATCCTACTGTGGGTTCGATGTCCTTGTGTGAGTCCCTCGAAGTGACTTGTTGTTCCTCCGTGATCTTGGTGATGTCAGGCAAATCGCCGAAGTCGCTGGTTACCTCGTTGATTCTCATCTCGACAAAATCACAAGAGTAATGTGGCGGAGGCGATTTATAGAGCACAATGTGTCAAAAAAACCTGGATATATGACAACCCCCTCCACCCAAAAAGAGTCCCCCCCCCCAAAAAAAAAAAAATCAGACAATATTACTTCATCGCTCTTGAAATAGACAAATAATAATAAATAAATAAATAAATAAATAAATAGAGATATAAATGAATGAATAATTAAACAAACAAAGAAATAAATATGGAACTAAGCATATCAACAAACAAATAATTCAATAAAGAAAGAAATACAGACAGATAAAAATAAGCTAATTAATTAATAAATGAATAAATAGGTAAATGAAAAATAAAATAAGATAGAGTATATATACAATTTCATTCGAGATCATTATCTTTTACGAAAACAGACTTTAGTTACATATGAATAAGTATAGATCAAATATAGACATGACATCTCTAATGTCATTGGTTAATCCGGCAGAACTCAACATTTGAAGAAAAAAATCATGCTACTTATAAGTTTCTTGAGAATATATATATATTATATATATATATATATATATACATATATATATATACATTTATATATCCATATATATATATACATATAATATATACATATATATATATGTATATACATATACATATATATATACATATATACACATATACATATATAGATATATATATATATACATATACATGTATATATATATACATATATATGTATATATATACATATATATATATACATATATATACATATATATATATATATTGTTATGCAAGAGTGCATTTTATCTATGATAAACTATTTATTATGTAAATTATGTATTGTGTATGTATTATGTACTATGTATGAAACTATGTATTATGTATGAAACCATGTACTATGCAAGTTTATTGTCCGTTCGCCTTCAACGACTACTGTCGTCTGCTAGGTGATACGTTGTTCGAAGGTACGATGAATGTATTCCTTGTATGGTGGTGTAATGTGAATGCTTAAACGCACTAGTACATGAATAATTATATGTAATCGTCATGTACAGTCAGATATAAATTTGTATCTTGTAACAAAGAATGTGGATGCCTTTAGTTTTGCTTTATTGGTGGCCGAAGGTGACGTGTGCGGTCGGCCAGGTGAGTTAGTTGAGTTGCCTGGAGGGACCGAGCTAGTAAGAGCTGGTGAGAATACCCTGTGTCAAGTAAGATCAAACCTTTGTAGGTCCCGTGCAGTTAGGGCGCGAGTGAGTACATTAACTTCGATTATATTCTTCCGTGTGTGTCTATGTCGAGATGGTAATGGTTATACTTGTGCGAAGATCTTTATTTTCTTTAATTCTCTTGTTAAAAGCTGCCGTCTTTTCCATGTTTCAATTCTCATTCGCCGGCAGCATCTTATTCTAAATTGGAATTGTTCTGTCATGCTTAAGCTTTCATTTATAATTAAATCTACTTTCCTTTGTTGCTCTTTATTTGAAACAATATAGTGGAATGCTCTTAAGAAACAGTTGACTGATAATTACATATAACTTAAGGGCCCAAGTCCTCTCTCATAATTCGGACTTTGTTACGCCATATTGGGGCCCTTAATTAGAATACTCGGGGATCATCGTGCCCTGGGAAGTCTTGGCATAACAATATACACACACATATATATATATACATATATATATATATATATACATATATATACATATATATATATATACATATATATATATATTTCAATACATATATATACATATATTCATATATATATACATATATATATATTTCAATACATATATATATACATATATTCATATATATATACATATATATATACATATATATACATATACAGTATATACATATATATATATATATACATAGACATATATACATTTATATATATACATATACATATATCCATATATATATATATATATATATATATATATATATATATATATATATATATATATGTATACATATACATATACATATACATATACGTATACATATACATATATATTATATATATATACATGTATATATATATATATACATATACATATATATATATTATATATATGTACATATTTATATATATATATATTTGTATATATATACATTCATATATATACATATATATATATATATATGATATATATATATTTATATATAAACATATATGTATACATATATATATACATATATATATATATATATATATATATATATATATATATATACACATGTGTATATATATATGTATATATACATATATATACATATGTATATACAATATATATATATACATATACATATATATACATATATGCATATATATATATACATATACATATATATACATATATACATATGTATTATATATATATGCATATATAAATATGTACATATATATACATATATATACATACATTATATATACATATATATATATATATATATATATATATATATATACATATATATGTATGTATATATATATATACATATCAGATAATTTTATGACCGTCGCGCAAGGACTCGAACCTGCGCTGTACATGACGACAAGAGGCCCCCATGACTGCCGCCTTACTCCGCTCGACCACTGATGATGAAAATCCTACGAACTAATAACACTGACTTCTTCTCGAGAGTGAGAAGGTCAATACATGCAACCCTAGTCTCGTTTTTACCATACGACCAAGCACGCCCGTTGGAGGGGTAAGGACCACATCCTATCCTTTTCACGCTTCTCGCCCTTGTAACCATACGAGAAATTCGCTAGTGGACAGAGACATTAATCAGATAATTTTATGACCGTCGCGCAAGGACTCGAACCTGCGCTGTACATGACGACAAGAGGCCCCCATGACTGCCGCCTTACTCCGCTCGACCACTGATGCTTAAAATCGTACGAACTCGGAACACTTACTGGTTCTCGAGATTGAGATTTTAAGCATCAGTGGGGAGAACCCCGTTCCACCCGCGGCGTTTTCCATAGGGAGACGGAACTGCTCGGCCAGACATTCCAGCAAACGACAACAACTACGGAGCGAAATAAAAGAAAGACGAAGGTTTCTAGTGTAGCCACTCAAACCTCTTGAGTGACCTCTTACAATATACAGGGGGACATCGAGGCGGTTTTCTTATCTTCGTCCCATCATAGGGCTATCACACATCCATGTCAATAGCCATGGAAGGAAATAAAGGACCAAAGAACACAGGAACTTTAGAATGGAGGAGACTGCACGAGACCATAAGGCCTACACTATATAGGTGGTTCGATGTCCATTATCCCATCCATAAAGTTATCTGACCTTCTTAGAGAAAAATTCAAAGAAATTAATATTTCGAAAACGGGACGGGGAGGTCTGAGGAATGCAAATAATATAATACAAGGGGGGAGAGGTAGAGAGAGTGAGAAGGTGGGAGGGCGAGAGAGAGAGAGAGAATTCAGAAAGAGCAAAACGTTTTTATGTAAATTGCAATTGCTTCGAGTGTGAGCAACACAAGCTTATTGCAAAAAACAAGCATGACTTCCGATAGGTGGAACGAAGGAGTCACGTAGGGAAAATGTGTCCTCCAGGACACAGATTCAACAAATACAAGATAACACTTGAACTGATGAGATGATAAGGCTGTGTTATATGCGACGGGGAAGAATTTCTTAGGAGAGGGAATTGGATTAAGATTAAACAATGAATCCAATCTTACAAGAGAAAAACGTAGTCAAGCATAGAAATAATAAGCAATAACAAGAGCTTCATAGTGGAAGTTCAATATGTTAAGATGAAGATACTTATATACAAAGAAAGACTACATGTATATATGTACAAAGGGGCGTTTCCCCCTCATAAGAGGGGTGGCCTAATCAAAGCACTACATATACATTCGTTGTTCCTTTCATATCAGGACCTTGAGGATGAAGGGTCATCCCTGTTTCCCGTCACACGGCTCGTCGGGTAAGGACAATGAAGTTCTATGTAGGTTATATTCCAGGGACTTTTTGTGTTAGGAGGGGTACTTCTACGGACCAGAGTCACACATAATAATCTATACATTAATACGCTTGTAACTATCTATGTGTGTCGCGCGGTGACGTCACGGGAACGAAGCCTTCCAAAATTGCTGACAACTGATTGGGTGCGAGCGAAGCGAGAGTGGTGACGTCACGGCAACGGAGACGACTTGTTTGCCGAGAGCGGTGACGTCACGGCAAAAAGGAGATGACTGATTGGCTGCCAGCTAAGCGACAGTAGTGACGTCACGGCAACGGAGACGACTTATTGGCCGAGAGCGGTGACGTCACGTCGCTTCAGCGCGTCCTACACACGATATAAGGCGTCAGATAACAGTGAAAATTACGATGTTATTTACCTTGACTTTAGCAAAGCGTTCGACAAGGTGCCACACCAGAGACTACTAAATAAAATCAAAGCCCATGGTATAGGAGGAAAAGTGTTAGAATGGATTAGAGCTTGGATTAGTAACAGAAAACAGCGGGTCACCATAAATGGAATTAAATCTGGGTGGGGCAATGTTACTAGCGGGGTCCCCCAGGGCTCGGTTTTGGGTCCCTTGTTGTTCATTATGTACATAACCGACTTAGACGATTGGATAAATAGTGATGTTAGTAAGTTTGCGGACGACACTAGAATAGGACGCCTAATTAGATCAGGAGACAACGCCCAGATTCTGCAGGATGATCTTAATAAATTGTTAACATGGTCGGTGAAATGGCAAATGAACTTCAAAATCTCTAAGTGTAGCGTGTTAAACGTAGGGCTACACAGCCCCGAAAATAGATACAATTTAGATAACACGTTTTTTTTTTAGAAAAACCTGTGTGCGAGAGGAACTTGGGAGTTCTGGTGAGTCCGGACCTTAAAACCAGGAAACAGTGCATTAGCGCCAGAAATAAAGTTAACTGTGCATTAGGCTTCATTGCTAGGACGGTGACGAATAGAAGTGCAGAGGTAATTATTAAACTCTAGCGATAGTTAGACCCATCCTTGACTATGCGGTACAGTTTTGGTCTCCGTCCTACAGAATGGACATAAATTCACTAGAATCAGTACAGAGAAGAATGACCAAAATGATACATGGACTCGGAAATTTGCCTTACGAAGAGAGGCTTAGGCACCTAAACTTACACTCTCTGGAAAGACGCAGAGTGCGGGGTGATCTAATAGGATCAAAGGCTATAACAAGGGTGATGCAAACAAGGTCATCATAATAAAACAACAGGGCAGGACTCGTAGTAATGGGTATAAAGTGGACAAATTTAGATTTAAGAAGGAAATAGGCAAGAATTGGTTTACTAGTAGGGTGGTCGATGAATGGAATAAACTTAGTAACCATGTAGTAAGCGCTGAAACTATCAGTTGTTTTAAAAAACGATTAGACATCTTTATGGATGGGGATGACAGGTGGTGATGGATACGGAGCTGCCTAGTGTAGGCCTTATGGTCTCTTGCAGTCTCCTTTATTCTTATGTTCTTATGACACGACGTCACAGTGCAAAGGAATCGAAGTAGTTTTATTCTGGCTAAAGACAGACGATTTATTCACTTATTTATCACATTCTTTCGATAAATGAAATATTAAAAAAGGCATTTATTCAAAGCTTAACGTGTGACGTCATGTCGCGTTGCTTTCCGAGCTCCTGTCAGAACTTCACGAAAGTAAGTAGATGAATAGATAGATAAATAAATAAATAAATAAATAAATAAACAAACAGTATTCAAACGTTTATACATTTTTAATCATAGGTTACATGAACATAATCAAACGTCTATAAATGTTTATTGTGACATGACATAAACGATTAAATTTTTTGTTGTTGCCTTTATGATTGACCTAACGAGAAAGAGAAAGAGAGAGACGACGGGAGAATTTGACAACAACGTCGGGAGACTTTGACGACTCCTTTTGGAGACTGAAGACTCCTTCGGGAGATTTTGAAGACTCCTTCGTAAATGCCGTGGAATTTTCACGGGTCCTGCTAGTAGTAGCAAGTAGAATAAATAGATGAATAGATAAAAAGTGGCCTTAACCGTATATTGTACAAAATAGACGAAGGACAAATGAAAGCTGGAAGACGAAAAGAAGAAAGAGAATACGTGTAATGGATTCCAGGAATGGTAATAAAGAAATAGTCCCTGAAGAAAAAGGATGATAATGGTACTGATAATGACGATAAAAAGACTGGAAGTGCTAATGGATGGAATCGTTTTTTATATGCATTTTCGGCTGTCGCCAGACGATTTTATTCAGCTGAGGGAAATATCCCATTAAAGTAAAAATGTTTCGCCAGATGCTTTAGGCATTAGTTTCGTAAAAAATGATCTTCTGTTTATGATTTAGTGTAAGAAATTCATGAAGTTATTTATAAGTTATTTTTCTTGCCTTGAGTCCAGGCATTTTCCTCGATGCTTGTAAGTGTAGCTCGTTCCTTTGGAGTTGGATTGAGTATTTTTTCGACAAGAGTAAAGGCTTCTTCGGAGAGTGATTCCCATAGTCGTTTTTCTCGCATTTGAGAACTCACCTTGAACATGACTGAGGAGGACCAAATCTCATATTTGGAGTTTCCATCGACGGCTCTTTTCCAAGGACATCGTGTAGTGAGGAGTTTGAACAAGATGATCCCGCAGGACCAGATATCGGCCTGGTCTCCCATATAACGTCTCTTGAAGACTTCAGGAGCCATGTAGGCCATAGTCCCGTATTTGCGGGTCAGGTACTGTCCTTCCACAAACTCACACGCGAGACCGAAGTCACCGATCTTTACAACGTCGGAACTCGACAGAAGAAGATTTCCGGGCTTCAGGTCTCGGTGAGTGATGTGGAGCGAATGGAGGTATTTAACTCCTTCCATCAACTGTACAAAGTAGAAACGAACCTTTTCCTCGGAGAGTCCGTTGTGTTTGAGCTTCTCGCTCAAAGAACCACCAGGGGCATACTCAAGGAAGACGTACAAGTATTCTTCGTTGGTATCTGAGCCCAGGAAGGTGATAATGTTAGTGTGGTCCAGCTTCTTATGAATTCTGATCTCTTCTTGTTGCCAATCGATTCGAATGATCTTGATCGATTTCCTGGCACACAGAAGACCCGAAGAAGCGTTTTCTAGAAGCTGGACAGAAGCGAATCCACCAGTACCAAGCAAACTGATCTCTTTCCAGTTGCTTTGTGGATCAAAAACATGAGTGACTTTTACTTTCTTATTTCCGTTGCATGATTCCTGTTCTTCGGAATCGGAAATTTTTCGTTTTTTGATAGTCTTTTCGACCTTGGTGGAGACTTTTTCTTCGTTGAAGTTACTGACGAAGGATCCTCGTGTGAGTTCGATGTCCTTGGGTGAGTCCCTCGATTTGCCCTGTTCCTTGATATCGCTGATGTCTGGCAAATCGCCCAAGTCGCTGGTTACTTCGTTGATTCTCATCTCGACCAAATCACAATAAAGACTTGGCGGAGGTCATTTATAGAGCACAATGTGTCAAAAAACCTGGATATATGATAAGCCCTTCACCTAAAACTAAAAAAAAAAAAAACTAAAAAAAAAAAAAAGATCAGACAATATTTCTTGATCGCTCTTGAAATAAACAAATAAATTAAAGAATAAACCAATGAACAAACAAACAAATAAATAATTAGAGATATAAATGAATGAATAATAAAGAAACAAACAAATAAATATGCAACTAAACATATAAACAAATAAATAAATAATTCAATAAAGAAAGAAATACAGACAAATTAATAAATAAGCTAATTAATTAACAAATGAATAAATAGATAAATGAAAAATAAAATAAGATAGAGTATATATACAATTTCATTCTAGATCATTATCTTTTACGAAAACATACTTTAGTTACATATGAATAAGTATAAATCAAATATAGACATGACATCTCTTATGTCATTGGTTAATCCGGCAGAACTCAACATTTGAAGAAAAAAATCATGCTTATAAGTTTCTTGAGAATGTATATATATTTTATATATATATATACATATATACATATATATATACATATATATATATATATACATATATATATGTATATATATATGTAGATATATATACATATATATATATACATATATATACATATACATTTATATATATATATATATATACATATATTTACATATATATACATATATATATATACATATATATACATATATATATACATATGTATATATACATATATATACATACATATATATACATATATTCATATATTCATTTATATATACATATATATATATACATATATATATATATATATTTGTATATATGTATACATATACATATATATATATATATATATACATATACATATATATACATATACATATATATTATATATATACATGTACATGCATATATATATATATATATATATATATATATATACATATATATACATATATATATATATATATATATATATACATATATGTACATATATATATATGCATATATATATATATACATGCATATATATACATATATATATACATATATATACACACATTTGTATACATATAATATATATATATACATATATATATATATACACATATATATATATATGCATATATATACATATATATATACATATACATATATATACATATATATACATATATACACATATATATATGTAATGTATATATATTCACATATACATATATGTACATATATATATATATACAAATATATACATATATATATACACATATACACATGCATAGACATATACATATATATACACATATGTAAACATATACACACATATATATATATATATTTATATATATATTCATATATACACATATATACAAATATACATATATACACATATATACACATATACATATATATATATATATATACATATATACATATATATTTGTACATCATACATACATATATACTTACATATACATATATATATACATATTCATATATATACAAATATATACATATACATATATATACATATTCATATATATACATATACATATATATAAATATACATATATATATACATATATATATACATACATATATCTGTATATATATATGTATATATATACACATATATATACATATGTACATATATATACATACATATACATACATATATACATATATATATATGTATATATATATACATATATATATACATATATATATATGTTTATATATATATACATATATATACATATATACATACATATATATACATATATACAAAATGTCGCAATGGTATGTAATGACAGTGGATGGACAAAAGATCACGATGGGAAGTAATGATAGTGGAGAGCAAAATATCACGATAGGATGTAATGCTAATGGAGGAGAAAATGTCACGGTAGGATATAATGTCAGCGAAGGACAAAATATAATTTTAGGAAGGGATACTGGACAGAATGTCAATGAAGGCCAAAATATCATGATAGGATGTAATGACAGTGGAAGGCAAAAGATCACGATGGGATGTAATTATAGTGGAGGAAAAAATATCACGGTAGGATATAATGTCACTGGAGGACAAAATATAATTCTGGAAAGGGATGCCGGACATAATGTCACTGAACGACGGGAGGCCGGCGTGAATCACGGTGACGTAGGGGGACAAAATGTACAAAAGAGATCGGATGACCGTGATCGACCATGTCCATGATGGGGGAAATGTTAATTTTGATGGGAAAAATGTTAATGAGGCATTGAATGTCAATGAAGGACCAAATAATAATATAGATCAAAGTATAAATAAAAAACAAAATGATAATGTAAGACATGATATTGAAACAAAATGTGTCAAAAAGAAATAATCACGAGTTTCTTAAAACCATGTACTTTAATGCTCGTAGTAATAGGAACAAATTTCAAGAAATACCGGCGTATGTCAAAAGCGAAAATCTCGATATGATAGGAATAACTGAGGCATGGTTAAATGGTACAGAGTTCGAAGCTGAATTTAATATTGCGGGATTTAAACACTTTCATCAGGATAGAAACTACAAGAAAGGTGGGGGTGTTCTGTTGTACGATATAAACAATGGTCATGTTTGTGTTTTAGAGAAAGTGAAACAGGATGCATATGATAGTTTGTGGGTTGAGTTAACCCAAACAAATGGACAAAAAATGAATATAGGTGTAATATACAGGCCAAAGACATTATCATTAGCAGACGACAAACTGTTATTTCAAGAACTGTCTAGTTTCTGGAACCGGGATTTATTGATAATGGGTGATTTCAATTTTACTGACATTGATTGGATGACCCTTGAACATGGCCATATAGGTAGTCACTTGATTGATTTTCTTGGTGACAATTACTTAATTCAGCATGTAAATGAGCCCACAAGATATGGAAACTTACTCGATCTTTTGATCACTAGCCGCGAAAGCATGGTAACGATGTAGAAGTCGGTGAATCTGTTGCAAATAGCGATCACAACTTAGATTCAAACTCTTAAACAATTTTAGAATAGATACTCGTGTTTCTAAAATACCCGATTTCAGTAAAGCTCAGTTCATAGGACTACGTCAGGAGCTTCAGCTTACAGATTGGGAGGCAAAATTAAAGGAAAGACCTGTAGATCAGATGTGGGAAATATTTCAAAATACGCTCACTAAGATGATTCAAACTTACATTCCTTTTAAGGACAGACGTCCCCCAAATCAGGCTCGCCCAAAGTGGCTCGACAAAGAAACTGAAAAAAGTATTGCTAAAAAGAGACAGGCTTATAAGAAATATAAATGCTCGGGTGCATCTAATGACTATGAAAGTTATGTATCAATACAGAGAGATTTAAAAAAGACAATAAGAAAAAGAAAACGACAAAATGAAATGAACATTGCTGATAAATCCAAAGAGAATCCCAAAGAATTCTATAGTTACATTTGAGATAAAAAGGTTGTTAGGAATCACATTGGTCCACTATCATCTGCTGACGGTCAACTTGAATATTCAAATGAGTGAATGTGTAATATCTTAAACAATTATTTTAGCTCGGTATTCGTAAACGAAACACCTCAAAGTGAATTCCAAACTGAAACCTGTGAAAAGTCTAGAGTAAACTTACTCACTACGGTAAATATAACAAAAGAAAAAATTAAAAGGTGTATAGACAAACTCAAAGTTAATAAAACACCAGGGCCTGACGGTTGGCATCCAAGAATCTTAAAGGAAATGAAAAATGAGATTATTGTTCCATTAGAAATTATTTTCAAGAAATCCATCATATCCGGAGATGTCCCAAGAGAATGGAAGCTAGCTAACGTTACTCCCATATTCAAAAAAAGGTGACAAAAAGAAACCAAATAACTATAGGCCTATAAGTTTGACTTCAATCGTAGGAAAAATAATGGAAACTATCATCAGAGATGCTATCGAACATCATTTAGAAAGTAACCGTTTGATAAATGATAGCCAGCATGGTTTCAGACGGAAACGTTCTTGCGTGACTAACTTACTCGAATTCTACAATACAGTTATCTCGAATTATGACAAAAGAAACAATATAGATTTAATATATTTAGACTTTGCAAAAGCTTTTGATACCGTCCCACACGAAAGACTACTTACTAAATTAGCTTTACACGGAATAAGTGGTAGCCTATTAGGTTGGACTAGTAATTGGTTGAATGGTCGAAAACAGAGAGTTGTTTTAAATGGAAAAACTTCTTGATGAAAAAATGTTACAAGTGGATTTTCTCAGGGTCCCGTTCTTGGGCCACTTCTATTCATAGTATATATAAATGGTATAGACCATGGACTAAAATCTACTGTTCCCAAATTTGCTGATGATACAAAACTGTGCGGAGTGACAAATGATCACTCAAACCAATTAGATATTCAAGAAGATTTAGATCAATTACAGCAATGGTCTGAAAAGTGGCTAATGAAATTTAACACAAGTAAATGCAAGGTAATGCACATAGGTAAAAATAACAGTAAGTACGATTACAAGTTATTTGGAAATTCGTTAACAAAAGTGGATAGTGAAAAAGATCTCGGCGTAATTATCAGTAACGACCTCAAATCATCCAAGCAGTGTATTTCAGCCTCTGAGAAAGCAAATAAGATTCTGGGACTGATTGCGCGATCTTTTGATTTCAAAAGTCCATCACTCATTAACAAGCTATATAAATCGTTAGTTCGTCCACATTTGGAATATACTGTTTCCGTATGGTCACCGAATCTCATTAAAGACATTGACAGACTGGAAAAAGTACAACGGCGAGCCACAAAACTGATTCCAAATATCAAAAATAAATCATACGAAAATCGACTAAAACATAT
>NC_134796.1:53501476-53511476 GCF_046742065.1 Oratosquilla oratoria
AAAGAATAATCCTATATTTCGGCTATCAACTGTAGCCCTCTTCAGGAAAGTACCTGAAGAGGGCTACAGTTGATAGCCGAAATATAGGATTATTCTTTATTTGAAAGTTTATTCTTTCTCCGACTGTGGGTTCCTGTGTGTTATGTATATATATATATATATATATATATATATATATATATATATATATGTTGGGCAAGGAAGGGAGATGATAGGATACAGTGGTGAGTGGAGAACGACTGTGTATGGATGATAGTGTTATGCCAGGAAAGGAGGAATGGGGGTTGGATCGTAGGGGCTACTTTTGTGTGAATGATATTTTGACTTAGCCGGAAGGGATTTCTCCCCGTCTTCTCTTTTTGTGCATGAGGGCACGGAGAGGTGGTGGGTTCGCCGATTAAGTGAAGCGGCCTTGCTGTGGACGTACTCTGTCTTTGCTGCATTGTGTTTGATTTAGGGGAGTTAACGGATGCAGGGATGACCCGTCATCCATGAGGACCTGAGATGGGAAGGGTGGAGAGGGTGGTGGAGGAAAGTGGAATGGGTGGGAATAGGTACATGTCTCGGGCTGCTTGCCTTATAAAGGGGAAAGAGCTCTAGGTATATAGATAGAACAGAATACACACACACACACACACACACACACACACACACACACACACACACACACACACACACACACACACATACATATATATATATATAAATATAAATATGTATATGTAAATATATACAAATATAAATGTATATATATAAATAAATATGTATATATATACAAATATATATATAAACATACATTATATATATTATATATATATATATACATATACTGTATATACACACATAAATATATATATATACATATATATACATACATATATACACATATATATATATACATACATATGTATACATATATATGTAAATATATATTTTTTTTTTTCAAGAAACTTTTAAGAAGCATGATTTTTCTTCAAAATGTTTGAGTTCAGCCGGATTAACCAATGACATTACAGATGGCATGTCTATATTTGTTCTATACTTATTCGTAGGTAACTAAAATCTGTTTTCGTAAAAAATAATTATTCTATTGTTGATTTATCTACCTATTTATTGACTTATCACTTTCTTTATTCATTTATTAATTAATTAGCATGTTTATTTATTGATTTGCCTGTATTTCTTTCTTCATTGAATTATTTGTTTGTTTATATGGTTAATTACTTATTCATTTGTTTGTTTATTTAATTATTCATTCATATATTCATTTGTACTTCTACTTATATATTTATTTGCTTGTTTATTTCTTTATTTATTCTTTATTTGTTTATTTCAAGAGCGATGAAGTAATATTATCTGAACCTTTTTTTTTTCAAAAATTTTGGGACTCTTTTTGGGTGGAGGGTGTTATCATATATCCAGGTTTTTTTGACACATTGTGCTCTATAAATCGCCTCCGCCAAATTACTCTTGTGATTTTGTCGAGATGAGAATCAACGAGGTAACCAGCGAGATCACGAAGGAAGAACAAGGCACTTCGAGGGACTCACACAAGGACATCGAAATCGCAGGAGGATCCTTCGTCAGTGACTTCAACCAAAAAGAAGTCTCCACCAAGGTCGAAGAGACTATCAAGAAAAGACAAATTTCCGATTCCGAAGCAGAGGAATCATCGAACGGAAATAAGAAAATAAAATTTTCTGATGTTTTTGATCCCCAAAGCAACTGGAAAGAGATCAGTTTGCTTGGGAGTGGTAGTTTCGGATCTGTCCAGCTTGTGGAAAACGCTTCTTCGGGTCTTCTGTGTGCCAGGAAATCGATCAAGATCGTTCAAATCGATAGGCAACAAGAAGAGATCGAAATTCATAAGAAGCTGGACCACGATAAGATTATCACCTTCCTGGGCTCAGATGTCAAGGAAGAATACTTGTACATCTTCCTTGAATATGCCCCTGGTGGTTCTTTGAATGAGAAAATCGGCGACAAAGGACTCTCCGAGGACAAAGTCCGTTTTTACTTCGTACAATTGATCGAAGGAGTTAAATACCTTCATTCACTCCACATCACTCACCGAGACCTGAAGCCCGAAAATCTTCTTGTGTCGAGTTCCGACGTTGTAAAGATCGGTGACTTCGGTCTCGCGTGTGAGTTCGTGGAAGGACAGTTCCTGAGCCGCAGATGCGGTACTAGGAGCTATATGGCTCCCGAAGTCTTCAAGAGACGTTACATGGGAGAGCAGGCCGATATCTGGTCCTGCGGGATCATCTTGTTCAAACTCCTCACTACACGATGTCCTTGGGGAAGAGCCGTCGGGGGAAACTCGAACTACGTGATTTGGTCCTCCTCAGTCATGTTCAAGGTGACTTCTGAAATGCGAGAAGAGCGACTATGGGAATCACTCTCCGAGGAAGCCTTTACTCTTATCGAAAAAATGCTCAATCCAACTCCAAAGGAACGAGCCACACTTACAAGCATCGAGGAAAATGCCTGGACTCAAGGCTGATGCAAGAAAAATAACTTAAGGAATTTCTTAAAGTAAATCATAAACAGAGGATTATTTCTTTACGAAACTAATGCCTAAAGCATCTGGCGAAACATTTCTACTCTAATGGGATATTTCCCTCAGCTGAATAATATCGTCTGGCGACAGCCGAAAATACATATATAAAACGATCCCATCCATTAGCACTTCCGGTCTTTTTATCGTGATTATCAGTACCATTATCATCCTTTTTCTTGAGGGACTATTTCTTTATTACCATTCCTGGAATCCATTACACGTATTCTCTTTCTTGTTTTCGTCTTCCAGCTTTCCTTTGCCCTTCGTCTATTTTGTACAATATACGGTTAATTCCATTTTTTATCTATTCATTTATTTATTCTATTTACTACAATTATTACGTTTGACTCTCGTCCGTAGGAGTATCCCTCCTAACCCAAAAAGTCCCTAGAATATAAACTGCATAGAACTAATCTGTTCTTACCCGACCAGCCGTGTGACGGGACCCAGGGATGACCCTTCATCCACAAGGTCCTGAGGCGGGAGGAACAAGGAATGTATATGTAGTGCTTTGATTAGGCCACCCCTCTTATGAGGGGGAAACGCCCTTTTGTACATATATATGTATATACATGTAGTCTTTCTGTGATCACAAGTATCTTCATCTTAACACTTCGAACTTCCAGTAAATGCACTATGAAGTTCTTGTACTGCTTATTAGTTCTGTGCTCGACTACACTTTTCTGTTGTAAGATTGGATTCGTCTTTTAATCTTAATCTAATTCTCTCTCCTAAGAAATTCTTCCCCGTCGCATATAAGACAACCGCCTTATCATCTCATTAGGTCAAGGGTTATTATCTTGTATTTGTTTAATCTATATCCTGGAAGACACATTTTCCCTACGTGACTCCTTCGTTCCACCAATCTGAAGTCATGCTTGTTTTTTTGCAATAAGCTTGTCTAGCCCACACTCGAAGCAATTGTTATTTGCATAAAAACGTTTGGCTCTCGGAATCATCTCTCTCTCTCTCTTCTCTCTCTCTCTCTCTCTCTCTCTCTCTCTCTCTCTCTCTCTCTCTCTCTCTCACCGTCTCCCTCCCTCTCCCTCTCCCCCCTTACATTATTTGCATTCCTCAGGCCTCCCCGTCCCGTTTCCGAAATTTTCATATCTTTGTATTTTTCTCTAAGAAGGTCAGATAACTTTACAGATGGGATAATGGACATCGACCCACCTATATATGTAGTGTCGGCCTTATGGTCTCTTACAAGGGTGCGTGATAGCCCTATGGTGGGGCGGGGATAAGAAAGGCGCCCCTAAGTTCCACTGAATGTTGTAGGAGGTCGCTCAAGCGGATTGAGTGGCTACACTAGAAACCTTTAAGTTATGGGTACAAAATTTTCATTTTTTTTTAATCCTTAAATTATTGTTGCATATGAAAGGTAATTTTATTAGAAACAATTTTTTTTAAATAGCTTCAAAAATAAGGGAGATATTATTTTTTAAATTATTTTTTAATTCCGCATTTTTGGCTAGACTTTAACCATAACAAAATGTTAGATTTAAGGGTGGTAATTTGAAAAGATTTTGGTAAAGAATACACACAAACTCCAAACCACTGCTCCAATTTTATTGAAAATTTGAATACTTGGGTTTTATGGATCAACAAATTACATGAGCATGTTAAAAACAATGTGTGACATCTCCATCATACCATATTTGCCTTTTCATGGCACCTATTAAGTTGTCAATTTTCAGATTATCATCAATAAAATCCAAACCTGGCCCAACTGACATGCAACTTGGCATGTGAAGGTTTTATGGGTCAACAAATCACCTGAGCATGTCATTAACATTGTAGGACCTTCTTCTTATACCATTCTTACTAACATCTATCATGTTGCCATGGCAACTGTTGTCAATTTAGAAATAATCAATAAAATCCAAACCATTGGCCCAATTGGCATGTGAAGGTTTTATGGGTCAACAAATCACCTGAGCATGTCATTAACATTGAAGGACCTTCTTCTTATACCATTCCTACTAACATCTATCATGTTGCCTTGGCAACTGTTGTCAATTGAGAAATAATCAATAAAATCCAAACCACTGGCCCAACTGACACGCAACTTGACATATAAAGGTTTTATGGGTCAACAAATCACCTGAGCATGTCATTAACATTGCAGGACCTTCTTCTTATACCATTCTTACTAACACCTATCATGTTGCCATGGCAACTGTTGTCAATTTAGAAATAATCAATAAAATCCAAACCGCTGGCCCATGTGAAGGTTTTTTGGGTCAACAAATCTCTTGAGCATGTCAAAAACAATGCATGACCTTCCTTTTATACTGTTCTTACTAACACCTATCATGTTGCCATGGCAACTGTTGTCAATTTAGAAATAATCAATAAAATCCAAACCGCTGGCCCAACTGACATGCAACTTGACATGTGAAGGTTTTTTGGGTCAACAAATCTCCTGAGCATGTCAAAAACAAGGCATAACCTTCCTTTTATACTGTTCTTACTAACATCTATCATGTTGCCGTGGCGACTGTTGTCAATTTAGAAATAATCAATAAAATCCAAACCGCTGGCCCAACTGACATGCAACTTGACATGTGAAGGTTTTATGGGTCAACAAATCACCTGAGCATATCAAAAACAAGGTATAACCTTCCTTTTATACTGTTCTTACTAACACTTATCATGTTGCCGTGGCAACTGTTGTCAATTTAGAAATAATCAATAAAATCCAAGCTGCTGGCCCAACTGACATGCAACTTGGCATGTGAAGGTTTTATGGGTCAATAAAACACCTGAGCATATCAAAAACAATGCAGGACCTTCCTTTTATACTGTTCTTACTAACATCTATCATGTTGCCATGGCAACTGTTGTCAATTTAGAAATAATCAATAAAATCCAAATCACTGGCCCAACTGACATGCAACTTGGCATGTGAAGGTTTTATGGGTCAACAAATCACCTGAGCATATCAAAAACAATGCAGGACCTTCCTTTTATACTGTTCTTACTAACATCTATCATGTTGCCATGGCAACTGTTGTCAATTTAGAAATAATCAATAAAATCCAAACCGCTGGTCCAACTGACATGGAACTTGGCATGTGAAGGTTTTATGGGTCAAAAAATCACCTGAGAATATCAAAAACAATGCAGGACCTTCCTTTTATACTGTTCTTACTAATATATATCATGTTGCCATGGCAACTGTTGTCAATTTAGAAATAATCAATAAAATCCAAACCGCTGGCCCAACTGACATGCAACTTGACATGTGAAGGTTTTATGGGTCAACAAATCACCTGAGCATATCAAAAGGAATGCAGGACCTTCCTCTTACACCGTTCTTACCAACACCTATCACGTTGCCATGGCAACGATATGTCGAGTAGGCATCTAAGCTTCAAGATTCTTAAATTGCACAGCTGCGCTATTACGAACGATTTCAAAGTTAGTCATATACGGTAGAATAGAGGCTAATAAACAACATTATTAAAATAAATATTATATATTTTAGTTTGTTGCCTTTAGATTTTTACTCGGAAAACTAATTTACCAAGGCTAATATAAAAAATTGCGTTGAAATCGGTGAGAATTAGTCAAGTTTTGAAGAAGTGGGCATACACTTGTTTAACAATAAGATAATTTTAATACCCTGAGAATGTGCTGGACGCTCCAAGCATTCAAACTAAGTCAAACAAAAATCAAAATCCAACGGGGCGCAAAAGATGGTGATAGCGGCGCCGCGTATGGTTTCACGCGTGATTATATGCCAATATGTATTGCAATGAAGCTCAAATGTCGATTAACCAACGATCTTAAGCTTCTCATTTCCGGGAGAAAATAGGTTAAAAAAAAACATGGCTTTTTAATTTACAATATTTGTTATTGAGGCGTTACCTTAATATTTTTTACCCGGGAAACTATTTTGCCGAGGTTGATAACCAAACTTTCTTTTAAATTGGTGAAAATTTCTTTGTATTTCAAGAATTG
The DNA here is from genome assembly GCF_046742065.1 of Oratosquilla oratoria. Classification (NCBI taxonomy): domain Eukaryota; kingdom Metazoa; phylum Arthropoda; class Malacostraca; order Stomatopoda; family Squillidae; genus Oratosquilla; species Oratosquilla oratoria. Next base: position 53,508,003 of record NC_134796.1, read on the forward strand.
GGCATACAGTTGCACAACAACAAGATTATTTGAATACCCTGTGCATGCGCTGAACGATGCAAGCATTCAAACTGAGACATACTTATTTAAACGGGGCGCAAAAGATTACGTTGTAAACAGTACACGTGCGATGGTGGCGCCACGAGCGGATGCGCCCGTATCTACAATATAAGATGAAGATACTTATATACAAAGAAGACTACATGTATATATGTACAAAAGGGCGTTTCCCCCTCATAAGAGGGGTGGCCTAATCAAAGCACTACATATACATTCGTTGTTCCTTTTATCTCAGGACCTTGAGGATGAAGGGTCATCCCTGTTTCCCGTCACACGGCTCGTCGGGTAAGGACAGTGTAGTTCTATGTAAGTTATATTCCAGGGACTTTTTGGGTTAGGAGGGATGCTCCTACGGACCAGAGTCACATATAATAATCTATATATTAATACACTTGTAACTATCTATGTGTGTCACGCGGTGACTTCACGGCAACGAAGCCTTCGAAAATTGCTGACGACTGATTGGCTGCGAGCGAAGCGAGAGTGGTGACGTCACGGCAATGGAGACGACTTGTTGGCCGAGAGCGGTGATGTCACGGCAAAAAGGAGACTACTGATTGGCTGCCAACTAAGCGACAATAGTGACGTCACGGCAACGGAGACGACTTATTGGCCGAGAGCGGTGACGTCACGTCGCTTCAGCGCGTCCGACACACAATATAAGGCGTCAGATAACAATGAAAATTACGATGTTATTTACCTTGACTTTAGCAAAGCGTTCGACAAGGTGCACACTAGAGACTACTAAATAAAATCAAAGCCCATGGCATAGGAGGAAAAGTGTTAGAATGGATTAGAGCTTGGATTAGTAACAGAAAACAGCAGGTCACCATAGATGGAATTAAATCTAGGTGGGGCAATGTTACTAGCGGGGTCCCCCAGGGCTCGGTTTTGGGTCCCTTGTTGTTCATTATGTACATAACCAACTTGGACGATGGGATAAATAGTGATGTTAGTAAGTTTGCGGACGACACTAGAATAGGACGCCTAATTAGGTCAGGAGACAACGCCCAGATTCTGCAGAATGATCTTAATAAACTGTTAACATGGTCGGTGAAATGGCAAATGAACTTCAATATCTCTAAGTGTAGCGTGTTAAACGTAGGGCTACACAACCCCGAAAATAGATACGACTTAGATAACACGTTTTTAGAAAAATCTGAGTGGGAGAGGGACTTGGGAGTTCTGGTGAGTTCGGACCTTAAAACCAGGAAGCAGTGCATTAGCGCCAGAAATAAGACTAACAGAGCATTAGACTTCATTGCTATGACGGTAACGAATAGAAGTGCATAGGTAATTATTAAACTCTATCTAGCGATAGTTAGACCCATCCTTGACTATGCGGTACATTTTCGGTCTCCGTCCTACAGAATGGACATAAATTCACTAGAATCAGTACAGAGAAGAATGACCAAAATGATACAAGGACTCGGAAATTTGCCTTACGAAGAGAGGCTTAGGCACCTAAACTTACACTCTCTGGAAAGACGCAGAGTGCAGGGTGATCTAATAGAAGTGTTCAAGTGGATCAAAGGCTATAACAAGGGTGATGCAAACAAGGTCATCATAATAAAACAACAGGGCAGGACTCGCAGTAATGGGTATAAAGTGGACAAATTTAGATTTAAGAAGGAAATAGGCAAGAATTGGTTTACTAATAGGGTGGTCGATGAATGGAATAAACTTAGTAACCATGTAGTAAGCGCTGAAACTATCAGTTGTTTTAAAAAACGATTAGACAACTTTATGGATGGGGATGACAGGTGGTGATGGATACGGAGCTGCCTAGTGTAGGCCTTATGGTCTCTTGCAGTCTCCTTTATTCTTATGTTCTTATGACACGACGTCACGGTGCAAAGGAATCGAAGTAGTTTTATTCTGGCTAAAGACAGACGATTTATTCACCTATTTATCACATTCTTTCGATAAATGAAATATTAAAAAAGGCATTTATTCAAAGCTTAACATGTGACGTCATGTCGCGTTGCTTTCTGAGCTCCTGACAGAACTTCACGAAAGTAAGTAGATGAATAGATAAATAAATAAATAAATAAAGAAAGAAACAGTATTCAAACGTCTATACATTTTTAATCATAGGTTACATGAAGATAATCAAACGTCTATAAATGTTTATTGTGACATGACATAAACGATTAGATTTTTGTTGTTGCCTTTATGATTGACCTAACGAGAAAGAGAAAGAGAGAGACGACGGGAGAATTTGACGACAACGTCGGGAGACTTTGACGACTCCTTTTGGAGACTGAAGACTCCTTCGGGAGATTTTGAAGACTCCTTCGTAAATCCCGTGGAATTTTCACGGGTCCTGCTAGTAGTAGCAAGTAGAATAAATAGATGAATAGATAAAAAGTGGCCTTAACCGTATATTGTACAAAATAGACGAAGGACAAATGAAAGCTGGAAGACGAAAACAAGAAAGAGAATACGTGTAATGGATTCCAGGAATGGTAATAAAGAAATAGTCCCTGAAGAAAAAGGATGATAATGGTACTGATAATCACGATAAAAAGACTGGAAGTGCTAATGGATGGGATCGTTTTTTATATGCATTTTCGGCTGTCGCCAGACGATTTTATTCAGCTGAGGGAAATATCCCATTAGAGTGTAAATGTTTCGCCAGATGCTTTAGGCATTAGTTTCGTAAAAAATGATCTTCTGTTTATGATTTAGTGTAAGAAATTCATGAAGTTATTTATAAGTTATTTTTCTTGCCTTGAGTCCAGGCATCTTCCTCGATGCTTGTAAGTGTAGCTCGTTCCTTTGGAGTTGGATTGAGGATTTTTTCGACAAGAGTAAAGGCTTCTTCGGAGAGTGATTCCCATAGTCGTTGTTCTCGCATTTGAGAAGTCACCTTGAACATGACTGAGGAGGACCAAATCTCGTATTTGGAGTTACCGTCGACGGCTCTTTTCCAAGGACATCGTGTAGTGAGGAGTTTGAACAAGATGATCCCGCAGGACCAGATATCGGCCTGGTCTCCCATATAACGTCTCTTGAAGACTTCAGGAGCCATGTAGGCCATAGTCCCGTATTTGCGGGTCAGGTACTGTCCTTCCACAAACTCACACGCGAGACCGAAGTCACCGATCTTTACAACGTCGGAACCCGACAGAAGAAGATTTCCGGGCTTCAGGTCTCGGTGAGTGATGTGGAGCGAATGGAGGTATTTAACTCCTTCCATCAACTGTACAAAGTAGAAACGAACTTTTTCCTCGGAGAGTCCGTTGTGTTTGAGCTTCTCGCTCAAAGAACCACCAGGGGCATACTCAAGGAAGACGTACAAGTATTCTTCGTTGGTATCTTCGCCCAGGAAGGTGATAATGTTAGTGTGGTCCAGCTTCTTATGAATTTTGATCTCTTCTTGTTGCCAATCGATTCGAATGATCTTGATCG
>NC_134796.1:53521476-53528976 GCF_046742065.1 Oratosquilla oratoria
ACTAGGAGCTATATGGCTCCCGAAGTCTTCAAGAGACGTTACATGGGAGACCAGGCCGATATCTGGTCCTGCGGGATCATCTTGTTCCAACTCCTCACTACACGATGTCCTTGGGGAAGAGCCGTCGGGGGAAACTCGAACTACGTGATTTGGTCCTCCTCAGTCATGTTCAAGGTGACTTCTGAAATGCGAGAAGAGCGACTATGGGAATCACTCTCCGAGGAAGCCTTTACTCTTATCGAAAAAATGCTCAATCCAACTCCAAAGGAACGAGCCACACTTACAAGCATCGAGGAAAATGCCTGGACTCAAGGCTGATGCAAGAAAAATAACTTATAAATAACTTAAGGAATTTCTTAAACTAAATCATAAACAGAGGATTATTTCTTTACGAAACTAATGCCTAAAGCATCTGGCGAAACATTTCTACTCTAATGGGATATTTCCCTCAGCTGAATAAAATCGTCTGGCGACAGCCGAAAATGCATATAAAAAACGATCCCATCAATTAGCACTTCCGGTCTTTTTATCGTGATTATCAGTACCATTATCATCCTTTTTCTTGAGGGACTATTTTTTTCATTACCATTCCTGGAAGCCATTACACGTATTCTCTTTCTTGTTTTCGTCTTCCATCTTTCCTTTGCCCTTCGTCTATTTTGTACAATATACGGTTAATTCCATTTTTTATCTATTCATTTATTTATTCTATTTACTACAATTATTACGTTTGACTCTCGTCCGTAGGAGTATCCCTCCTAACCCAAAAAGTCCCTAGAATATAAACTGCATAGAACTAATCTGTTCTTACCCGACCAGCCGTGTGACGGGACCCAGGGATGACCCTTCATCCACAAGGTCCTGAGGCGGGAGGAACAACGAATGTACATGTAGTGCTTTGATTAGGCCACCCCTCTTATGAGGGGGAAACGCCCTTCTGTACATATATATGTATATACATGTAGTCTTTCTTTGATCACAAGTATCTTGACCTTAACACTTCGAACTTCCAGTAAATGCACAATGAAGCTCTTGTTACTGCTTATTAGTTCTGTGCTCGACTACACTTTTCTTTTGTAAGATTGGATTCGTCTTTTAATCTTAATCTAATTCTCTCTCCTAAGAAATCCTTCCCGGTCGCATATAACACAACCGCCTTATCATCTCATTAGGTCAAGTGTTATTATCTTGTATTTGTTTAATCTAAATCCTGGAAGACACATTTTCCCTACGTGACTCCTTCGTTCCACCTATCGGAAGTCATGCTTGTTTTTTTTTTTGCAATAAGCTTGTCTAGCCTACACTCGAAGCAATTGCTATTTGCATAAAAACGTTTGGTTCTCTCGGAATCATCTCTCTCTCTCTCTCTCTCTCTCTCTCTCTCTCTCTCTCTCTCTCTCTCTCTCTCTCTCTCTCTCTCTCTCATCCTCTCTCACCGTCTCCCTCCCTCTCACTCTCCCACTTACATTATTTGCATTCCTCAGACCTCCCCGTCCCGTTTCCGAAATTTTCATTTCTTTGTATTTTTCTCTAAGAAGGTTACATAACTTTACAGATGGGATAATGGACATCGACCTACCTATATATGTAGTGTAGGTTTTATTGTCTCTTACAAGGGTGCGTGATAGCCCTATGGTGGGGCGGGGATAAGAAAGGCGCCCCTAAGTTCCACTGAATGTTGTAGGAGGTCGCTCAAGCGGATTGAGTGGCTACACTAGAAACCTTTAAGTTATGGGTACAAAATTTTCATTTTTTTTTAATCCTTAAATTATTGTTGCATATGAAAGGTAATTTTATTAAAAACAAATTTTTTGAAATAGCTTCAAAAATAAGGGAGATATTATTTTTTAAATTATTTTTTAATTCCGCATTTTTGGCTAGACTTTACCATAACAAAATGTTAGATTTAAGGGTGGTAATTTGAAAAGATTTTGGTAAAGAATATACACAAACTCCAAACCACTGCTCCAATTTTATTGAAATTTTGAATACTTGGGTTTTATGGATCAACAAATTACATGAGCATGTTAAAAACAATGTGTGACATCTCCATCATACCATATTTGCCTTTTCATGGCACCTATTAAGTTGTCAATTTTCAGATTATCATCAATAAAATCCAAACCTGGCCCAACTGACATGCAACTTGGCATGTGAAAGTTTTATGGGTCAACAAATCACCTGAGCATGTCATTAACATTGCAGGACCTTCTTCTTATACCATTCTTACTAACATCTATCATGTTGCCATGGCAACTGTTGTCAATTTAGAAATAATCAATAAAATCCAAACCATTGGCCCATTTGGCATGTGAAGGTTTTATGGGTCAACAAATCACCTGAGCATGTCATTAACATTGAAGGACCTTCTTCTTATACCATTCCTACTAACATCTATCATGTTGCCTTGGCAACTGTTGTCAATTGAGAAATAATCAATAAAATCCAAACCACTGGCCCAACTGACACGCAACTTGACATATAAAGGTTTTATGGGTCAACAAATCACCTGAGCATGTCATTAACATTGCTGGACCTTCTTCTTATACCATTCTTACTAACACCTATCATGTTGCCATGGTAACTGTTGTCAATTTAGAAATAATCAATAAAATCCAAACCGCTGGCCCATGTGAAGGTTTTTTGGGTCAACAAATCTCCTGAGCATGTCAAAAACAATGCATGACCTTCCTTTTATACTGTTCTTACTAACACCTATCATGTTGCCATGGCAACTGTTGTCAATTTAGAAATAATCAATAAAATCCAAACCGCTGGCCCAACTGACATGCAACTTGACATGTGAAGGTTTTTTTGGTCAACAAATCTCCTGAGCATGTCAAAAACAAAGCATAACCTTCCTTTTATACTGTTCTTACTAACACCTATCATGTTGCCGTGGCAACTGTTGTCAATTTAGAAATAATAAATAAAATCCAAACCGCTGGCCCAACTGACATGCAACTTGACATGTGAAGGTTTTATGGGTCAGCAAATCACCTGAGCATATCAAAAACAAGGTATAACCTTCCTTTTATACTGTTCTTACTAACACTTATCATGTTGCCGTGGCAACTGTTGTCAATTTAGAAATAATAAAATCCAAACCGCTGGCCCAACTGACATGCAACTTGGCATGTGATGGTTTTATGGGTCAACAAATCACCTGAGCATATCAAAAACAATGCAGGACCTTCCTTTTATACTGTTCTTACTAACATCTATCATGTTGCCGTGGCAACTGTTGTCCATTCATATATAATAAATAAAATCCAAACCGCTGGCCCAACTGACATGCAACTTGGCATGTGAAGGTTTTATGGGTCAACAAATCACCTGAGCATATAAAAACAATGCAGGGCCTTTCTTTTATACTGTTCTTACTAACATCTATCATGTTGCCATGATAACTGTTGTCAATTTGAAATAATCAATAAAATCCAAACCACTGGCACAACTGACATGCAATTTGGCATGAGAAGGTTTTATGGGTCAACAAATCACCTGAGCATATCAAAAACAATGCAGGACCTTCCTTTTATACTGTTCTTACTAACATCTATCATGTTGCCGTGGCGACTGTTGTCAATTTAGAAATAATCAATAAAATCCAAACCGCTGGCCCAACTGACATGCAACTTGACATGTGAAGGTTTTATGGGTCAACAAATCACCTGAGCATATCAAAAGGAATGCAGGACCTTCCTCTTACACCGTTCTTACCAACACCTATCACGTTGCCATGGCAACGATATGTCGAGTAGGCATCTAAGCTTCAAGATTCTTAAATTGCACAGCTGCGCTATTACGAACGATTTCAAAGTTGCTCATATACGGTAGAATAGAGGCTAATAAACAACATTATTAAATTAAATATTATATATTTTAGTTTGTTGCCTTTAGATTTTTACTCGGAAAACTAATTTACCAAGGCTAATATAAAAAATTGCGTTGAAATCGGTGAGAATTAGTCAAGTTTTGAAGAAGTGGGCATACACTTGTTTAACAATAAGATAATTTTAATACCCTGAGAATGTGCTGGACGCTCCAAGCATTCAAACTAAGTCAAACAAAAATCAAAATCCAGCGGGGCGCAAAAGATGGTGATAGCGGCGCCGCGTATGGTTTCACGCGTGATTATATGCCAATATGTATTGCAATGAAGATCAAATGTCGATTAACCAACGATCTTAAGCTTCTCATTTCCGGGAGAAAATAGGTTAAAAAAACATGGCTTTTTAACTTACAATATTTGTTATTGAGGCGTTACCTTAATATTTTTTACCCGGGAAACTATTTTGCCGAGGTTGATAACCAAACTTTCTTTTAAATTGGTGAAAATTTGTTTGTATTTCAAGAATTGGGCATACACTTGCACAACAACAAGATAATTTGAATACCCTGTGCATGCGCTGAACGATGCAAGCATTCAAACTGAGACATACTTATTTAAACGGGCCGCAAAAGATTGCGTTGTAAACAGTACACGTGCGATGGTGGCGCCACGAGCGGATGCGCCCGTATCTACAATATGATAAGATGAAGATACTTATATACAAAGAAGACTACATGTATATATGTACAAAAGGGCGTTTCCCCCTCATAAGAGGGGTGGCCTAATCAAAGCACTACATATACATTCGTTGTTCCTTTCATCTCAGGACCTTGAGGATGACGGGTCATCCCTGTTTCCTGTCACACGGCTCGTCGGGTTAGGACAGTGTAGTTCTGTGTAAGTTATATTCAAGGAATTTTTTGGGTTAGGAGGGATACTCCTACGGACCAGAGTCACATATAATAATCTATATATTAATACACTTGTAAGTATCTATGTGTGTCACGCGGTGACTTCACGGCAACGAAGCCTTCGAAAATTGCTGACGACTGATTGGCTGCGAGCGAAGCGAGAGTGGTGACGTCACGGCAATGGAGACGACTTGTTGGCCGAGAGCGGTGATGTCACGGCAAAAAGGAGACTACTGATTGGCTGCCAGGTAAGCGACAATAGTGACGTCACGGCAACGGAGACGACTTATTGGCCGAGAGCGGTGACGTCACGTCGCTTCAGCGCGTCCGACACACGATATAAGGCGTCAGATAACAATGAAAATTACGATGTTATTTACCTTGACTTTAGCAAAGCGTTCGACAAGGTGCACACTAGAGACTACTAAATAAAATCAAAGCCCATGGCATAGGAGGAAAAGTGTTAGAATGGATTAGAGCTTGGATTAGTAACAGAAAACAGCAGGTCACCATAAATGGAATTAAATCTAGGTGGGGCAATGTTACTAGCGGGGTCCCCCAGGGCTCGGTTTTGGGTCCCTTGTTGTTCATTATGTACATAACCAACTTGGACGATGGGATAAATAGTGATGTTAGTAAGTTTGCGGACGACACTAGAATAGGACGCCTAATTAGGTCAGGAGACAACGCCCAGATTCTGCAGGATGATCTTAATAAATTGTTAACATGGTCGGTGAAATGGCAAATGAACTTCAATATCTCTAAGTGTAGCGTGTTAAACGTAGGGCTACACAACCCCGAAAATAGATACAACTTAGATAAGACGTTTTTAGAAAAATCTGAGTGCGAGAGGGACTTGGGAGTTCTGGTGAGTTCGGACCTTAAAACCAGGAAGCAGTGCATTAGCGCCAGAAATAAGAATAACAGAGCATTAGGCTTCATTGCTATGACGGTAACGAATAGAAGTGCAGAGGTAATTATTAAACTCTATCTAGCGATAGTTAGACCCATCCTTGACTATGCGGTACATTTTCGGTCTCCGTCCTACAGAATGGACATGAATTCACTAGAATCAGTACAGAGAAGAATGACCAAAATGATACAAGGAGTCGGAAATTTGCCTTACGAAGAGAGGCTTAGGCACCTAAACTTACACTCTCTGGAAAGACCCAGAGTGCAAGGTGATCTAATAGAAGTGTTCAAGTGGATCAAAGGCTATAACAAGGGTGATGCAAACAAGGTCATCATAATAAAACAACAGGGCAGGACTCGCAGTAATGGGTATAAAGTGGACAAATTTAGATTTAAGAAGGAAATAGGCAAGAATTGGTTTACTAATAGGGTGGTCGATGAATGGAATAAACTTAGTAACCATGTAGTAAGCGCTGAAACTATCAGTTGTTTTAAAAAACGATTAGACAACTTTATGGATGGGGATGACAGGTGGTGATGGATACGGAGCTGCCTAGTGTAGGCCTTATGGTCTCTTGCAGTCTCCTTTATTCTTATGTTCTTATGACACGACGTCACGGTCCAAATGAATCGAAGTAGTTTTATTCTGGCTAAAGACAGACGATTTATTCACCTATTTATCACATTCTTTCGATAAATGAAATATTAAAAAAGGCATTTATTCAAAGCTTAACATGTGACGTCATGTCGCGTTGCTTTCTGAGCTCCTGACAGAACTTCACGAAAGTAAGTAGATGAATAGATAGATAAATAAATAAATAAATAAATAAACAGTATTCAAACGTCTATACATTTTTAATCATAGGTTACATGAAGATAATCAAACGTCTATAAATGTTTATTGTGACATGACATAAACGATTAGATTTTTGTTGTTGCCTTTATGATTGACCTAACGAGAAAGAGAAAGAGAGAGACGACGGGAGAATTTGACGACAACGTCGGGAGACTTTGACAACTCCTTTTGGAGACTGAAGACTCCTTCGGGAGATTTTGAAGACTCCTTCGTAAATCCCGTGGAATTTTCACGGGTCCTGCTAGTAGTAGCAAGTAGAATAAATAGATGAATAGATAAAAAGTGGCCTTAACCGTATATTGTACAAAATAGACGAAGGACAAATGAAAGCTGGAAGACGAAAACAAGAAAGAGAATACGTGTAATGGATTCCAGGAATGGTAATAAAGAAATAGTCCCTGAAGAAAAAGGATGATAATGGTACTGATAATCACGATAAAAAGACTGGAAGTGCTAATGGATGGGATCGTTTTTTATATGCATTTTCGGCTGTCGCCAGACGATTTTATTCAGCTGAGGGAAATATCCCATTAGAGTAGAAATGTTTCGCCAGATGCTTTAGGCATTAGTTTCGTAAAAAATGATCTTCTGTTTATGATTTAGTGTAAGAAATTCATGAAGTTATTTATAAGTTATTTTTCTTGCCTTGAGTCCAGGCATTTTCCTCGATGCTTGTAAGTGTAGCTCGTTCCTTTGGAGTTGGATTGAGCATTTTTTCGACAAGAGTAAAGGCTTCTTCGGAGAGTGATTCCCATAGTCGTTTTTCTCGCATTTGAGAAGTCACCTTGAACATGACTGAGGAGGACCAAATCTCGTATTTCGAGTTTCCGTCGACGGCTCTTTTCCAAGGACATCGTGTAGTGAGGAGTTTGAACAAGATGATCCCGCAGGACCAGATATCGGCCTGGTCTCCCATATAACGTCTCTTGAAGACTTCAGGAGCCATGTAGGCCATAGTCCCGTATTTGCGGGTCAGGTACTGTCCT
>NC_134796.1:53538976-53548976 GCF_046742065.1 Oratosquilla oratoria
TATTATTTATTTGTTTATTTCATGAGCGATGAAGTAATATTGTCTGAACCCTTTTTTTTCAAAAATTTTGGGACTCTTTTTGGGTGGAGGGTGTTATCATATATCCAGGTTTTTTTGACACATTGTTCTGTATAAATCGCCTCCGCCAAATTACTCTTGTGATTTTGTCGAGATGAGAATCAACGAGTTAACCAGCGACTTCGGCGATTTGCTTGACATCACCGAGATCACGAAGGAAGAACAAGGCACTTCGAGGGACTCGCCCAAGGACATCGAACTCGCAGGAGGATCCTTCGTCAGTGACTTCAACCAAAAAGAAGTCTCAACCAAGGTCGAAGAGACTATCAAGAAACGAAAAATTTCCGATTCCGAAGAAGAGGAATCATGCATCGGAAATAAGAAAATGAAAGTTTCTGATGTTTTTGATCCCCAAAGCAAATGGAAAGAGATCAGTTTGCTTGGGAGTGGTAGTTTCGGATCTGTCCAGCTTGTGGAAAACGCTTCTTCGGGTCTTCTGTGTGCCAGGAAATCGATCAAGATCGTTCAAATCGATAGGCAACAAGAAGAGATCGAAATTCATAAGAAGCTGGACCACGATAAGATTATCACCTTCCTGGGCGAAGATGTCAAGGAAGAATACTTGTACATCTTCCTTGAGTATGCCCCTGGTGGTTCTTTGAATGAGAAAATCGGCGACAAAGGAATCTCCGAGGACAAAGTCCGTTTCTACTTCGTACAATTGATCGAAGGAGTTAAATACCTTCATTCGCTCCACATCACTCACCGAGACCTGAAGCCCGAAAATCTTCTTGTGTCGGGTTCCGACGTTGTAAAGATCGGTGACTTCGGTCTCGCGTGTGAGTTCGTGGAAGGACAGTTCCTGACCCGCAGATGCGGTACTAGGAGCTATATGGCTCCCGAAGTCTTCAAGAGACGTTACATGGGAGACCAGGCCGATATCTGGTCCTGCGGGATCATCTTGTTCCAACTCCTCACTACACGATGTCCTTGGGGAAGAGCCGTCGGGGGAAACTCGAACTACGTGATTTGGTCTTCCTCAGTCATGTTCAAGGTGACTTCTGAAATGCGAGAAGAGCGACTATGGGAATCACTCTCCGAGGAAGCCTTTACTCTTGTCGAAAAAATGCTCAATCCAACTCCAAAGGAACGAGCCACACTTACAAGCATCGAGGAAAATGCCTGGACTCAAGGCTGATGCAAGAAAAATAACATATAAATAACTTCACGAATTTCTTACACTAAATCATAAACAGAGGATTAATTTTTACGAAACTAATGCCTAAAGCATCTGGCGAAACATTTCTACTCTAATGGGATATTTCCCTCAGCTGAATAAAATCGTCTGTAAAAAACTATCCCATCCATTAGCACTTCCGGTCTTTTTTTTCGTGATTATCAGTACCATTATCATCCTTTTTCTTCAGAGACTATTTTTTTCATTACCATTCCTGGAATCCATTACACGTATTCTCTTTCTTATTTTCGTCTTCCATCTTTCCTTTGCCCTTCGTCTATTTTGTACAATACACGGTTAAGTCCATTTTTTATCTATTCATTTATTTATTCTATTTACTATTATCATTATGTGTGACTCTGGTCCGTAGGAGTATCTCTCCTAACCCAAAAAGTCCCTAGAATATAACCCAAAAAGTCCCTAGAATATAACCTGCATAGAACTACACTGTCCTTACCCGACGAGCCGTGTGACGGGACCCAGGGATGACCCTTCATCCACAAGGTCCTGAGGCGGGAGGAACAACGAATGTATATGTAGTGCTTTGATTAGGCCACCCCTCTTATGAGGGGGAAACGCCCTTTTGTACATATATATGTATATACATGTAGTCTTTCTTTGATCACAAGTATCTTCACCTTAACACTTCGAACTTCCAGTAAATGCACTATGAAGCTCTTGTTACTGCTTATTAGTTCTGTGCTCGACTACACTTTTCTGTTGTAAGATTGGATTCGTCTTTTAATCTTAATCTAATTCTCTCTCCTAAGAAATTCTTCCCGTCGCATATAACGCAGCCTTATCATCTCATAAGGTCAAGTTTTATTATCTTGTATTTGTTTAATCTATATCCTGGAAGACACATTTTCCCTACGTGATTCCTTCGTTCCACCTATCGGAAGTCATGCTTTTTTTTTTTTTTTTTTTTTTTTTTTTTCAATAAACTTGTCGAGCCCACACTCGAAGCAATTGTTATTTGCATAAAAACGTTTTGCTCTCTTGGAATCATCCCTCCCTCTCTGTCTCTCGTCCTCTTCCTCTCTCTCACCATCTCCCTCCCTCTCCCTCTCCCCCTTACATTATTTGTATTCCACAGGCCTCCCCGTCCCATTTCCGAAATTTTCATTTCTTTGTATTTTTCTCTAAGAAGGTCAGATAACTTTACAGATGGGATAATGGACATCGACCCACCTATATATGTAGTGTCGGCCTTATGGTCTCTTGCAGTCTCCTCCATTCTTAAGTTCCTGTAATCTTTAGTCCTTTACTTCCTTCCATGGTTATTGACAAGGGTGCGTGATAGCCCTATGGTGGGGCGGGGATAAGAAAGGGGCCGCTAAGTTCCATTGAATGTTGTAGGAGGTCGCTCAAGAGGGTTGAGTGGCTACACTAGAAACTTTATACCTTCGGACCATTTTTCCAGTTCTTCGTCTTTCTCTCTTTTATTTCTCTACGTAGTTGTTGTCGTTTCCTGGAAGAGGCTGGATGACCGCATCGCAGATAACTGTCCAGGATGCAACACTTCACCCCCATACTATACAACAAATTATGGAAGACTGCATTGCACACAATGACGCAAGCCGACAACACAATGTACACTCTATAGAGGACTTGTGGGGAGAACCCCGTTCCACCCGGAGCGTTCCACAGGGAGACGGGACTGCTCGGCCAGACACTCCAGGAAACGGCAACAACTACGAAGAGAAATTAAAGAGAGGCAGACGAAGAACTGGAAAAAAGTAGCCTAGTAGGTAAAGGTTTCTAGTGTAGCCACTCAACCCTCTTGAGTGACCTCCTACAACATGCAGGGGAACTTATGGGCGTCATTCTTATCCCCACCCGATCATAGGGCTATCACACATCCATGTCAATAGCCATGGAAGGAAATAAAGGACTAAAGAACACAGGAACTTAAGAATGGAGGAGACTACAAGAGACCATAAGGCCTACACTATATAGGTGGTTCGATGTCCATTATCCCATCCACAGAAAAATACAAAGAAATGAAAATTTCGAAAACGGGACGTGGAGGTCTGAGGAATGCAAATAATATAAGGGGGGAAAGGGAGAGGGAGAGAGGGAGGGCGAGAGAGAGACAATAGAGAGAAAGAGAGAGAGAGAGAGAAAGAGAGAGAGCCAAACGTTTTTATGCAAATTGCAATTGCTTCGGGTGTAAGCAAGACAAGCTTATTGCAAAAAATAAGCATGACTTCCGATAGGTGGAACGAAGGAGTCACGTATGAAAAACGTGTCTTCCAGGATATAAATTAAACAAATACAAGATAATAACACTTGAACTGATGAGATGATAAGATTGTGTTATATGCGACGGGGAAGAATTTCTTAGGAGAGGGAATTAGATTAAGATTAAACGATGAATCCAATCTTACAAGAGTAAAACGTAGTCAAGCATAGAAGTAATAAGGAATAACAAGAGCTTCATAGTGGAAGTTCAATATGTTAAGATGAAGATACTTATATACAAAGAAAGACTACATGTATATATATTCAACAATAACAAGAGCTTCATAGTGCATTTACTGGAAGTTCGAAGTGTTAAGATGAATATACTTGTGATCAAAGAAACCCTACATGTATATGCATATATATATATGTACAAAAGGGCGTTTCCCCCTCATAAGAGGGGTGGCCTAATGAAAGCACTACATATACATTCGTTGTTCCTTTCATCTCCGGACCTTGAGGATGAAGGGTCATCCCTGTTTCCCGTCACACGGCTCGTCGGGTAAGGACAGTGTAGTTCTATGCAGGTTATATCCTGGGGAGTTTTTGGGTTAGGAGGGGTACTCCTACGGACCAGAGTCACACATAATAATCTATATATTAATACGCTTGTAAGTATCTATGTGTGTCACGCGGTGACGTCACGGCAACGAAGCCTTCCAAAATTGCTGACAACTGATTGGGTGCGAGCGAAGCGAGAGTGGTGACGTCACGGCAACGGAGACGACTTGTTGGCCGAGAGTGGTGACGTCACGGCAAAAAGGAGACTACTGATTGGCTGCCAGGTAAGCGACAATAGTGACGTCACGGCAACGGAGACGACTTATTGGCCGAGAGTGGTGACGTCACGTCGCTTCAGTGCGTCCGACACACGATATAAGGCGTCAGATAACAATGAAAATTACGAATGTCTGAAAAAGGGAGGTACAGTGATGGTGGACTTGCTGGTGAGGTTATTTAATGTTTGCTGGAGAGAAGGTAGAGTGCCGGAGGACTGGAGGAGTGCCTGTATAGTTCCTCTTAACAAGGGAAAAGGGGACAAGTGCGAATGTAGTAGTTTCAGAGGGATTAGCTTGTTAAGTGTAGTTGGGAAGGCTTATGGGAGGATCTTGATTGAGAGGATTAGGAGAGGAACAGGAGTAATTGGTGAGGAACAGTGTGGATTTAGGACAGGTAGAGGTTGTGCAGATCAGATCTTTGTGGTAAGACAGATATGTGAGAAAGCTATAGGAAAGGAGAAGGATGTTTTTTGGGCTTTTATGGATCTGGAAAAGGCTTATGATAGGGTAGACAGAAAGGCACTGTGGGAGGTTATGCAGATATACTGGATAGGAGGAAAGCTTCTGGGAGCTGTCAAGAGTTTTTATGAGAGCAGTAGAGCTTGTGTCAGGATTGGAAATGGAGAGAGTGAGTGGTTGGAGGTAAAGGTGGGACTTCATCAAGGATGCGTTATGTCACCCTGGCTGTTCAACTTATACATGGATGAGGTAGTGCGAAAGGTAAATACAAGGGTGGTGGGCAAGGGATTGGAGATGGTTAAAGAAAATGGAGAAAAATGGACGGTGAGCCAGCTGTTGTTTGCGGACAACACAGCGCTTGTGGCAGGATCGGAGGAGGGATTGAGGAAGATAGTGACAGAGTTTGGGAGAGTATGTGATAGAAGAAAGCTAAAGATAAATGTGGGTAAAAGTAAGGTGATGAGATGTACAAGGGGTGAAAGTGTCAGTAATCTGGAAGTGAGCATTAAGGGAGAGCGACTGGAGGAAGTGGATAGTTTTAGATACTTGGGTGGAAATGTGGGAGGAAAAGGTGGAATGAAGGTGGAGGTAGAATGTAGATTGAGAGAAGTAAGTAAATGCCTTGGTGGATTAAAGAGTGTAATGAGGAATAGACATTTGGGAATGGATGCTAAGAGGAGACTGTATGAAGGAGTGATTGTGCCAACAGCACTGTATGGGGCAGAAACATGGAACATAAGAGAAGAGAGAAGGAGTTTGAATGTGTTTGAGATGAGGTGTCTGAGAAGTATGATGGGGGTTACTAGGCTAGATAGAGTGAGAAATGAGGAGGTGAGGAGTAAAACAGGGGTGAAAAAGGAGCTGGGAGATAGGGTTGATGAAAGAATATTAGGATGGTTTGGACACATGGAAAGATTGAGTGAAGAAAGACTAGTAAAAGAGGTATGGAAGGCAGATGTGGAGGGAGTGAACATGAGGGGACGTCCTAGGATGAGATGGATGGATGGGGTGAAGGGGGCTTTGGGGAAGAGGGGAATGTCTGTTGAGGAAGGACGGGAGAGGACAAAAGACGGGTGAATGGAGCATGGTTGTATATGGATGATGTGATTGTATGAGGTGGAATGGGTGGGGGGATGGGGGGTGAGGTAGTATGTGTGAGCAAAATTTGACGCAGCCCGAAGGGATTTCTCCCCGTCCTCTCCTTTTATGCAATGGGGGAACGGAGAGGGGGGGGTCGCCGATTTAATGAAGCATCCTTGCTGTGGATGTGCTGTGTCTTGCGACACTGCTTCTAACACAGGGCAGTGGACAAGGTGCAGAGATGCCCCGTCATCCAGGAGGTGATTAGCTAGGACGGAGGGTGGAGTGGTGTGGTGTGTATTGAGGGATGGAATGGGTGGAAATGATTTTATGCCTTTCCCTTTTTGGCTACCTCCCTTGTAAGGGGGAAAAAGCCTTGGTATATGTATGTATTTAACTTGACTTTAGCAAAGCGTTCGACAAGGTGCACCAGAGACTACTAAATAAAATCAAAGCCCATTGCATAGGAGGAAAAGTGTTAGAATGGATTAGAGCTTGGATTAGTAACAGAAAACAGTGGGTCACCATAAATGGAATTAAATCTAGGCGGGGCAATGTTACTAGCGGGGTCCCCCAGGGCTCGGTTTTGGGTCCCTTGTTGTTCCTTATGTACATAACCGACTTAGACGATGGGATAAATAGTGATGTTAGTAAGTTTGCGGACGACACTAGAATAGGACGCCTAATTAGGTCAGGAGACAACGCCCAGATTCTGCAGGATGATCTTAATAAATTGTGAATATGGTCGGTGAAATGGCAAATGAACTTCAATATCTCTAAGTGTAGCGTGTTAAACGTAGGGCTACACAACCCCGAAAATAGATACAACTTAGATAACACGTTTTTAGAAAAATCTGAGTGCGAGAGGGACTTGGGAGTTCTGGTGAGTCCGGACCTTAAAACCAGGAAGCAGTGCATTAGCGCCAGAAAAAAACAAAAACAAAAAACTAACGGCATTAGGCTTCATTGCTATGACGGTAACGAATAGAAGTGCAGAGGTAATTATCAAACTCTATCTAGCGATAGTTAGACCCATCCTTGACTATGCGGTACAGTTTTGGTCTCCGTCCTACAGAATGGACATAAATAGATAGAATCGGAAGAAAACAAATGAGTGAGGAGTTTAACAATTATTTTCTATCGGTGTTTACTAATGAGAGGTTAGATAAAGTACCGGGTCCAGACGAAATTTTTCCAAGAATGCTTAAAGAGTGTAAATTTGAAATCTGCAACCAGTTAACTGAAATATTCAATAAATCGGTAGATACTGGTTGTGTTCCAACTGCTTGGAAGCAGGCAAACGTTGTTCCTGTTTTTAAGAAGGGAGATAGATCGTCTATATGCAACTACAGGCCAATCAGTTTGACATCGGTTATAGGAAAAATGCTTGAATCAATAATAGTAAATAGACTCAGAGAACACATCGAAAGACATAATTTAATTCGCGATTCACAGCATAGTTTCTCCAAGGGTAAGTCATGTGTGACTAATCTTCTATTCTTTTGCAATGATAATTACCATGATATTTACCTTGACTTTAGCAAAGCGTACGACAAAGTGCCACACCAGAGACTACTAAATAAAATCAAAGCCCATGGCATAGGAGGAAAAGTGTTAGAATGGATTGAAGCTTGGGTTAGTAACAGAAAACAGCGGGTCACCATAAATGGAGTAATATCTAGGTGGGGCAATGTTACTAGTGGGGTCCCCCAGGGATTGGTTTTGGGTCCCTTGTTGTTCATTATGTATATCGATTTAGACGATGGGGTAAATAGTGATGTTAGTAAGTTCACGGATGACACTAAAATAGGTCGCCTAATTAGGTCAGGAGACAACGCCGAGATTCTGCAGGATGATCTTAACAAATTGTTCACATGGTCCGTGAAATGGGAAAATGACCTTCAATATCTCCAAATGTAGTGTGCTAAACGTAGGGGCTACACAACCCTGAAAATAGATACAGCTTAGATAACACGTTTTTAGAGAAAACTGAGTGCAAGAGAGACTTGGGAGTTCTGGTGAGTCCGGACCTTAAAACCAGGAAGCAGTGCATTAGCGCCAGAAATAAAGCTAACAGAACATTAGACTTCATTGCTAGGACGGTAACGAATAGAAGTGCAGAGGTAATTATTAAGCTCTATCTGGCGCTAGTTAGACCCATCCTTGACTATGCGGTACATTTATGGTCTCCGTTCTTCAGAATGGACATCAATTCACTAGAATCAGTACAGAGAGGAATGACCAAAATGATACAAGGAATCAGAAATTTGCCTTACGAAGAGAGGCTTAGGCACCTTAACTTACACTCTCTGGAAAGACGCAGAGTGCGGGGTGATCTAATAGAAGTGTTCAAGTGGATCAAAGGCTATAACAAGGGTGATGCAAACAAGGTCATCATATTAAAACAACAGGGCAGGACTTGCAGTAATGAATTTAAACTGGACAAATTTAGATTTAAGAAGGAAATGGCAAGAATTGGTTTACTAATACAGTGGTCAATGAATAGAATAGGCTTGGTAACCATGTAGGAAGCGCTGAAACGATCAGTTGTTTCAAGAAACAATTAGACAACTTTATGGATGGGGATGACAGGTGGTGATGGATATGCAGCTGCCTAGTGTAGGCCTTATGGTCTCTTGCAGATTCCTTTATTTTTATGTTCTTATGACACGACGTCACGGTGCAAAGGAATCGAAGTAGTTTTATTCTGGCTAAAGACAGACGATTTATTCACCTATTTATCACATTCTTTCGATAAATGAAATATTAAAAAAGGCATTTATTCAAAGCTTAACGTGTGACGTCATGTCGCGTTGCTTTCTGAGCTCCTGACAGAACTTCACGAAAGTAAGTAGATGAATAGATAGATAAATAAATAAATAAATAAATAAATAAATAAATAAACAGTATTCAAACGTCTATACATTTTTAATCATAGGTTACATGAAGATAATCAAACGTCTATAAATGTTTATTGTGACATGACATAAACGATTAGATTTTTGTTGTTGCCTTTATGATTGACCTAACGAGAAAGAGAAAGAGAGAGAGAAAGAGAGAGACGACGGGAGAATTTGATGACAACGTCGGGAGACTTTGACGACTCCTTTTGGAGACTGAAGACTCCTTCGGGAGATTTTGAAGACTCCTTCGTAAATCCCGTGGAATTTTCACGGGTCCTGCTAGTAGTAGCAAGTAGAATAAATAGATGAATAGATAAAAAGTGGCCTTAAC
Organism: Oratosquilla oratoria; assembly: GCF_046742065.1. Lineage (NCBI taxonomy): Eukaryota > Metazoa > Arthropoda > Malacostraca > Stomatopoda > Squillidae > Oratosquilla > Oratosquilla oratoria. The sequence goes on from NC_134796.1 coordinate 53,548,028, forward strand.
CGTATATTGTACAAAATAGACGAAGGACAAATGAAAGTTGGAAGACGAAAACAAGAAAAAGAATACGTGTAATGGATTCCAGGAATGGTGATAAAGAAATAGTCCCTGAAGAAAAAGGATGATAATGGTACTGATAATCACGATAAAAAGACTGGAAGTGCTAATGGATGGGATCGTTTTTTATATGCATTTTCGGCTGTCGCCAGACGATTTTATTCAGCTGAGGGAAATATCCCATTAGAGTAGAAATGTTTCGCCAGATGCTTTAGGCATTAGTTTCGTAAAAAATTATCTTCTGTTTATGATTTAGTGTAAGAAATTCATGAAGTTATTTATAAGTTATTTTTCTTGCCTTGAGTCCAGGCATTTTCCTCGATGCTTGTAAGTGTAGCTCGTTCCTTTGGAGTTGGATTGAGTATTTTTTCGACAAGAGTAAAGGCTTCTTCGGAGAGTGATTCCCATAGTCGTTGTTCTCGCATTTGAGAAGTCACCTTGAACATGACTGAGGAGGACCAAATCTCGTATTTCGAGTTTCCGTCGACGGCTCTTTTCCAAGGACATCGTGTAGTGAGGAGTTTGAACAAGATGATCCCGCAGGACCAGATATCGGCCTGGTCTCCCATATAACGTCTCTTGAAGACTTCAGGAGCCATGTAGGCCATAGTCCCGTATTTGCGGGTCAGGTACTGTCCTTCCACAAACTCACACGCGAGACCGAAGTCACCGATCTTTACAACGTCGGAACCCGACAGAAGAAGATTTCCGGGCTTCAGGTCTCGGTGAGTGATGTGGAGCGAATGGAGGTATTTAACTCCTTCCATCAACTGTACAAAGTAGAAACGAACCTTTTCCTCGGAGAGTCCGTTGTGTTTGAGCTTCTCGCTCAAAGAACCACCAGGGGCATACTCAAGGAAGACGTACAAGTATTCTTCGTTGGTATCTGAGCCCA
>NC_134796.1:53556476-53561476 GCF_046742065.1 Oratosquilla oratoria
GAGAGAGAGAGAGAGAGAGAGAATTCCGAAAGAGCCAAACGTTTTTATGCAAATTGCAATTGCTTCGGGTGTAAGCAAGACAAGCTTATTGCAAAAAATAAGCATGACTTCCGATAGGTGGAACGAAGGAGTCACGTATGAAAAACGTGTCTTCCAGGATATAAATTAAACAAATACAAGATAATAACACTTGAACTGATGAGATGATAAGATTGTGTTATATGCGACGGGGAAGAATTTCTTAGGAGAGGGAATTAGATTAAGATTAAACGATGAATCCAATCTTACAAGAGTAAAACGTAGTCAAGCATAGAAGTAATAAGGAATAACAAGAGCTTCATAGTGGAAGTTCAATATGTTAAGATGAAGATACTTATATACAAAGAAAGACTACATGTATATATATTCAACAATAACAAGAGCTTCATAGTGCATTTACTGGAAGTTCGAAGTGTTAAGATGAATATACTTGTGATCAAAGAAACCCTACATGTATATGCATATATATATATGTACAAAAGGGCGTTTCCCCCTCATAAGAGGGGTGGCCTAATGAAAGCACTACATATACATTCGTTGTTCCTTTCATCTCCGGACCTTGAGGATGAAGGGTCATCCCTGTTTCCCGTCACACGGCTCGTCGGGTAAGGACAGTGTAGTTCTATGTAGGCTATATTCCAGGGACATTTTGGGTTAGGAGGGGTACTCCTACGGACCAGAGTCACACATAATAATCTATATATTAATACGCTTGTAAGTATCTATGTGTGTCACGCGGTGACGTCACGGCAACGAAGCCTTCCAAAATTGCTGACAACTGATTGGGTGCGAGCGAAGCGAGAGTGGTGACGTCACGGCAACGGAGACGACTTGTTGGCCGAGAGTGGTGACGTCACGGCAAAAAGGAGACGACTGATTGGCTGCCAGGTAAGCGACAATAGTGACGTCACGGCAACGGAGACGACTTATTGGCCGAGAGCGGTGACGTCACGTCGCTTCAGTGCGTCCGACACACGATATAAGGCGTCAGATAACAATGAAAATTACGAATGTCTGAAAAAGGGAGGTACAGTGATGGTGGACTTGCTGGTGAGGTTATTTAATGTTTGCTGGAGAGAGGGTAGAGTGCCGGAGGACTGGAGGAGTGCCTGTATAGTTCCTCTTTACAAGGGAAAAGGGGACAAGTGTGAATGTAGTAGTTTCAGAGGGATTAGCTTGTTAAGTGTAGTTGGGAAGGCTTATGGGAGGATCTTGATTGAGAGGATTAGGAGAGGAACAGGAGTAATTGGTGAGGAACAGTGTGGATTTAGGACAGGTAGAGGTTGTGTAGATCAGATCTTTGTGGTAAGACAGATATGTGAGAAAGCTATAGGAAAGGGGAAGGATGTTTTTTGGGCTTTTATGGATCTGGAAAAGGCTTATGATAGGGTAGACAGAAAGGCACTGTGGGAGGTTATGCAGATATACTGGATAGGAGGAAAGCTTCTGGGAGCTGTCAAGAGTTTTTATGAGAGTAGTAGAGCTTGTGTCAGGATTGGAAATGGAGAGAGTGAGTGGTTCGAGGTAAAGGTGGGACTTCGTCAAGGATGCGTTATGTCACCCTGGCTGTTCAACTTATACATGGATGGGGTAGTGCGAGAGGTAAATGCAAGGGTAGTGGGCAAGGGATTGGAGATGGTTAAAGAAAATGGAGAAAAGTGGACGGTGAGCCAGCTGTTGTTTGCGGACGACACTGCGCTTGTGGCAGGATCGGAGGAGGGATTGAGGAAGTTGGTGACAGAGTTTGGGAGAGTATGTGATAGAAGAAAGCTAAAGATAAATGTGGATAAAAGTAAGGTGATGAGATGTACAAGGGGTGAAAGTGGCAGTAGACTGGAAGTGAGCATTATGGGAGAGCGACTGGAGGAAGTGGATAGTTTTAGATACTTGGGTGGAAATGTGGCAGGAAAAGGTGGAATGAAGGTGGAGGTAGAATGTAGATTGAGAGAAGCAAGTAAATGCCTTGGTGGATTAAAGAGTGTAATGAGGAATAGACATTTGGGAATGGATGCTAAGAGGAGACTGTATGAAGGAGTGATTGTGCCAACAGCACTGTATGGGGCAGAAACATGGAACATAAGAGAAGAAGAGAGAAGGAGTTTGAATGTGTTTGAGATGATGTGTCTGAGAAGTATGATGGGGGTTACTAGGCTAGATAGAGTGAGAAATAAGGAGGTGAGGAGGAAAACAGGGGTGGAAAAGGAGCTGGGAGATAGGGTTGATGAAAGAATATTAGGATGGTTTGGACACATGGAAAGATTGAGTGCAGAAAGACTAGTAAAAGAGGTATGGAAGGCAGATGTGGAGGGAGTGAAGATGAGGGGACGTCCTAGGATGAGGTGGATGGATGGGGTGAAGGGGGCTTTGGGGAAGAGGGGAATGTCTGTTGAGGAAGGACGGGAGAGGACAAAAGACAGGGGTGAATGGAGAATGGTTGTATATGGATGATGTTGTGATTGCATGAGGTGGAATGGGTGGGGGGATGGTGGGTGAGGTAGTATGTGTGAGCAAAATTTGACGCAGCCCGAAGGGATTTCTCCCCGTCCTCTCCTTTTATGCAATGGGGGGACGGAGAGGGGGGGGTCGCCGATTTAATGAAGCGGCCTTGCTGTGGATGTGCTGTGTCTTGCGACACTGCTTCTAACACAGGGCAGTGGACAAGGTGCAGAGATGACCCGTCATCCAGGAGGTGATTAGCTAGGACGGAGGGTGGAGGGGTGTGGTGTGTATTCAGGGATGGAATGGGTGGAAATGATTTTATGCCTTTCCCTTTTTGGCTACCTCCCTTGTAAGGGGGAAAAAGCCTTGGTATATGTATGTATTTAACTTGACTTTAGCAAAGCGTTCGACAAGGTGCACCAGAGACTACTAAATAAAATCAAAGCCCATGGCATAGGAGGAAAAGTGTTAGAATGGATTAGAGCTTGAATTAGTAACAGAAAACAGCGGGTCACCATAAATGGAATAAAATGTAGGTAGGGCAATGTTACTAGCGGGGTCCCCCAGGGCTCGGTTTTGGGTCCCTTGTTGTTCATTATGTATATAAACGACTTAGACGATGGGTTAAATAGTGATGTTAGTAAGTTTGCGGACGACACTAAAATAGGACGCCTAATTAGGTCAGGAGACGACGCCCAGATTCTGCAGGATGATCTTAATAAACTGTTAACATGGTCGGTGAAATGGCAAATGAACTTCAATATCTCTAAGTGTAGCGTGTTAAACGTAGGGCTACACAACCCCGAAAATAGATACAACTTAGATAACACGTTTTTAGAAAAATCTGAGTGCGAGAGGGACTTGGGAGTTCTGGTGAGTCCGGACCTTAAAACCAGGAAGCAGTGCATTAGCGCCAGAAATAAAGCTAACAGCGCATTAGGCTTCATTGCCATGACGGTAACGAATAGAAGTGCAGAGGTAATTATTATACTCTATCTAGCGATAGTTAGACCCATCCTTGACTATGCGGTACAGTTTTGGTCTCCGTCCTTCAGAATGGACATAAATTCACTAGAATCAGTACAGAGAAGAATGACCAAAATGATACAAGGACTCGGAAATTTGCCTTACGAAGAGAGGCTTAGGCACCTAAACTTACACTCTCTGGAAAGACGCAGAGTGCAGGGTGATCTAATAGAAGTGTTCAAGTGGATCAAAGGCCAAGTGTGATGCAAACAAGGTCATCATAATAAAACAACAGGACAGGACTCGCAGTAATGGGTATAAACTGGACAAATTTAGATTTAAGAAGGAAATAGGCAAGAATTGGTTTACTAATAGGGTGGTCGATGAATGGAATAAACTTAGTAACCATGTAGTAAGCGCTGAAACTATCAGTTGTTTTAAAAAACGATTAGACAACTTTATGGATGGGGATGACAGGTGGTGATGGATACGGAACTGCCTAGTGTAGGCCTTATGGTCTCTTGCAGTCTCCTTTATTCATATGTTCTTATGACACGACGTCACGGTGCAAAGGAATCGAAGTAGTTTTATTCTGGCTAAAAACAGACGATTTTATTCACCTATTTATCACATTCTTTCGATAAATGAAATATTAAAAAGGCATTTATTCAAAGCTAAACGTTTGACGTCATGTCGCGTTGCTTTCTGAGCTCGTGACAGAACCTCACGAAAGTAAGTAGATAAATAAATAAATAAATAAATAAATAAATAAACAGTATTCAAACGTCTATACATTTTTAATCATAGGTTACATGAAGATAATCAAACGTCTATAAATGTTTATTGTGACATGACATAAACGATTAGATTTTTGTTGTTGCCTTTATGATTGACCTAACGAGAAAGAGAAAGAGAGAGACGACGGGAGAATTTGACGACAACGTCGGGAGACTTTGACGACTCCTTTTGGAGACTGAAGACTCCTTCGGGAGATTTTGAAGACTCCTTCGTAAATCCCGTGGAATTTTCACGGGTCCTGCTAGTAGTAGCAAGTAGAATAAATAGATGAATAGATAAAAAGTGGCCTTAACCGTATATTGTACAAAATAGACGAAGGACAAATGAAAGCTGGAAGACGAAAACAAGAAAGAGAATACGTGTAATGGATTCCAGGAATGGTAATAAAGAAATAGTCCCTGAAGAAAAAGGATGATAATGGTACTGATAATGACGATAAAAAGACTGGAAGTGCTAATAGATGGATCAGCTGAGGGAAATATCCCATTAGAGTACAAATGTTTCGCCAGATGCTTTAGGCATTAGTTTCGTAAAAAATGATCTTCTGTTTATGATTTAGTGTAAGAAATTCATGAAGTTATTTATAAGTTATTTTTCTTGCCTTGAGTCCAGGCATTTTCCTCGATGCTTGTAAGTGTAGCTCGTTCCTTTGGAGTTGGATTGAGGATTTTTTCGACAAGAGTAAAGGCTTCTTCGGAGAGTGATTCCCATAGTCGTTTTTCTCGCATTTCAGAAGTCACCTTGAACATGACTGAGGA
>NC_134796.1:53566476-53571476 GCF_046742065.1 Oratosquilla oratoria
TTTATGTGTCATAGCTAGTATTAGCAAATCTATAATAACGTTTATGTGTCATAGCTGGTATTAGCAAATCTATGATAATGCTTATGTGCCATAGCTAGTATTAGCAGATCTATAATAATGTTTATGTGTCATAGCTAGTATTACCAAATCTGTAATAATGTTTATGTGTCATATGTGTACTGATTGGTATTATTCATGACTGTCTCTGATCCCCTTAACCCCTATGTATGTTGTCTGTGTAACTTAGTGTAGAAAACCAGTCTATTGAGGACCACAATGGAAATAAGCTTACATGTTTTTTTTGTGTTATCCTCGGCATTTGTAATTGTTATTTCGAACTGCGTTCTCTTTATTATCTAAACTTCATGTATATTGATTCAATGCCAAAATGAATTATTATTATTATAATTATTATTATTATTATTATTTATTATTATTATTATTATAGCGGTGATGGTGAGTTCCTTGGTAAATGCTGGAGCTGGCGACTGAGACAAAAAAAAAAAAAAAAAAAAAAAAAAAAAATAGATAGTATCGCTAGTAACCACAATAGATTAGCGTAGTTACAAAGTGCTATATTTCACTATAGTCTATCACACAGTATAATTCGCCCTCACTTGGGACTAAACCTTCTTCACTTGAATGATTCTAATCCTTAACATATTATAGTTAATTCCCTGAGTTCTTAATCAATTATTCAACGACAGAAAGTGTACAAAACAATCTTCGTACTCGAACATAAATGTACAATGTACTATATACTAAGCCTTTGTAACAGTATCATACTTGAGACAAATACCATTATACCACACCATACCTATTACACATTTTACCATACCATCAATTACACCAGTATACCATCAAAGGAAAATATACCATTATACTATCATACTTGTTCTATCATTGTGCTACACCAGTCCAATTTATGAGAGTATAGGGGAGTGTAGTGGGGCAGTGGGTAGCGTGTTTGACTTACTTCCTGAAGGTCATGGGTTCGTGGCCTGAATGTCGGATTCCTATTTTTCCCCACATTTTATCTACTCTTGTATACTTTCGAAAATTACCTCCTAAGTGACCAAAGGGGAAGTAGTTGCAACACAAGAAAAGAGAAGACAACAGAACACAACACAACACAACACAAGACAACACAAGACAACACAAGACAATATAAGACAAGGCAACTCAACACAACACAACACTATACAACACAGCACAGTAGGCGACGACACAACACAACACAACACCATACAAGACAACACAAGACAATATAAGACAAGGCAACTCAACACAACACAACACTATACAACACAGCACAGTAGGCGACGACACAACACAACACAACACAACACAACACCATACAAGACAGCACAGTAGACGACACAACATAACACAACACAACACTATACAACACAGCACAGTAGACGACGACATAACACACAACACAACACAACACAACAAAACGCAACACAACAAAACACAACACAACACAACACAACACAACGCAACACAACAAAACACAACACAACACAACACAACACAACACAACAAAACACAACACAACAAAACACAACAAAACACAACACAACACAACACAACACAACGCAACACAACAAAACGCAACACAACACAACACAACACAACGTAACACAACACAACACATCAAATCACAACACAACAAAACACAACAGAACACAACAGAGAAGACAACACAACACAACATAACACAACACAGAAGAAAACACAACACAACACAACACAACACAACACAGAAGACAGCACAATACAACACAACACAACACAACACAACATAATACGTACAAGAGGGCACACGCACCGCGCCTACACAGCCACGTGTTGACGAGTCTGTAAACTGTTTACTACATCTTTGAGTAACGACCCAGGAACATCCCCCCTTCCCCCCACCCCCGAGATACCCTCCCCCTCCCCCCTCCCCCGGATACACTCTCCTCTTCCTCTCGGGTTATCCCCCCTCCTTCCCGGATCCTTACCTCTCCCTCCCCCCCCCGATCCTCCTCCTCCCCCCCCCGAACCTCTCCCCTTTCTCCCAGATCTCCCCTTCCCCTCGTATCTTCCTCCCTCTACTCCCCGGATTCTCCCCCTTTCTCCCCCAATCCTCTCCCTTCCCCCCAGATCCTCCCCCCCCCTTCATCCGTGTCATCCCCCCTCACCCCGGATTCTTTCCCTTCCCCGGACCCTCCCCTTTCCCCTCCCGGATCCTAGTCCCCTCCCCTTCCCCCCCCCCCCCATTTTTTTTTTTTTTTTTTTTTTTTTTCGTCTTCAAGATTCAAGGCCGGAAGAAAGCGTAGACTAGAAACAACACGGTGACCGTAACCGCAGGCCATTACCAGTTACCGGTTACTGACGAGAGCATTACCGTTACCCCGTGGTCGCTTCTGACTGTGCAGAACAGACCGCTCGTTCCGTTGTTGCCGCGAATTTGCCGTCGTCCTTGTCGACTTGTCCTGAGTAGGTGACACTGGCTCCAAAGAAAGCGGAAAGATCGGGAGGTTTTCCTCAGATGATTAAAACCTGTGTGTGTGTGTGTGTGTGTGTGTGTGTGTGTGTGTGTGTAATTGTATGTGTATATATGATTGTGTTTGTGTGTGTGATAATATGTGTGTGTACGAGTGTGTGTGGTTCTGTATGAAAAAGGATGTATATATATATATATATATATATATATATATATACATATATATATATGTATGTATATATTTACATATATAAACATACATATGTATATTTATATATATACATATATATATATATATGTATATATATATATATATATATATATATATGTATATATATATATATACCAAGAGCTTTTTCCCCTTCATAAGGGAGGTAGCCAAGTCAAAGGCACATACCCAGTCCTACTCATTTTACTTCCTCCACAACCCTTTCCTCTTTCTCATCTTAGCTCCTCATTGATGACGGGTCATCCCTGTATCTCGACCACTGCCCTGAGTCAGAAGCAATGTAACAAAACACAGCACATCCACAGTAACGCCGCTTCACTTAATCAGCGACCTCCCTTCTCCATTCCCTCGTGCAGAAAAAGAGAAGACGGGGAGAAATCCCTTTGGGCTGTGTCAAAATATCATTCATTCACATATAAGCACCCCATACCCCCCCCTTCCCCGCCCTTCGCTTCCTTGCATAACAGTATCATCTATACACAGTCACTCTCCACTCATCCCTATCTCCTGCCTTCTCCCTTCTTTGCTCAACAGACATTCCCCTCTTGCTCAACTCCCCCTTCACCCCATCCATCCATCTCATCCTCGGTTGTCACCTCAAATTAATTCCCTGTACCTATGCCTGCCAAGCTTATTTTACTAACTTTTTTTAACTCATACTTTCCATGTGACCAAGCCATCCCAATGCTCTTTCATCAGCTCTATCTGTCATCTCCTTTTCCACCCCGCTTTCCTCCTCACCTCCTCGTTTCTCACTCTATCCAAGCTAGTAACTCGTGTCATATTTCTCAGACAATTCATCTCAAACACATTACAAAATTTCCTCTCTATCTCTTACATTCCAAGTCTCTGCCCCATATAAAACCGTCGGCACAACCACCCCTTCATATAATCTCCTTTTTGCATCCATTCCCAGATGCCTATTCCTCATGACACTTTTCAGTCCCCCTTGTCACGTACTTGCTCTTCTCAGTCTATAGTTTACCTCCACCTCCACCCTTCCCTTTCCTGCCACATGCGATCTCAAATACCTAAAGCTATCCTCCTCCTTCAGCCTCTCTCTTTTAAGACTTACATCAAACTCACTGCCATATCCTCCCCTTGTACATCTCATTAGCTTGCTTTTACCCAAATTTACCTTCAACTTTCTCCTATCGGATACTTTCCCAAACCCCGTCACTAACTTCCTTCATCACCCCTCAGACCCTGCCACAAGTGCAGTGTCGTCAGCAAACAGCAACAGGCTTCCTTTCCGCTGTTCTCCATATTCTTTAACCATCTCCAGTCCCCTGTCCATTACCCTCGCATTTACCCCTCGCACCACCCCATCCATGTACATATTGAACAGCTATGGCAACATGACACAACCCTGATCAAGTCCCACCTTTACCTCAAACCAGTCGCTCCTTCCATTTCCAATTCTGACATTTGCTTAGTTTTCTCCCAATTCTATATATCTGCAAAACCTCCCACAGTGACTTCCTGTCCACCCTGTCATAAGCCTTTTCCAAATCCATAAAGACCCCTACAAAAAAATCCTTACCTTTTCCTAAAGCTTTCTCGTATTTTTGTGTTACCACAAAAAAACTGGTTCATATAACCCCTACCATTACTAAAACCCACACTATTTCTCACCAATTGCTCCCTCTGTTTATCTCCTAATCCTTTCAATTAAAATGATCCCATAAGCCTTCCCAACTATACTCGACAAACTGATCCCTCTGAAACTACACTCACATTTGTCCCCTTTTCCACACTCACACACACACACACACACACACACACACACACACACACACACACACACACACACACACACACACACACACACACACACACACACACACACACACACACGCACACACACACACACATATATATATATATATATATATGTATATATATATATATATATACATATGTATGTATATATATATATATATATATATATATATATATATATATACATATGTATGTATATATATATATATATATATATATATATATATATATATATATATGACACACAGGAAACCCACAGTCACTTACTTGAAGAGGGCTACAGTTGATAGCCGAAATATAGGATTCTCCTTTATTCGAAGTTTATTTTTTCTCCGATTGTGGGTTTCCTGTGTGTCATTTACAAATGTGCTACTACATTTCTGTTTAGAAATATATATATATATATATATATATATATATATATATATATATATATATATATATATATATATATATATATATATATATAAATGAATTAATGAGAACATCACATCA
>NC_134796.1:53576476-53578976 GCF_046742065.1 Oratosquilla oratoria
GATCTATAATGGAGCTGTATTCCTAGTCTTGTAGTAGATGATGAGAATCCGACAAGAAATAATGGTCTCAAACTGTCAGGAAATAGGTTTAATTTGAAAGTGGGTAGAAACAACTTCGCCAACCGTGTAGTTAATGAATGGAATAAACTTCCTGAAGAGTTAGTGCAATGTAATTCAGTTTGGAGCTTTAAGATCGTTTAGATAAACACCTAAGCAAGATGCTGTAATGACTGTCATTTATTTTATATTATTTGTGTACTTGTTTGTTATTTGTTTATTATTATTTGCTTGATTTTCATTTATTATTGGTAATCTGTCAATTTATTATTATTTACTATTTACCTGTTTGTTTATTATTTAACTATACTCATGCATTTATTTATTTGATTTATTATTCATATCATTATAATTTGTTTATCATTATCATAATTTCTTTTTCGTATCCGACCTAGTTATGGACCAAAAGGTCTCCTGTCGGCATCCTCCGCCTTTTGTAATCCTTTGATGGACAGATCTGTCACTGACGTCTTTGATCACTTTCTCTTCTGTCTTGTCGTCAGTGGACATCCTTTTTGTCGTGAAGTTTGATGATTTCGTTCTGAGGAGGTTTGTCCTCCCGTCAGTCTTGGTGAATATGCCACTGCTTTAGTTGTCTCTTTGACTCTCAGATAATGTCATTGTGGCTAAAAACACCAGGCTTTACTAAAAAGAAAATAATAATAAATAGATAAATAAATAAATAAATAAGATCATATAAATAAATAGATAAATAAATAAATAAAATAAAAGAAAAGATTTTTTTTTATAAATAAAAAAAACATGAATAAATCAATAGATGAAAAAAAAGATAAATAAAAACAGATAGATAAATTAACAAATAAACAAATAAATGAAGAAATAGTAAATAAACAAATAGATAAATGAATAAATAAAAAAAATATCTTGACACATGTATAAGTGACGCAAATTTGAGTCATGGACATTTTAAATTTCGCACACTGCTAACCAAAATAATCACCATGAAAATTTCCACTGGATTAATCTAATTGAGGTCAGGTCAATAGAGGTCAGATAGGATTACTGCACCTCCCACATCTTGCGTGAATATAAACACGAGGCTTATGAATGAAATGAATTAAATCTTTGTAGAAACCATAGCGGCCTTGCTGTGGATGTGCTGTGTCTTGCGTCACTGCTTCTGACCCAGGGCACTGGACAAGATGCAGGGATGACCCGTCATCCAGGAGGTGCCAAGATAAGAGGGAGGGAAGAGTGTGGAGGGGAGTGGAGTGTGATAGGGATGGAATGGGTGGGAGTGGTTTTTATGTCTTTGTCTTTTGGCTACCCCCCGTGTAAGGGGAAACAAAAGCCTTTGGTATATTTATATGTAGAAGCCATAGCGATCACTGGCGTCAAACATGAAGGACAAAAGGTTGATTTAGATAATTGATTACAATTAATTAGAACAAATTGAGCGACAATAATGAGAAAGAAATCAAAAGAAATGTGCTTTTAATTTCCCGACACTGATTTTTCTTAACAAGATGCTGTAATGCCTGCAATTTATTTTGCATTATTCATTTATTTTTTTATTATTTGTCTGTTTGTTTATTGTTATTTCCATGATTATCATTTATTATCATTTATCTGTCAAATCATTATTTACTATTTACCTATTTTTATCATTTACTTATTTTATCTATTATTATTTAGATGATCATATTTTTACTTATTTATTTATCTATTGATTCATTTATCATTATTGTAATTTTTCTTTTTGCATCCGACCTAGTAATGGACCAAAAGGTCTCCTGTTGGTATGCTCCTCCTTTGTAATCCTTTGTAATCCTTTGAATGTCTTATTGGAAAATGGCTAAAGTTCTTTGTGACTGAAACACTTCAGGAAATGAATTGCTGGTGGCGTAATCAGAAGCGTCTTGGTCTCGTGTTCGAATCCCGCACTTCTCTTCGATTCCCAGCAATGACTGTCACTTACCCCAGCAATCCCTAAAGCGTATAATAGGGTAAAGATGACGGCTTCGGCCGCAGCTACTCACCGCCTCCTGTCGTAGGCTCCTCACTTTCTTTTTTCTGAATCTTTCCTTCGTCTTTGAAGCCTCATCAGATGTACATACATACATACATATACCAAAGACTTTTTCCCCCTTACAAGCGAGGTAGCCAAAAAAACACAAAGGCATAAAACCCACTTCCAATCATTCCATCCCCACATACTCCACTCCCATTCATTCCCCTCCCTCTTATCTTAGCTCCTCCTGGATGACGGGTCATCCCTGCATCTCGCCCACTGCCCTGGGTCAGAAGCTATGTATCAAGACACAGCACACCCACAGCAAAGCCGCTTCATTAAATCGGCGACCCCGCCTCTCCGTTCCCTCATGCAGAAAAAGAGAAGACGGGGAGAAATCTATTTAATCCAATGAAACCTCCTGGGGTTTGGAAATAATCTCCACTGCAAGAACTCGAACCTTTGCCTTAA
>NC_134796.1:53596476-53598976 GCF_046742065.1 Oratosquilla oratoria
TTTTTGCCCTTCTGTTCCTCCTGTTGCTCTTCCTCTGTCTTTTCCTATTAACCCTCCTCCTCCTCCTCCTCCTCCTCCTCCTCTCTCCTCTTTTCCTTCCGTTTCGCTCTCCTTCTCTCTCTCCTCTTTCTCCTCCTACTCTTCTCCTTTTTATTTTATTTTATCCTTTTCTTCTTGCTTTTTTCCTCCTCTTTCCTTGCCTCCTCCATGATCTCCTCTTCCTTTCCTTTCTCTTCCTCTTTCTATTCCCCCTCTCCTCTTGTAATTTCCCTTCCCCTCTTCCTCTCCCGTCACCTCTTCCTCATCCATTCTACCTGATCTTCTTCCTGTCTTCTTCTTTTCCTCCCCCTCCTCCTCCCTCTCCTCCTCCTTCTTTTCCCTTTCTCCTTGTCCTTTTCTTCTTCCTCCAACTCCTGCTCCACCTCCTCCTCCTTCTTCTCCCCTTTTTCCTCTATCTCCTCCTTCTGTTTCCTCCATCTGATCTTCCTTCTCCACCTCCTCTTCTTTCCTTCATCTACTCCTTCTTCTACTCCTCCTCTTCCTCCTCCTTCTTCTTCTCTCTTTCTCCTCTTTCTTCTTCTTCTTCTTCTTCTTCTTCTTCTTCTTCTTCTTTTTCTTCTTCTTTTTCTTCTTCTTCTTCTTCTTCTGTTTCTGCTCCTTCTCTCCTTCTCCACTTTCTTCTCCTTCTCCTCTTTCTTCTCCTTCTCCTCCTCCCTCTACTCCTCCTTCTCATGTTCCTCCACCTACTCCTCCTCCTCCTCCTCTTCCTCCTTTTCATTCTCCTCCTCCCTCTTCCTGTTTCCTCCACCTATTCCTTCTCCCCCTCCTCTTCCTCCTCCTTTTCCTTCTTCTTTCTCCTTCTCCTCCCTCTTCCTCTTTCTTTAATCTCCTTCTCCTCCTCCTCCTTCTCCTCCTCCTCCTCCTCCTCCTTTTCTTCCTCCTCCTCCTCCTCCCCTTCCTCCTTCTCCTCCTCCTCCGGTTTCCTCTTTTCTCAACCTACTACTCCCCCTCCTTTTCCTCCTCTTCAACCTCTTCCTCCTCTTCTTCCTCCCGCCTTCCTCCTTCCTCTCCCCTCCTCCTCAACCTACCCCTCCTTCTTCTCCTCCTCCTCCCTCCTACTCCCTCCTCCTCCTCCTCCTCCTCTTCAGGTACACATGTAAATGAGCCGGGGCAAGCGAGGCGGAAGGGGAACTGGCGTAAGTAAACATGGAAGATCCCGGGCCGCGCATTGGAAATGCCTCCCAAGTGACCTCTCGCCCCCGCCCCCGTCTCGCTGGGATGCGCCTCACAGTCCCAACACGTAAGGCAAAGGTGACGGTTCCGGCAGCAGCTGAGGGCTTCTTCCTGCCGTATGTTCCTCCGAGTTTTAGTCTTGTAAGGATTGTGGGTAGTTAGGGAGGGGGAGATTGGGAAAAAGGGAGAGTGGGAGAGAGGGAGAGGCTCCTCCTCCTCCTGTTCCTCCTCCTTTACCTCTTCCTCCTCCTCCTCCTCATCCACCACCTCCTCCTTCTTCTCCTATTCTCCTCCTCTTCCTCCTCCTCCTCCATCTCCTTCTCCCTTTCTCCTTCTCCTCTTCCTCCTCCTCCTCATTTTCCTCCTCCTCTTCCTCCTCCTCTTCCACCTCTTCCTCCTCCTAGTGAGGGGAGGGAAAGAGGGGGGAAAGGAGAGTGGGACAAAGAGAGAGCCTGGGAGAAGGAGAGGGGTTAGTGGGGGAAGGGCGCACGCTCCTCATCTTTACCACCTTCTAGTATGTGAGACTCTAGACGAGGCTCTAGATGTCTAGATTCCACCGAAGTAAAGCTAGATTGAAAAATAGGACAACAATTTTGTGCTCTTTCTGTCTGATAATATAATTAATACATGGCAGATCAATCGTCGCATTCTTGCTACGTTAGGAAACAAGTCTAAGAATTAGTATTGGGATGACATATTGTAGAAACCACGATTCTTGGAGGAGGTCGAACATCAGCTGAGGACCCTGGAATACTGTCGTCGTACTTTAGAATCTAGCTGTACTCTGATGGAACAAGGCCACCACCCTGACCCCCCCGGAAGCCTCTCTGCCCTCCCAGAAGCCCTTCCGTCCCTCCAAGAAGCCTTTGGGGTTCCCTCCTGTGTGTTCCGAAAGTCATCGGGGAAAACAGTCGAGTTCGATTGTTGTTCCCGAACTCAGGCTTGGCGGTAAAGGCCCGACCAAGCCACGGCTCTTTGTGGAACTTCTCTCAATTAATTTCTTTTTAGCCGTTACCCGCTCAACGAGGGGGCTAGGCATGATTACCTTTGTGATGCTCGGAGCGGACTGTATTCTCCCACTGCTGACGTCACGATCTGGCTCTCTAATATTGCGGGGCTCGAACTGCCCATCATTTCACCTTCAGACGCCGGCGCCCTGGTCCACTCGGCCATCACATCCTTTACAATACAAACATTTAAAATTAGTTCCATTTCTAGACTCATGTCCAATTTGGACTAATTTCATTATCAAGCTGTGGAACTTTTC
>NC_134796.1:53603976-53606476 GCF_046742065.1 Oratosquilla oratoria
AATGACTATGAAAGTTATGTATCAATACAGAGAGATTTAAAAAAGACAATAAGAAAAAGAAAACGACAATACGAAATGAACATCGCTGAGAAATCCAAAGAGAATCCCAAAGAATTCTATAGTTACATTAGAGATAAAAAGGTTGTTAGGAATCACATTGGTCCACTATTATCTGCTGACGGTCAACTTGAATATTCAAATGAAGGAATGTGTAATCTCTTAATCAATTATTTTAGCTCGGTATTCGTAAACGAAACACCTCAAAGTGAATTCCAAACTGAAACCTGTGAAAAGTCTGGGGTAAACTTACTCACTACGGTAAATATAACAACAGAAAAAATTAAAAGGTGTATAGACAAACTCAAAGTTAATAAAACACCAGGGCCTGACGGTTGGCATCCAAGAATCTTAAAGGAAATGAAAAATGAGATTGTTGTTCCATTAGAAATTATTTTCAAGAAATCCATCATATCCGGAGATGTCCCAAGAGAATGGAAGCTAGCTAACGTTACTCCCATATTCAAAAAAGGTGACAAAAAGAAACCAAATAACTATAGGCCTATTAGTTTGACTTCGATCGTAGGAAAAATAATGGAAACTATCATCAGAGATGCTATCGAATATCATTTAGAAAGTAACCGTTTGATAAATGATAGCCAACATGGTTTCAGACGGAAACGTTCTTGCGTGACTAACTTACTCGAATTCTACAACACAGTTGTCTCGAATTTTGACAAAAGAAACAATATAGATTTAATATATCTAGACTTTGCAAAAGCTTTTGATACCGTCCCACACGAAAGACTACTTACTAAATTAGCTTTGCATGGAATAAGTGGTAGCCTATTAGGTTGGACTAGTAATTGGTTGAAAGGTCGAAAACAGAGAGTTGTTTTAAATGGAAAAACTTCTGGATGGAAAAGTGTTGCAAGTGGAGTTCCTCAGGGTTCCGTTCTTGGGCCACTTCTATTCATAGTATATATAAATGATATAGACCATGGACTAAAATCTACTGTTTCCAAATTTGCTGATGATACAAAACTGTGCGGAGTGGCAAATAATCACTCAAACCAATTAGATATTCAAGAAGATTTAGATCAATTACAGCAATGGTCTGAAAAGTGGCTAATGAAATTTAACACAAGTAAATGCAAGGTAATGCACATAGGTATAAATAACAGCAAGTACGATTACAAGTTATTTGGAAATTCGTTAACAAAAGTGGATAGTGAAAAAGATCTCGGCGTAATTATCAGTAACGACCTCAAATCATCCAAGCAGTGTATTTCAGCCTCTGAGAAAGCAAATAAGATTCTGGGATTGATTGCGCGATCTTTTGATTTCAAAAGTCCATCACTCATTAACAAGCTATATAAATCGTTAGTTCGTCCACATTTGGAATATGCTGTTTCCGTATGGTCACCGAATCTCATTAAAGACATTGACAGACTGGAAAAAGTACAACGGCGAGCCACAAAACTGATTCCAAATATCAAAAATAAATCATACGAAAATCGACTTAAGCACATGAATCTGTTTTCCCTAAAAAAGCGTAGACTCAGAGGTGACTTGATACAGGTCTTTAAGATTTTAAAGGGAATTGACAACATCAAAAGTGACCAAATTTTCACATTGAATGAGAATCAGACAAGAAACAATGGTCTCAAACTGTCCGGAAATAGATTCAATTTGGAAGTAGGTAGAAACAACTTTGCCAACCGTGTAGTTAATGAATGGAATAAACTTCCTGCACAGGTAGTGCAATGTAGTTCAGTTCGAAGCTTTAAGAATCATTTAGATAAATACCTAAGTAAGATGCTGTAATTATTATAATTTGTTATATTATTTGTTTTTGTTTTGTTATAATTTGTCTGTCTGATTTTCATTTATTATTAGTTATATGTCAATTTATTATCATTTACTATTTACCTGTTTGTTTGTTATTCAACTATACCAATGCATTTATTTATGTATTTTAATTGTTATTTACATTGTTATAGTTTTAATTTATTATTAATATGTTTTTTTTTTTTTTTTTTTTTTTTTTTTTTTTTTGCATCCGACCTAGATATGGATCAAAAGGTCTCCTGTCGGCATGCTTTGCCTTTGTAATCCTTTGTAATCCTTTGTAAAAAGGAAAAAGAGGACTTTAGGGGGAAGAGAAGTAAAGGGAGGAAGGAGAAGGGAAGGGAAAGGAAGGGAAGGGGAGGTAAGAGGAGAGAAAGGGAGGGAAAGAAGAGGAGTGCAGAGAAGGAAAAGGAAGGGAAGGTAAGGGAAGTGAAGTAAAGGAGAGAGACGGGAAGGGAAGGAAAGTGACGATAAGGGAAGAGACGGGAAGGGAAGGGAAGTGAAGTAAAGGAAAGAGACGGGAAGGGAATGGACGAGAAGGGACAGGAAGGAAAGTGACGATAAGGGAAGGGAAGGGAAGGGAAGGAAAGGGAAGGGATGGGAAGCGAAAGGAAGGAATTTGACGGTAAGGGAAGAGACGGGAAGTGAAGGG
>NC_134796.1:53616476-53623976 GCF_046742065.1 Oratosquilla oratoria
CGAGGGGTTGCCACTCGATCCCCGGGGAAAGCACAAGATCTTTATCAACTCTAGCTACTTTACATCTATTTTTTTTTTTTTTTGTATAAGAAAGTAAGATCACTGGTGACTACTATTAGCAAGTAATATAAAAAACAGATTGACTTTAATACAACACAGGCAACAGTCTAATAGTTCCTTCTTGATAAATCTTTGTGAAAATACCAAGGATAGTTGTCACCTACGATGGGGCTGTGGATATCTCCTTCTTCATTCTTCCACACATTACCTCCTCTCCCTTCTTTTCCCCTTTCTCCTTTTCCTTTCTCTCACCTATCTACTTCCTTTCAAATCCTTCTCCTCCTCTCTCCTCTTCTACTCATCTATACCCTCTTCTCTCTCTCTCTCTCTATCTATCTATCTGTATCTATCTTTCTCGCTCTCACCTTCTCTCTCTCTAACATTCTCCTTCACAATTCTTCTCTTCCCCATCTATTACCTACACTTCCCTCTCTTTCCTTCCTCTCTTTATCCTTCGCAACCCCATCCCTCTTCACCTCTTCCCTTCCTTCCCTTCTCTTCTTCCTTCTCCCTTTACCTATCTTCTCCTTAGACTCCCCTTTTCCTTTTCCCCTTTCCCTTCTCTCCTTCGCCAAGACATTCTCCTTCGGTGCCTTTGATGCTTGGAAATCGTGGTTCTTATCTCACGGAGACCGCCAAGTTGAATAACAGAGATACAGGGATATGCTTGATCCTTCCGGTATGGGTCGGAATGGTAAACGTGGACATCATCCCCACCACGTCCCAATCACCCTGTATCTCTCTTCGAGGTTTGATAGCCCACGAACTCAGTTCGTAGCTTCTGGTAGACTTCGGAAACGTGTTCAAGAGGATGGCAGCCTTTGAAGTAAGGCCAAAGATTCAGGTTGAAGGTTCTGGGAGAATTTGAAAGGAGCAATAAGAGTCTAATGGACTTCAGGTTATTATTGTCGTCATCATTTGGGGGCATACGCCAGGGAACGCGTTACTCCACTCACACGCTAGCCCCCATGATCTACCCGAACAAGCTTCCATACAGTCACCCTTCCCACTCCAAACAGCTCTCGATAGGTTCGATCGACTTGTCCCAGTCATGAATTATGTGAGAGTTCGCTTCACCTCCTCCATCGAGGGTTGTCTCTTGTAGAGACAACGCTGAGTAGGATCACCATCAGGGAAACGTGCCACATGTCCTTATAGCTGGATGTGACGTTTACGAATTATGTTGATAAATGGCCTAGACTGAGTCTCACAATATAGTCTCTGGTTTGATACGAAGTCACTCCAGCGATACTCCATGATTCTCCAAAGGCACTTAATACCGAAGACATCGAGACCCCTCTTCATGCTTCCATGCTTTATAGCATTCTCTTTCCCAGAGTATAAACCAGATATCAAGTCAATAATCCTTGCAGGAATCCTGAATACCGAAGACATCGAGACCCCTCTTCATGCTTCCATGCTTTATAGCACTCTCTTTCCCAGAGTATAAACCAGATATCAAGTCAATAATCCTTGCAGGAATCCTGCAGATTCGCAGATCTCAGAGCACTCCATGATGCACCGAGTCATACGCCTTCTTGAGATCAATTTATGCTGGAAGAAACCCCTGTTGAAACTCACGTCGACGCTCCACAAGAATACGAATCGCCATGATCCGGTCAGTTGATGACTTACCTGGCGTGAACCTAGACTGTCCAGGCCTTTGAATCTTTAGCAGATGTGAACGAACCCGTGTCAGCAATGGATGGGCAAACCCCTTACCTGGCACACTGAGCAGTGTAATGCCGTTGTCGTTGTTACAGTCCTGCCGGTCCTGTTTCTCCCTATAGATAAGGATGTCCAGACCCCTTTGCCAGTCAGAGGGAATGGTACCAGATTGCCAGACAGCAGACAGTACCGCATACAACCCGTGGATCATGACCTCATCTCCCGCTTTTAGCAACTCTCCGCTGATGTTGCAGATGCCGGCTGCCTTTCCACCCTTCAACTTACAGCCTATTTGATCCCCTGTCAGAGAGGGTGGAGATCCATCCATCGATGATCAGGAACCGCCACCTGAACTACATCGAGGGGAGGGTGTTCGGGTTATGATAGTCTTCGAATTCAGTTTGAAATTTCTGGTTTTCCTTGGAAGTCAGGTCGTTGGTTCTGGTGGATTTCAAAGCCTGACTGAGGGGTTCTGATGGACTTCGTAATCAGTAACTGACATCCATCCTGTTACTGTGACTTAAAGATAAATAGATAAATGAGAATAAAGAATGAAAAAAATCGACCAAGATCTTAGGTGAGGCAGTCACGATGTCAAACTAACGTCATAAAAACATTATGACCTTTGATACAGGTCAACAATAACAATAATAACAACAACAACACCGAAAATAACAAGAAGGGCAGCAGTAACAATAATGATAATAACAAAACCACTGCCAACAACGACAACTACAACAGTAAACAATAGTAACAACAATAATAACAACAACAATAGAAAAGCAATGACAAAATCAACACCAACAGCAAAAAATAACAACAGCAGCAGCAGAGGCAACAGCAACAGCAGCAATAACAACAAGAATAATAACAACAACAGAAAGAAGAAGAAGAAAAAGAAGAGGAAGAGGAAGAAGAAGAAGAGGAAAAAGAAGAAAAAGAAGAAGAAGAAAAAGAAAAAGAGGAAGAAGAAAAAGAAGAAGAAGAAGAAGAAGTAAAAGAAGAAGTAGAAGAAGAAGACGAAATCTACAATGAAAACACCAATACCCGTATCGCCTGAGCCTCCAACAGACCACTCTATCGTCACTGGGCCGAGCGCATCTTCTCCTTGGAACATAAATGGTTTACAAGACCATTTCAAAGTGTCGTAAAAGAGAAGTTGAATCCAGAACTCGGCTGGATTTAGTAAAGAAATATATATATAATATAATAATTTAGATAAAATGTTCTCTTATGTGATCTCGTTTCACGGTCAGTATCATCGAGACTACATGGAATGGATCTCCATAACGAGTATACGCTATGAGGTGCCTCACTTTAATAGCACGCCTACATTAGTGCCCCACGCTTCCTTTGAGAAAGCACCCATACAATCGCCCTTCCCATCTCAACCAGCTCTCAGTAGGAACAGTTGTTGTGCTTCAGCCCTGAGTTTTGTTGATGTCTTCTTCGGTTTCTCCACCTAGCTTTGTCTCTTGTAAAGACAACTCTGTGAGTGCACTCGACATCAGGGAAACATGTCATTATGCCCATATCATTGACGATCATGAATTATGTTAGTAAAAGGCGCAGGCCGGGGTGGGCAACCTTTGGCACGCGTGCCAAAAACTTGCACACTAACGACTTCTTTCTGGTATGCGAAACCCAGAGCTCACCTTAAAACAAAATATAACAAATCTTCAACTATTCTTGTATGGCCATTTGTAACTCCATGCTGAGCTGGACGGCGGATTGAGGCATAATGAGGTGAATGGAGGGGACCCAAACTCGTATGAAGGCCAATAATATTACTCCGTTGGCACGCGAGAAAAACTTGTATCAAAGATTTGGCTGGTTTTGGCACGCACACTTAAGAAGGTTGCCCACCCCTTGCCTAGACTGAGTCCCACGGAAGAGTCTACGAGGAAGTGAACTAGAGCGAGTTAAGCGAAACAAAATAAAGAGGGAATGGGAAAATACAGAAGATTTACTGCCTGGGAGCGGAAATCTATGTGCCAAATAAGTTGCTAATGAATATAGTGATTTTCCGTTATATGATGAAATAATAATGATGATGATGATACTACTACTACTACTACTACTAATGAATAATGATGATAGGAATAGTAATAATAGTAATAATGATAACAATAATAGTAATAATAATAATAATAATAATAATAATAATAACAATAATAATAATAATGTGATAATTGGAGGCAAAAACAGGATCCCACGAACACATCTCCAACTCCGTATGCTAGCCCTGGGCACCCAAGTAAGAGTTGTGGTGGCATCGCTTGTCGTTTGTAGAATTCTAGTTCATGGAGTCATTCGTCACATCTTCAAACATTTTAGATAAAGCGACGAGGTGATTCTAATAGGGCATATGTGATGTGTTGCCCCTAAATTCACATCGATCACCAACCTTAAACGTTCCAATGACCAGACAATTTCTCTCTTTTTCCCGACATTTCAAAAGTTAGAATGATGGCCAAAGTCCGCGGGAAGCAGAAAGAGTGAGTTATTGACAGCAGAACCATCCTCTTAAATTCCCCGTGGTCAATTTCGGAACTTATCGTTTCTGGAAATAATATCTACAATGAAAATAATAATAATAATAATAATAATAATAATAATAATAATAATAATAATAATAATAATAATGTAATAATTGGAGGCAAAAAAACAGGATCCCACAAACACATCTCCAACTCCGTATGCTAGCCCTGGACACCCAAGTAAGAGTTGTGGTGGCATCGTTTGTCGTTTGTAGAATTCTAGTTCATGGGAAGCAGAGAGAGTGAGTTATTGACAGCAGAACCATCCTCTTAAATTCCCCGTGGTCAATTTCGGAGCTATCGTTTCTGGAAATAATATCAAAACAGCAACGTTCCCATTTGCAACATCACTAAGGTGGAAATATCGACAGACCACTAAGATAGTCTCTACGCTTGTGTACCGTGTCAGATTCAATCGCGTCAATAAATCTCAGATTCGTTGAGGTAACATTTAAAAATGCTTTAGATCTACTTCCTTGGTCTAAAAAGAAAAAAAAATTCCCTTGACAACAACTAAATTCTTAGTCCTATTCTTATGGGAATGCTAAATGAAATGTATTCTTTTCTTGAAGAGGTTGTTTTTGAGAATGGGGAGGATAATTCGAACTTGATCACTCATCCTTAAATGACGACGATGTTTTATGAACGACGGCGACTGGGCTTGTATAGATGTTATAACAATTTGAATGAATCACTTATCGTAAAGCATGAGTTACACCGACAGAATTGCTTAGATCCGTAACAACACTTCCTTAACCGGATACCAAATTGGCTGTCCTATGGCAGTTACAATGTTGATGTACAATACCTTACACAACACGCGATTTCTGTGATCTGTTTTGGTCAGGTTGGAACTTGTCACGTTGTCTCTTCCACCCCAAAGGAAATCGGCCCTTCAATAAATCAGAATTGTGTTCAAGATACATTTACTCTTTCCCAAACTGTGTGCACTGGTGTTGCAGACGGAAGCGTGCTGGTCTCATATTATCTTAGATGTGGGTTCGAATCCCACACTCCTTCCGATTCCCAGCAGTGACCTGCCCCAACAGTTCAAGCGCATAGGGAAAAGGTGACGGTTTTGGTAACAGCTACGCACCATGTACTCTTGATGACACCCAATATATATATATATATATATATATTTGTATATATATATATATATATATATATATATATATGTATATATATGTACACACACACACACACACACACACACACACACACACACACACACATATATATATATATATATATGTGTGTGTGTGTGTGTGTATACATATATATATATATATATATATATATATATATATATATATATATCACTTCCCTTCCCTTCCCTTCCTTTCCCTCCCCTTTCCTTCCCTTCTCTTCACTTCCCTTTCCTTCCCTTCCTTTCCCTTCCCTTCCCTCCCCTTCCATTCCTTTCCGTTCCCTTCCTTTCTTTTACCTTCTCTTTCATTCCCTTCTCTTCTCTTCCATTCCCTTTCCTCTCTTTCCCTTTCCACCCCTTTCATTCCCGTGCTTTGTTTTCCTTCCATTCCCTTCCTTTCCCTTCCCTTCTCTTCCTTTCCCTTCCCTTCCCTTCCCTTCGTTTCCCTTCTCTTCCCTTCCCTTCCCTTCCCTTTCCCACCCTCGATCTCCCTCCCACAAGGCGACCACTGTAGCAGGCAATACAATCCTGGGAGCTAATTGCTTTCCCCTCTTTGACATCCTTTCCAATCCGTTGTGATTTTTCGAAACCGAAACACACAGAATTTCGATCCACAATGTCAAGGTCTGTTGCGCGTAATATAGGACCGCAAGAAACTACATAAATAAATAAATAAAATAAATAAATAGATAAAATAAAGATAAATAAAATAGAATAAAAAATAAAAATAATAGATGAATAAAAATAAAATATGAACAATAGAAAATAGATAAAAAGTAAAATAAAAATAGATAAAATGAAATAAAATAAAATAAAATAACAAAGTAGAATGAAAAAAAAAAAAATCTCGGCGATCAACCCATTCCTCCCCCAGTGCAATACACGTCACAGTAGGGGTAGGTGACCTCTTGTCTGCCAATGGAAAGGCGTCCCCCATCTTCCCTCGATGAAGATTACCTTCCCTCGTGTGTTTGTCTTTGGCCTCCTATGGAGCCTCCGAAGCGACCCTACAGATCCTTTTTCTTTATGACGTCATGTCGACCGGGGATGGAGGCTTCAGGGTTGGGTTATGGTTTTTGGCGTCCTGCCATTTATAGCCATTGTTGCTAGGAAGAGTGTTAGAAAGGTTTTATATTCATGGTAGCGTGTCTAGTACCCAAAAAATCTAGCAACAATTGTTTTCGAAGGAGTAGTGTAGGGGTGGGGAACCTTTGGCACGCGTGGAACACCTGCCAAATTGACGACTTTTTCCCGGCAGACGAAACTCAGAGCTCACCTTAAAATAGATAACTAATAAATCTCCAATTTCTTTTGTATGACCATTTAAGCTGAGTTGGGCGGTGGACTAGAGCCCTAGGAGCTGAAAGGGAGAGAGCCCATACTCGAATGTTGGCTTATCATTTATGTTACTCTGTTGGCACGCGAGAAATTTTTGTATCAAAGATTTGGCTGATTTTTTGCACCCACAGTGTAGGCCTTATGGTCTCTTGCAGTCTCCTTCATTCTTATGTTCTTAAAGATTGCCTACCGCTGGACTAGGGAATCGTGTAAGTATGTAGTGTTTGGTTACTAGATAGTGATGAAGGTACACTTCAGTGAGATAATAGAATTATTCAAACTCCAATCTTCTCGGAACTGTTTATTAGAAATATAATGTGAAGTATACACAAATAAACCCGCTATCTTAGCGGTGGTACATTAAGGACATATACAGCATATTATAGCACCACAAATAAATTGGCTAACAGAAAACAATTCAAACTTTATAGAATGATAGCACTAATATTTATAGATATTTACATATATATATGCTGGACATAACAATAGTAATAATGTTAGATTTCTATAATCTAACTTCTAGCAAGGTGACAATATTAATAAAGAAAAGGACTATGGTACGTGAATTCTAGAGAGAACGAACCTTCAAGACATGACCTTGCTACAAGCACATACTCTGTGACAAAGCAATAATATAAGTTCTTGTTCCTACTGCTTTCAGTTCCTCATCCTCTATCAACACTTGTATCCACGCCAGGTGAAGGAAGTAGAGCCTCAAGATATTTACGGTGGTATTCTTAGAAA
>NC_134796.1:53626476-53638976 GCF_046742065.1 Oratosquilla oratoria
TGTATGTATGTATGTATGTATATTTGTATGCATGTATATACGTCTACGTGCATGTATGCATGTTTTTATACACATATGTGTTAAATATTCCGTAGGCGATAAACACTTCTTCCATCCTTGAAGGAACAATATGGCGCCCGCGTGTTGTAGAGTGTGTCGTAGAGCTTAGAAACGATCAGCATCTGATTTCTAAGTAGATATTATTCTTCTGTCATAAAATAACAACTCGTGACTTTGGCCTACATCGATGTCGTTAACGTCACGAGAAGAATGGCTGCAAATGACTTAAGCACTCAATACCCCACATAGATGTATATATGTGCGTATATGCATGCATACGAGTGTATATGTGTTTGCATTATGTACTCTCTTGATAGGTGAGGTGGGGGCTGCCACCCAAATTACTTAGTCCCTGGTCTCTATGCTTCTGCCTAAGCTCCCATATTAAAGACAGATAACTAGGGAGAGAGAGAGAGAGAGAGAGAGAGAGACAAAGAGAGAAAGAGAATGGATAAATGTGAGAAAAAATGGCGAGATGAGAGCTAGAGATTATGAAGGAAAGGCGGAACAGAGGTAGAGCGTTGGGGGTGAAAGAGAGAGAGAGAGAGAGAGAGAGAGAGAGAGAGAGAGAGAGAGAGAGAAAGAGAGAGATAGATAGAGAGAGAGAGAGAAAGAAAGGGAGAGGGAGACGAGTTTTTGTCTTTGAAGGTTTAATTCAAATATTTGCCAATTAATGACTTGAGAGGTACAAAATATATTTTTAACCAATAACATCTAATCATTTATTTAATCATTCTTTATCTATTATTATCACATTTTTGGGAAGGGATCTCCCTCGTAATCAATATTGTTGAAAATAATTATTTGAACCTTCAATAAGAGTTTGATAAAAATAATGAGAATTTGGTTTGATGTCTGATTTTTATGCGAATATTTTGAATCAACGCTCTTCACGTAAAAGGCTAAACGAGAGCAAGACCAAGAGGAATATAAAAAAAAGAGAAGAAAAAAGAGAAGAAATTCGGGATAAAGAAGAGGAAGTAATTATGAAGAAAAAGGAGTAAAAGATAAAAGAATAATAATTAAAAAGAATATAGACTGATATGGAAATAAACACATCTGCTGGGATTCGAACCCTCACCTGAGCGGCTTGCGTCTTACAAGCCGCTCAGGTGAGGGTTCGAATCCCAGCAGATGAGTTTATTTCCAAATGTCAATTGACACAGACTGATATATCGAGGAAGGAAATAGAAAGAGAAAATATAGAAAAAAGATGTGACAAGAAGTCATGTGAGATAATAATGAAGAACAAAAAGAGTGAGAGATAATAAATGAAGATTGAAAGGGAGAATGAAAGATGCAGAAAGACAAAATGAAACGGAATAAATTGGGAGAAAAATGATAAACAAGAAAAATGAGTTGAAATGAACCAGAGGAAGTAGAAATAAAACGCGAAAGTAGTGAAAGGAGAAAAGGATAAAACAAATATAAAGAAGAGAGAAGATAGAATAACCGCGAAGAAAGAAGGAAAAAAAAAAGAAGAATAAGAAAAAGGAGAAAAAGGAAGAAGATAAAGACAAAAATAAAGAACTGAGGAAGACGTGGAGGAAGAGGAAGACAAAGAAGAATAAACGATAAAAAATAATGAAAAAGAGAGAAAAAAGAGGAAGACATACAAGGTAAAGGAAAAAGAAAAGGAAAAGAAAGGAAAGGGAAGGAAGAAGTAGAAGCATTAGTAGTAATAGGAGAGGTAGAAGAAGGAAAATATAAGAATTAAGGAGAAGTAGTAGTATTATGAATGTAGACAAAGAGGGGAAATAAAAAGGGGGAAGAAGAAAAAGAAAGAAAGAAAGGAAGAAAAGGAACGACAAGGAGGGGAAAAAGAAGGAGAAGAAGAAGAGAAAAATGCATAAGAAGAAGAAGAAGAAGAAGAAGAAGAAGAAGAAGAAGAAGAAGAAGAAGAAGAAGAAGAAAAAGGAAGAAAGGAAGGAAGGAAGAAAGAAAAGGAACAACAAGGAGGAGAAAAAGAAGGAGAAGACGAAGAGGAAAAAGCAGAAGAAGAAGAAGAAGAAGAAGAAGAAGAAGAAGAAGAAGAAGAAGAAGAAGAAGAAGAAGAAGAAGAAGAAGAAGAAGAAGAAGAAGAAGAAGAAATGAAATAGTAGGAAGTCGAAGAAGAAAAAGGAGAAGATAGAAAAGAGGAACTAGAAGAAGATAGATAAACAGAAACATAACCTAAGAAGAAGAGAGAAGACAAAGAAAGAAAAAAAGAGGCGAAAAACTAAGAGGAAAGATGAGGAAAAAGAGGAAAGGAGAGCAAGATAAGGAGAAGATGAGAAGGAGGAGGTAGAAGAGAGGAGATATAAAAAGGAAATGACAGAAAGAGGATAAGAAAAAAAAGAAACAAAAAAAAGAACAAAGACAAGAAAAACGAGGGATAAAACAGGAAGAAGGAAAAACAGAAAAAAAAGAACTAAAAAGAAAATGAAGAAGACACGGAAGAAGCATTTCAGCATTCTACATTTATTTGTTTATTTAATTTTCTATCTATTTTGTTTTATTCTCTATTTTCATCCATTCATTTATCTATTTATTGTATCCTTGTTCAACCTTATGTTTCATGCTACCAGTCGGTGTAGCAACTGTGAACAACGTCGACGGAACTCGTCTAGATGGCTCGCGGCTGTCTGTACCCTGCACGACTCCTAGGTAATTTTAGTGAACATAATTTTTTTGTAACAATAGGGTTTTATTTACCCTACACAATTACATTCTATAATTGTCCGCTCTTTGAAATATGAAGATAAAGATAAATAAACAATATATAGAGAAATATAACTAAGTAGATAAGGATATAGATAAATGTACTAGTAAATAAATTAATGAATATTAAGTAAATGAAGACGTAAATAAATAGATAAATATATAAGTCGATTATTGAATAATTAAACGAATAAATTAATATATGAATAATGAATGAATAGAAGAGAGAGAGAGGGAGAGAAAAGAGACAGAGAGAGAGGATAAAAGAGCCTACATGAATGGAAAGTTGAGGTCGATGTCCCTCAAGCACTCTTGACCTTGTTGCTTTGCACAAGTGGGAAAAAGCGAGAGAACATGAGAGAGAGACATAGGAGGGGAGAAGGGGGAAAGGGAGAGAGTAGGTACATGTATTTTACATGGGTAAATAAACAGTACCAGACCTGTTGGTCCTGTTTCGGTACCTAACCTAATCTAATACTGTGATATATATAGATATTTATATTTATATATATATATATATATATATATATATATATATATATATATATATGTAGAGCTCTGACCACAGTTCACTTTAATTCTAAGCCACTAACATCGAGAAACTCGAGGAGGCATACATGCAGAAATTGAAACGTGGTACAGCCAAGGACTCAAACCTGCGCTAGATATATACTGTGTATATATATATATATATATATATATATATATATATATATATATTAATGTATATGTATATATATACATGTATATATGTATAATTGTATATATATACATGTATATATGTATATATATATGTATATGTATATATATATGTATATTATATACATATGTGTATATATATATATATATATATATATATATATATATATATATATATACTGTACTGGAGCAAATAATCTAATCAATGACTTATAGTTAAGTGAATGTCGAGACGTTTTTATGCATATCTCAGCAGTAGAACAATCGATGACGGTTGATGGTAGACCATTTCATGTATTAACAACACGGTTGAAGAAAGAATATTTTGCCGCGGAGATGGGGAGTAGGGAGGTGTCTGTCTGCAAGATGGAGGAAACGGGTCGTATATAGAAACTTAACGCTACCACCATCACCATCACCACCATCACCACCGCCTAAAAAAACAACAACACCATCATCACCACCAACAATAACACCATCACCACCACCATCACTATCTGCATCAACATCACCATCACTACCATCACTATCACCATCACCATCATCACCATCACCACCACCATCACTATCACCACCACCACAATCACCATCAGCATCACCACTAATACCATCAACACCACCGTGGCCACTGATGACTGTTACATGATGACATATCTCTTCTCTCTGCCATCCATCTCTCTCTCTCTCTCTCTCTTCCTCTGAGGCGGGGATTCTCTCTGTGGGATTCGCGGGATGGTTTATTTGGGCACTTAGATGACAATCGAAAGATGTCTTAAACATTTAAATTTGTAGAGAGAGAAAATGACCGATACAGAAGTGTGCACCGTATCAAGGTCATTACAATTTGAACTATTTGATATCCAATGCCGTACCAGTGTTTATTCATTTAGTCTTAATATATTACGGTTCTATATTCTTGGTCAGGTTAATGGAGGTACGGGTCGATGGTCTGAAAACTACAGGTTTGAGGTGTCGCTATTGTTTGAAACCCAGCGTTTATTGTCCGTAGATTTCTTTCGTTGAATTGACTAGCGAGATGGACGTCCAGATAGTGCGCATATAATTACAGTTACAATTTCAGCGTTGAAGTAGGTAGACATATCTTTTGTGTTGTAATGAAAATTAATGTAGGGTGTAAATAAAAAGAAATAGCTTACATTAATCTGTCCATGTATCTATTTGCGTACAAGTCCAGATAATGCGCATACAATTACAGTTACAATTACAGCGTTGAAGCAGGTAGGCAGATCATTTGTATTGTAATGAAAAGCAATGTAGGGTGTAAATAAGTAAAAAACAAAAAGTTTTATATTAATTTGTCCAGGTATCTATTTGTGTATAAGTCTATATTTAATAATTAATTGATATCATCGTATTATTTTTCTTGTATATATATACATAATATATATATATACATATATATATATATGTGTGTGTGTGTGTATATACATATATATATTTATCTATTTGATTACATATATAATTGTAAATTTATAAAGATATTTCTCTATTATTTTATTTTCATCTTTTCTATTTAGTGCATATCTATTTGTATGTTCTTATATCTATTTGCTTATGTGTATAGCTGTTCATTAATTCAATAACTCATAATTATCATATATTTTCTCGTATTTCATCTATATTTATATTTATTGATAAAGAGGCATTACAGCATATCATTTAGGCATTTACATGCTTCTTTAAGATTCATTTTCTCGAAAACTAAAATTCAACTTTCTGTGAATAAAGTATTTGTACAATATTCTGAGTGGCGCGTTGTTTTCATTTCTGCTACATACATTGATCATCTGATCATCTCTTGGTGTGATATGACTGATGATTCTGGTAATCTAAATCTTTATCCACCAAATCTTTCGAAAATTTTCGTATTTGATATCTTTATCCCGGTAATAGTAAAGTAATGGAGTAAGTCTTATTTCCGAAAATGCCTTTGATTACGTAACAAAACCTAACCATTAAAAAAAATAAAAATAAAATGTTGCCTTTTATTCAGTGATGGCGAGATATGGATCTGAATCTACTCCTGTCATCCATATTTTTTAACATAATATGGATTCGCGTATGAAATTGTTTAAACATGGCAATTATATACTTATACATTTACATGTACATATACATATACATATATACATATACATATATGTTGAGACATTCTGACAGGTTGACGTAAGTGGAGTACGAAACACAGGAGTCATAGTCTTGAGTTTATTCCTGCGAAACTAGTCAGGAATAAACTCAAGACTAAGACTCCTGTGTTTCCTACTCCACTTACATATACATATACATACACATATACATATACATATACATATACATATACTTATACATATACATATATAAATATACATATATAAATATACATATACATATACATATATGAATATACTTATACACATACATATATAGATATACATATACATATACGAATACATATACGTATACATATACATATACATGTGCGTATACGTATACGTATACATATATTGTACATATACTGCTATTGTGTCCTCTGTTTGTCATAATAGGCGACTAAATGGAACGGAAGGAAGGATCAACGACATCTTATTTTCATATTTATCATCGACGTAAATATTATACCTTAGACCAGGATACCCCCAATATGGGGGGAAATAGATGTCTTTGTATATTTTATATAAACCCAATTCCATCATCGTGGCTTTTGTGAAAAAATTCGAATTGATTTGGGAAATGTTTTGTATTCTTGTCTTCGGGGGTGGGGTGGGGGGGGAAGACTCAAAGAACATTACAACGTCTTTGGGTCGGCCTGGCCACTTCCTTCCCTGACATGGAAACTTTAACTTCGTTTAGAAAACGGTATCGTTCCTTCGTGTCTCCGTTTTCTTCCCCCACCCTAAAACGCTATACAACTCTATCCATTGAAAATAATTTCCTTAACTGCCAGTTTGGCTGTGAATACAATATTTTTTGCTAAATTTGTAAAAGACACTAGGATTTGGCTTGATTGAAGTAAACTTTAACGAAGAAATCAGAGTCACAGATTCAAAAAGATTTTTGTTGTTGTTATTTATACATATTTATTTATTTTATTCACAAAGGAAGGAAGGTGAAGGAGGGGAAGGGGAGGAGGGAGGGTTCTATGGGAAAGAGATAAAAACATAAGAATGAAGGTGGCTGTAAGAGGCCATAAGGCCTACATTAGGCAGTTCCATGTCCTTTACCACCTGTCATCTCTATCCATAAAGTTATCAAATCTTCTCTTAAAGCAACCAATTGTCTCAGCGTTCACTACATAGTTACGGTGGTATTCATAAGAAAAAATATTTCCTTATATAAATCGTATATAAATCCTTGGAAGGGAAATATTTATATAAGGAAAGAATCTTACGGTGGTAAATTTAAAGAAATTATTTCTTTATATAAAGTTTTCCCTTTCCAAGGATTTATATTGGGTTTATATAAGGAAATGTTTTTTTTTAAGAATACCACTGTTAGTCTTTTACATTTGTTAACCACTTTGTTGGCAAACCAGTTCTTGCTTATTCCATTCTTAAACAAGAGGGGGAGGAGGAAGAAGAGGAGGAAGATGAGGAGGAGGAAGAGGAGGAGGAGGAGGAGGAGGAGGAAAATGAGGAGGAGGAGGAGGAGGAAAAACAAGAGGAGGAAGAGGAAGATGAAGAGGAGGAAGAGGAGGAGGAGGAGGAGGAGGAGGAGTATATGTCCCGCAGCGAGACTCGGGGTTCCTCACTGGAGGGCTTTTGTGTAACAAGTGTTTGTGACGATTCCGCGCGTCGAGACGATGCGATTAGAGCGGAGTATATTATGCTCGTGTTGCATTGAGTGTTTATTCCTGAAGTCTCTGCGTGGCTTAGCACTCCCTGTCCTCCCTCCATCCCTCCCTCCCTCCCTCCCTCTTTCTCTCCCTCCCTTCCTTCTTCCTTCACTCCTTCCTTCCCTCCTTCCCTCCCTCTTCCTCTCTAGCCCTCCCTCCTTCCTTCACTCCTTCCTTCCCTCCCTCCCTCTTTCTCTCCATCTCTTCCTCCCTCCCTCCCTCCCTCCCTCCCTCCCTCCCTCCCTTTTTCTCTCCCTTCCTCCTTCCTTCCCTCCCTCCCTCCCTCTTTCTCTCCCTCCCTTCCTCCTTCCTTCACTCCTTCCTTCCCTCCCTCCCTCTCTCTTCCTCTCTAGTCCTCCCTCCTTCCTTCATTCCTTCCCTCCCTCCCTCCCTCTTTCTCTCCATCTCTTCCTCCCTTCCTTTCCCCCACTCTCCCTCCTTCCTTCACTCCTTTCTACCCTCCCTCCCTCCTTCTCTCCCTCCCTCCTCTCTTTCCTCCTTCCCTCCCGTCCCCCTTTCTTTTCTCCCTCCCTCTCTCCCTCTTTCCCTTCCTCCCTCCCTCCTTCTTTTATTTCTACCTCTCTCCCTCCCTACCTTCCTCCCTCCCTCCCTCCCTCCCTCACTCACTCCCTCTCTCCTTCCACCCCTCTCTCCCTTCCTCCCTCCCTCCTTCATTTTCTCCCTCCCTCTCTCCCTCTCTTCCTCCCTCTTTCTCTCCATCTCAACCTCCCTCCCTTTCCCTCACTCTCCCTCCTTCCTTCACTCCTTTCTTCCCTCCCTCCTTCTCTCCCTCCCTCCTCTCTTTCCTCCTTCCCTCCCTCCCTCCTTCCTTTTCTCCCTCCCTCTCTTCCTCCTTCCCTTCCTCCCTTCCTCCTTCCTTTTTTTCCTACATTCCTCCCTCCTTCCTTCCTTCCTTCTCTCTCTCCCTCCCTCCTTTCTTTTCTCATTCCTTCTCTCTCTCTCCCTTCCTCTTTCCTTCCTTCCTTTTTTCCTATCTCTCTTCCTCTCTTCCTCTCTTCCTTTCTTCCTCTCTTCCTCTCTT
This sequence comes from Oratosquilla oratoria, assembly GCF_046742065.1. Lineage (NCBI taxonomy): Eukaryota > Metazoa > Arthropoda > Malacostraca > Stomatopoda > Squillidae > Oratosquilla > Oratosquilla oratoria. The sequence goes on from NC_134796.1 coordinate 53,634,810, forward strand.
CCTCCCCTCGGCGAGGCACGCGGGCGAATTCTCCTCCCGGATGGATCTCGACTCCAGGAAAGAGAGGAGGAGGAGAAGAAGATAAATAACGGAAGAAGAAAAGAGGAACTAGAGGAGGAAGAGGCAGGAGAAGAGGGGAAAGTAGGAAGAGAGAAATAATGGGGTAAAAGGAGGAGAAAGTGAAGGAAGAAGGGGAGAAGAGGAAGAGGAAGGAGAAGAGGAAGAGGAGGGAGAAGGGGAAGAAGAGGGAGAAGAGGAAGAGGAGGGAGAAGGGGAAGAGGAGGGAGAAGGGGAAGAAGAGGGAGAAGAGGAAGGGGAGGAGGAGGAGGAGGAAAAAGAAGCAAGAAGGAAGAGGAGGAGAAGGAGGAGAAAGGGAGTAGGAAATTGTGGAGGGGAGGAGGGAGAGGAGAGTTGGGCGATGTGGAGGTGGAGAGGGAAGAAGAAGGAAACAGGACAAAGTTAGGAGGAGAAGGAGGAGAAAGGGAGTAGGAGGGGAGGAGGGAGAGGAGAGTTGGGCGATGTGGAGGTGGAGAGGGAAGAAGAAGGAAACAGGACAAAGTTAGGAGGAGGAGGAGGAGGAAGAAGAAGAGGAGGAAAATAAGAAGAGAAGGGTGAAGAAGAGGAGAGGAGGTGAGGAAGAAAACAAGGAAGAAGAAGAGGAGGAGGAGTAGAAGAAAGTGGAGTTAGATGAACGGTAGGTACGTTAAAAAGACGGGTATAAGGAGTAGAAGGAGGAGGAGGAGGAGAGCCAGGAGGAGGAGAAAGAGAAAGAGCAGGAGGAGGGGAAGGAGGAGGAGGAGGAGGAGGAGAAAGAGAAAGAGCAGGAGGAGGGGAAGGAAGAAGAAAGGAGGAGGAAGAGGAAGAGGAGGAGGAGGAAGAAGAGGGGAAATACTGCTATTTTAATTGTGATAGAAAACGGTGATTCAGAACACACCTTAGAGTGTAAGTATACTTTGTAAGTTAAAAAGTCGCGCGCGCGCACACACACACATGCACATACACACACACACACACACATACACACACACACACACACACACATACACACACATACACACACACACATACACACACACACACACACACACATACACACACACACACACACACACACACACACACACACACACACACTCACACACACACACACTCCCTCTCTCTCTCTCTCTCTCTCTCTCTCTCTCTCTCTCTCTCTCTCTCTCTCTCTCTCTCTCTCTCTCTCTCTCTCACTCTGCCAGTGTTCAATATTTCCTAACAAACAATATCACTATAGAACTCAGAAAAATTCAGACTCTATCTACGTGAAAGTGAACACTGTATTTTGACATTTAGAATGAGTCTGCTCAATGTATATTCATCTTTTTCAGTAAGTAAATAAGTTTCTTCGGTTTCGTTGTCTGAAGAAAAGAAAAGCATCCCATAAGAACACTACTAAATACTTCCTTTTACCTCCTTCGTACAGGGAGGAAACTGAAGGAAAAACGAACAAAGAAATATATTGACACAAAAATAAGTTAACAAATATAAATAAACAGACACATATTTTAAAAGATGAATCGCGTTGATCGTATTAAGGAATTTATTTCAATGCTGCTATTACCCGGAGAATTTTGCAATGCGCATGAGGAATAGACTTACATTAAAGCAACTTGAAGTTCTAATTTTTTAATTCATTAAAACGAATACCTAACAGATATGCTGTAAGGACTTTCTGTTTGTTTATTTATGTACTTGTTTGTATTTCTTTTGTAATTGTTTCTTAGTGCATTTGTTTATTTAACTAATTTGTTTGTTTATATATCAATATATCGATTTATTTATTTGTATTTATCTGATTATCAATTTTATTGATTTATTCATTTATCTATCTATCATTTTAATTACTTAGGTATTTATTCACTTATTTACTTACTTTTTCATTAATTTATTTTTTATATTCATATTTATTCATTGTTTCCATTTTTTTATTTTGATATATCTGTGTTTGAAAACATTAATTAATTTATTTATCTATTTACTTTTGTTTATCATTGCATCTATTCATGTAATCTTTACTGATTATGATTTCCGGTCCTGAGGTAATGTGATGAGGTCGAGAGATGACACGCTTCTGAAGGCTGAGTGACATCATCTTCCGTCTATTCCCGGCGATGTGACCTTCTTGAGCTGCACCACGTGTTCGATAAGACCTTTCCCGATCAAAATGAACATATCCTGAGTCCAGACTCTCTCTCGTTCTCTTCGGTCACGTCTTACAAAAGATTCGCGAATATTTTCGTGTCACTGGGAGGAACTTTGGCGCCGAGATTTGTCTCTTTTCGGGAACAAACACTTTTGGCGCCGAGATCGATTTCTCTTCGGGCACAAATACCTTTGACGCCGAAATCGATTTCTGTGGTGCATGGCCAGACCAAAGGAATCAAAGGGGTTAATCGAAATGATACGTAATTTAAGTCACGGAAAGCGTCCACACACACACACACATATATTTATATATATATATATATATATATATATGTTTCATTAAAAGTGATGGCTAGTTGTGCATTAATAATTTTCTTAAAGGTATTTTCCATATACCTTATTAAGGATTTGTTTTCCTTAGGAAGGAAATTTATGACTTGGCTGTATGTAGTCATATTAGCTAGATCGCGATTTCGGGTTCAAGACCCTTCTTCAGTAGCTATAGGGATAAGAATTAATCCGAAGATTCTAGTAAAGATCTAAGTTTTATACTAGAGTTCCTATACTTGCTAATCACTGGGGGAGGTCACCTGGTATTACGGGCAGGGACGAAATGTCATGTGCGCTAGGGAGCCTCCGGGTTTGTGTTGTGGCGGAATGTGGCGTTTTGTCTCGTAGTTGGACGAGTGGCGTTTTGTCTCGTATTGGCGTTTGTGGTGTTATGTCTCATGTTTGTATTTGTAACGGTTTGTCTAATGCTTGGAAGGGCTCTAAGGTCTTCTGCTTGTACATTTAGGTTTGGGCTCAACTCTTTAATATACAACGCTTTCTAAAGTTGGGAGGCGTCTATCGTCAGTACATAAAACCAAAATCTCGGTGTTTTTCTCTAGTGTCTCTCTTGCTAGTGTTATGCCGTGGGCTTCTATTAAGTGATTGTTAGGGGCTCCAGATGTCATGTGGTATGTGAGGCGACGGGATAACCTCATTGTCGTCATTCCAATATATGTGGAGGGAAGGGCTTCACAGTTCCCGCGTGTACATGTGAACCTATAGATGACATGTGATTTCTGAAGTTCCTTTCTCTCTTGTAGGGGGCTGTTTCTAATAAGGAGGTGGCTAGTTTTCTTAGTTTTATAATAAATCACTAGATTTAGTATTTTTTCCGGATTGACTGGTTTAATGTTTCTTTTTATAATTTGTTTCATAATGCGTTCATCTTCTTTATAAGCTGACGAAAAAGTGGATTTATAATATATGTTGATTTTCTCTTTATTTTGTTTATCATTGTTGTTGTTATGCCAGCCGTCCATTATTTTCTTTGTTTGAAAATTTATCTCTTTTTCACTGAAGCCGTTATTGATCAGAACTTGAGTGGAACGTTCGATTTCATCATGCACTTGTGTCCATGTGCTGCAGTGAGTTAGTGCTCTTCGAATATAGGCACTGATGGTAGAGTCCTTATATCTTTGAGGGCACTCACTGGATCCATTAAGGCAGTGTCCAGGGTTAGTGGGTTTTGTGTACACTGTTGTATTAAAAGAATTTTCATTTTGTTTCACTAAGAGGTCGAGGAAGGGTAAAGCTCCGTTAATGCTATCTTCCATAGTGAAAGTGAGTTCAGATGTCTCTTGTAATAGGTGGCGGAGTTTTTCAGCTTCATTACTGTTATTGGTTTTAATGAAGACATCATCAATGTATCTACAATAAATATCTGGCTTTTCTGTTTTACTGAATACTTCTTCTTCTACGCAGCCCATGAAGAAGTTTGCCATTAATACTCCAAGGGGGGATCCCATTGCAACTCCATCAATTTGGCAATATTTGTTTCCACGGGGGCAAGTGAACGGGACTTCTTTTGTACAGCATTCAAGCAGTTTACGTAGTGTAAGTTCTGGAATGTCTAGTGTAGGTGTAGTGTTATCGTAGTACACTTTGTTGATGATGTAATCAATTGTTCGATCTACGGAAATATTAGTGTATAAC
>NC_134796.1:53643976-53646476 GCF_046742065.1 Oratosquilla oratoria
AATATCTCACTCAACGTTTCGTCTACTTGGAGACATCTTCAGGAAAAATCTGGAAAAAAAAATACAAAAATACAAGTATGAACAAATTTTTTTAAGCTGTTATAATGATATAACAGGAAATTTTATTTACTATACAGGAGAAAATTAAAAATGTTGCTTGATTGTCGTTCAACGAGAAATATGTACCTTCAGATGATGTATATATGTATGTATATATGTGTTGTATATATATGAATATACATACATTTATTAGTGAAATGTATTTGAAAACGATGTTTCTATGTTTTCAATACTTTGATTCATCGTTGGTCACGAAAAGATTTTGAATCTAATTGCATAAAATAAGAAAAAAGTATTTAGAGAAAAATCTGTTTAATTCATATGGACTTAAAATTCAGGGCATAAAATTCTATGAGAATTCGATAATTGGCAGATCAAAACCGGATGAAGTCCTGAATTTTACTTCACGTTCGCACTGACGAGCACACAAGCACACACACACACATACAGATACACACACACACACACACACACACACACACACACACACACACACACACACACACACACACACACACACATACAGATACACACCTACACATACACACACACACACACACACACACACACACACACACACACACACACACACACACACACACACACACACACACACACACAAACACACACACACACACACACACACACACACACACACACACTTACACACACACACACACAAACACCTACACATACACACACACACACACACACACACACACACACACACACACACACACACACACACACACACACACACACACACAGAAGTCTGCTGGTCTCGCATTCGCTTAGTTATGGGTTCGAATCCTGCACTCCTCTTCCACTCCCAGCAGTGACTGTTACCTGGCCCAGCATTCCAAGCGTACAAGACAAGGTGACGGCTTCGGCCGCAGCAACTTACCTCCTAGCATAGGTTTCTCACCTTCTCTCCCCCTAAGGCGAGGAGACTGGAGACTGGTGAGATCAGTTGTGAAGGCTACACCTATTCTTGGTCAGGTCACAAGAATAGTGCCAATCTTGGTTGCATTTAGCAAGGGTCATTTTAGGCATAGTTAACCGACAATAGGCTTCTGTTGAGGCTGTTCAGGTATGAGACATGGACACTGAATGCTCAATATAAAAACCATCTTGGCGTCTTTGGTGCCAAAAGCCTTTCGGAGATTCGTGGGGTGTCGGTGAAATGACTTTGTTCCAGACCAGAGACTCCTCTGTGGGACTTAGTTAAGGCCTATCTTGGTGTTGATCCTAGCAGGATTATCTCCTCAAGAGACAACACTTGAAGGAGATGAAGGAGACGACCACAGAACACAGATCTGGAGCAAGACAACCTGTCCTACCGTGATTTTTTTTTTTTTTTTTTTTTTTTTTTAATGAAAAGGGTGACGGCATGGGAGCCTTTTCGCAGAAACCGTATATATACATATTATTTGGATGATGGAGAACATAAACACAGGGGAAGGCTCGGAACCCTAAACACTCTAACGTTTCGTTCGCGTAGAACTTCTTCAGAGAGTGTATGTAGAACTGCAATTGAAGTTTATGAACTAAATCTAATTATCTTTTCGGACACTTGGGAAAGGTCGTTTTTCTGGCGTGTTTTAGAATTAAAATACTAGTTTCTTTAGCTAAATTGATAAACCCTCCTCGATGATTCGATGAATTATTAGTAGAAATATATGCTGATTCAACAATTCTTCTAGTGAATTTATCAAAACCTTTATGTAGCACTTCAGCTTCTCTCCAGTTTGGTAAATGATCGAATTTTTCCGCATGAACTACTAAAGAATTAGATGTCCTATGTGCTTTTATGTCGTTTTTATGTTCATAAATTCTTTTTTCTAATCCTCTTGACGATTCGCCCAAAATAAGCCATTGAGCAACTATTGCACGGGATTTTGTATACGACGCTGTTTTCGGAATTGGTTCTCTTTTCAGAAGTCTTTATTAAATCACCTATCCTCTTGTTAGTTATTTTAGCTATGTTTATACCCGATTTTGTTAAATATTTGTCTATTATTGGTGACGTTTCTGAGCCAGGTACTGATATAAAATTTGTATTATTTTTATCATTTCTCTCTTTCTTTCCGCGATTGTAAATATTTATTGCTTTTCTTTTTGTTCTTTTCAACATTCCCTCTGGATATCCAAGTTTGTCAAAGGTTTTCATAATGTAATCAAATTCGCCTTCTAGGTATTCATTACTACAGATTCGTAGTGCCCTGAGAAAAAATCCTATTACTATACCACTCTTTGTCCTATCATCATGTGCGGAGAAGTAATGTACTAAATCCTCTTTGTTTGTTTCCTTTCTGTATACTGAGAAAGTTACAGTTTTTCCCACTCGTCGTATTAACGTATCTAGGAAGGGCAATTGTCCGTTTTGTTCCTCTTCTACGGTGAACTGAATATCGCTGTTGACCGCGTTAAGCATTCTCAC
>NC_134796.1:53653976-53661476 GCF_046742065.1 Oratosquilla oratoria
TTGAGGATATTTTGGTTTATATTCATTGGCACTTTTACCCCAAAAAATGAAGTTCAATTTACCAATCAGATATTAATGAAATTTGTTATTTTTTATTCATTGTATTACGTACATCACGTTGATTGTCGGGATGTCATTATGTTGCTCAAAACTCGAACGAGTGATGCTGGTTATTATCCTTGTTCTCTCCCTCTCTCTTTCTATCTATCTGTGTATATATATATATATATATATATATATATATATGCATATATATATATATGCATATATATATATATATATATGTATGTATGTACATATATATATATATATATATGTATGTACATATATTTATATATATATATATGTGTACATATATATATATATATATATATATATATAAATATATATATATATATATACGTATGTATATATTAACGTATTCATATTTACATGTATGCGTGTATATATATGCAGTTGTTTACACAATGTATTATATACTGTTCGTATGTTAATAAATAATTCGCAGGCGCCCTCTCTAATTTATTTTCTTCCATAACCATTTCAAAAGCAAATGAGAAACCTTTAACGGGATTGTTCATAAGAACAAAATATTAGTTTCTATTTTGTCTACAAATCGTCCAACTTTTTAAAGACACTAAGGTTCTCATTCACGGCATTATTTTTCTCTCATTATTATTTTTTCTTCCTTTCTCTTGTCTCTGATGCTCTCTTTTTAAATCCTTCTATTTTTTTTATTCTTCTTTACCTCATACTTATTCGCTGTTGATCCCTTCCATACGCCTCTGTGTCTTGTCATTGGATATTGGAAACTGTAACTGGTCGGGTACTTTGTCTCTGGAAAGTTCGTAACAAGGTCAAGGTCTTTTGGTAAAAAAGAAAAAAAAAAAAAAGATATATTCTTAAGATCAGCATAGTCCTCCCTAGATGCAGTGTACCTATTTTTTTATTTTTAATTTATTTATTCATTTATTTATTTTTTGTAAGCACAGAAATCTTTTGGGAAAAAAAAAATCAAGATAAGCATAGTCCTCCCTAGATACAAATTATCTATCTATCTATTTTTTTCATTTAGCTATTTATTTGTTTTTGTAAGCACAGAAGCTAGATATTCTAATACATCATGAAGATAATGATAGAAACAGAGAAAACTCAAATCTGTATAATGAGAAGATTACGATAATGGCATTATTGGAGGTCGTCTGATTTTCAAAAAATCTATCTGATGGGTAAAGAAGAGTATCATAGTCCTATTCAGCATGTTGATCAACCCCCGAATCAATTTTATCTTAATCAATGAAAAATCATCTTTCTTATTCCATTCCTTCTCTTCGTGTCTGTACAAGCAAGTCCCTCGAAAAGCCGGCTACTCTTGGGGCCAAATTAGGATCCTAAGTCCTTAAGTCTAGACATAAATCTTCAAAATGGCTGACATTTTACCTAAATCCCTATGTCGGCGACCTAAAGGCTTATGTCTAGACTTTGCGCTATGTCTAGGTTTTATGTCTAGACATAAATCTTCAAAATAGCTAATATTTTACCTAAATCCCTAAGTCTGCGACCTAAAGGCTTATATCTAGACTTTGCGTTATGTCGAGGTTATGTCTAGACTTTGCGCTATGTCGAGGTTATGTCTAGACTTTGCGCTATGTCGAGGTTATGTCTAGACATAAACATTTAGGTCGCCGACATAATAGGGATTTAGGTCAAATCTCCATGATTTTGAAGATTTATGTCTAGACTTAGGGTTTTAGAATCTTTTTTAAATTCGGTCCCTGATGTCTACCACTTGCCATGGCTATCCAAACAGGTGAAGCAGAGTTGACGAGATCAAACAATACTCAGTGCCTCCTGCCGTATACTCCTGAGGCCTCCAATAAAGTGGCTCATGTAAACATTCTAATTAACTAAATATCGGAGGATTCGTGGTCTTAATAAACTCAAGTTCTCAGAAATCTTAATGAGATTCTGAATCCGAAATATAGGTCACGTGATTTGTAAACTTCTAATGATTCATGTCCCGGTTTCAGACAAACACCGAAAGAGAGTAGAAAGACACACACACACTAGCGCGGGCGTACACATACACTCACACACACATACACACACACACACACACACACACACACACACACACACACACACACACACACACACACACACACATATATATATATATACATATGTGTGTGTGTGTGTGTGTGTGTGTGTGTGTGTGTGTGTGTGTGTGTGTGATTCATCATGCCCTTGGATCACGTGTTGGACTCGTAATCGACGGCTATTTCCCGCCCGGAAGAGAGCTCAGAGTTCATATATGACCGATCTATGGGTAATACTGTGACCTTACACGCATACACAACCCCAACTCCCCTCCCACGAGATTTGGAGTAACGATTCGTAGTGCAGAGATACTGAAATCGAATCCCGCCCAGTGAGTAGCCTATACCACGCAGCCTAACGATATATTTACCATTCCAGGTGAAGTATGACCTCCAGAACGAATTTGCATCTGAGCAAGTGTTCTGAGTGATTCATGTTTAAGAAACAGGAAACTAATTTCATCTTGTCCACTTTGGGTATAAGTTATATTCCTAATAGATCTGTCGTGATGCTATTTTATTCATTTCCATTGCCTTTTGATAGGGAAGAAGTTGGTTATAAGCGATCAAACGTCCAAACGAGTAGACAAACACAAACTAAGTAAGAGTTCTATGATAGAATTATGACAGAATTGCATTTGCAAAAAAGAGAGATATAGGCGTGTGTATGTATATGCAATAAAAACACCAGAGCTGAGTGTTCTACAGCTGCAAGGTCACCGCTATGAAAAGAAACGACCGGAGCAGAGCGCTTTCGAATATTATATATATATATAATACACGAAAGCGCTCTGCCCGTATGATTTCCTTTTGGTTACCTTGCATATATGCATATGTATATATATATATATTTATATATATATATATGTATGTATGTAGTCAGAAATAAACTCAGACTAAGACTCCTGTGTTAGCTATTCCCATTTACGTCATACTGTATATATATATATATATATATATATGTATATATATATATATATATATATGCAGTACATGAGTGCGTGTGTGTCTGTGCGTATGGTTTTATTTGTTTTTATAATATAACTTATTTAGTTTGATAATTATTAAAAATGAGTGCTCTACACTCTTGCATATATATACATATTCATCAATCTTCTCGACACGAGCACCGTCATGCAACTTAGGCTTGCAGAGCCATTTTGTCGACCGCAGGTCCACGACCACCGGAGAGGCCTAGTAATCCTGGAGCCCGCAAAGTGGGTTGGGTGTGTAAATATGTATACATATAAATATACATATACATACATACATATATATATATATATATATATATATATACACATATATACTGTAAATATATATATATAGGCATATATATATATATATATATACATATATATATATCTATATATATATATATAGGCCTATATACATATATGTGTATGCATATATATATATATATATATATATATATATATATATATATAATTGTACATATGAAGATGTCAATTGAAAGGAATGATAGTCTGTCATAATGAAGATTCCTTTGGTAAATCTTTAAATATTTTAATATACAATACGATGATCCCATGATAAAAGACCTGACTTGAGTAAGAGGAGGTGACATTCCAACGACATTGGACCAACTACCAAAGAACCAGACATTGCTCAATAGGATAAGTGGCCAAGGAACATTAAAGTTTTATTTATAGGGCGTGGCGCCAGAGCCATGGACGCTTGATGTGTTGCAAGTGAGGGAGAGCTTAGTGGATTTTATGTACCTAGATCTACCTGAGGCCTTTGACATCATACCTCACAGTCGACAATTATAAACACTGGAGCGCACTGGAGGACTAAGAGGTAAGTTCTTTAAGTAGGTGAGTGGTTTTCTGAAGGCCATGTGCATGAGAGCACTACGTAAAAGATAATATGTCGGAATGAAGAACAGTGATTATCTGAGTCCCAGAAGTATCGTAATTCCCTCCAATAATATCCCTTATCTACATAAATTACATAATTAGAGTGAAAGGCGAGGAGGACTGTAGACTGTTACAAATGTATATAGACTACATATATGGGAGAGAAGATCACTTGATCTGGTATATGAACACATAATGAGATTATGGGAAAAAATGAAAAAGGACAAATGTCTAAAGCAGCGGTTCTTATGGTGGTATTCTTAAAAAATTCTTTCCTTATATAAATCTTATATAAATCCTTGGAAGGGAAATATTTAAATAAGGAAAGAATTTTTTCTAAGAATACCACCGTAAGAATCTTAAGATGGTATTCTTAAAAAAATATTTTCATATGTAAATCTTATATAAGTCCTTGTAAGGGAAATATTTATAAAAGGAATTTTTTTTTTCCTAAGAATACTACCAAAGAATCTTGCGGTGGTATTCTTAAAAAAATCTTTCCATATATAAATTTTTCCCTTCCAAGGATTTATATAAGATTTATATAAAGAAATATATTTTTTTAAGAATACCACCTTTAAACCTTAGGTCACGACCTAATGTTGGGTCATCAAGGCCTTCAGATTGGGTCACCAAGGATTTGTGGACATAATACTTTCCGAATATGCCTATCAAAAATATTAATATGAGTAATAATGTGTTAGAATACCTAAATCGTCAACATCTAAGCACAACATTATAAAGACATAGACGATTTAACTGAGGTGAGAACTCTTTTCAACATTTATATTTATCGTAGAATCTAAATTAAATAAAATGCATATGAGGGTATGGGTCACTCCATTACAAAGGATTACAAAGGAGGAGCATGCCGACAGGAGACCTTTTGGTCTACAACTAGGTCGGATGCGGAAAAAATATATAATAACGACGAATAAATAAAAGAAAAATGAATAAAAAATATAATAATATTAAAAGGTTAAGAAATAAGGAAGGATGAGGTGAAGGCAGTTGTAAAGATGATGAAAGCAGGTAAGGCACCTGGTCTGGATGGATGTCATGCAGAATGTCTGAAAAAGGGAGGTTCAGTGATGGTGGACTGGTTGGTGAGATTATTTAATGTTTGCTGGAGAGAGGGTAGAGTACCGGAGGACTGGAGTAGTGCCTGTATAGTTCCTCTTTACAAGGGAAAAGGGGACAAGTGTGAATGTAGTAATCTCAGAGGGATTAGCCTGTTGAGTGTAGTAGGGAAGGCTTATGGGAGAATCTTAATTGAGAGGATTAGGAGAGGAACAGAAGGAGTAATTGGTGAGGAACAGTGTGGATTTAGGACGGGTAGAGGTTGTGTAGATCAGATCTTTGTGGTAAGACAGATACGTGAGAAAGCTATAGGAAAGGGGAAGGATGTTTTTTGGGCTTTTATGGATCTGGAAAAGGCTTATGATAGGGTAGACAGAAAGGCACTGTGGGAGGTTATGCAGATTTATGGGATAGGAGGAAAGCTTTTGGGAGCTGTCAAGAGTTTTTATGTGAGTAGTAGAGCATGTGTGTTAGGATTGGAAATGGAGAGAGTGAGTGGTTTGAAGTAAAGGTGGGACTTCGTCAAGGATGCGTTATGTCGCCCTGGCTGTTCAACTTATACATGGATGGGGTGGTGCGAGAGGTGAATGCTAGGGTAGTGAGTCAGGGATTGGAGATGGTTAAAGAAAATGGAGAAAAGTGGGAGGTGAGCCAGCTGTTGTTTGCGGACGACACTGCACTTGTGGCAGGGTCAGAGGAGGGATTGAGGAAGCTGGTGGCAGAGTTTGGGAGAGTATGTGATAGAAGAAAGCTAAAGATAAATGTGGGTAAAAGTAAGGTGATGAGATGTACAAGGGGTGAAAGTGGCAGTAGACTGGAAGTGAACATTAAGGGAGAGCGACTGGAGGAATTGGATAGTTTTAGATACTTGGGTGCAAGTGTAGCAGGAAAAGGTGGAGTGAAGGTGGAGGTAGAATGTAGATTGAGAGAAGCGAGTAAATGCCTTGGTGGTTTAAAGAGTGTAATGAGAAATAGACATTTGGGAATGGATGCGAAGAGGAGACTGTATGAAGGAGTGATTGTGCCAACAGCACTGTATGGGGCAGAAACGTGGAACATAAGAGAAGAAGAGAGAAGGAGTTTGAATGTGTTTGAGATGAGGTGTCTGAGAAGTATGGTGGGGGTTACTAGGCTAGATAGAGTGAGAAATGAGGAGGTGAGGAGGAGAACAGGGGTGAAAAAGGATTTGGGAGAGAGGGTTGATGAAAGAATATTAGGATGGTTTGGACACATGGAAAGAATGAGTGACGAAAGACTAGTAAAAGAGGTATGGAAGGCAGATGTGGAGGGAGTGAACATGAGGGGACGTCCTAGGATGAGGTGGATGGATGGGGTGAAGGGGGCTTTGGGGAAGAGGGGAATGTCTGTTGAGGAAGGAAGGGAGAGGACGGAAGACAGAGGTGAGTGGAGAATGGTTGTATATGGATGATGTTGTGACTGCATGAGGAGGAATGGGCGGGGGGGTGGGGGGGTAGTATGTGTGAGTAAATTTTGACGCAGCCCGAAGGGATTTCTCCCCGTCCTCCCTTTATATGCAAAGGGGGATGGAGAGGGGGGGTCGCCGATTAAATGAAGCGGCCTTGCTGTGGATGTACTGTGTCTTGCGACACTGCTTCTGACCCAGGGCGGTGGGCAGGGTTCAGGGATGACCCGTCATCCAGGAGGTGCTCAGATGAGAGGAAGGGTGGGAGGGGTGTGGAGTGTATTTGGGGATGAAATGGGTGGGAGTGTTTTTATGCCTTTCCCTTTTTGGCTACCTCCCTTGGAAGGGGGAAAAAGCCTTGGTATATGTATGTAAGAAACACTGGTCTAATGGATATGGAAAGTAGTTTTCCGTACAGTTGCAGGTCATGGAACAGTTTAGAGATAATGTCGCCCGTGCTGGAAATATGCATAAATTCAAAACGAGATATGATAATTGGAGAATTAGAGATAAAATCTCATGAGTACAGCTCCTTTCTGTGAGATAGAGACAATAAGATGCAGAAACTTACGGAAGAAATGTAGATGATAGAGTCCAATCTGGAACCACCCATGAATTTAAAACGAGGTATGATAATTAGAGCATATGAGAAAAGTTACTATTTTACTGTATGATACAGAGGGGGAAATACACGCACAAACGCACATGCTCACACGCACACACACACACACACGCACGCGCGCATACACACATGCGCTCGCGCGCACACACACAGACACACACACACACACGCACACACACACACACACACATATGGTCACACACTTGTAGCAAGGTCACGCCTTGAAGAACTTGTTTTAACTACACACTCACGGCTGTGAAGCATAGGCACTGAATGCTGACTTGAAAAGATGTCTTAACTTTTTTTTTTGGTGCCATGAGAATCATTATGTATCTGGAATGATTATGTATCTAGAGACTGTTCCGTAAGAGTTAGTTTAGGCCTGTTACCGGCATA
>NC_134796.1:53676476-53683976 GCF_046742065.1 Oratosquilla oratoria
AGACGACCATCAGGGAGACCCAGGTACAGATGGATAGATGGAGTGAGGAAGGACGTGGAGAGGGTGGCACCAAGAGAGGACTGGAAAGAATTGGCAGAGAATAGAACCATCTGGAGAGGCATAGTGAAAGCGGTGAAGGGCCGTCCGGCCTGACAACCAACAGATTTAAGTTGTTTGAAGTCGATATTACATTATACGTACTAGGTAGTATATCAACATGGGCATGACCGGAAATGAATGCAGAACATGATTTTTCATTATCAAAATGAAATGGCAGCGAGACAATATAATTCCAAAGTTGAGGGTAAAAACAGGAATAGAGAGAATTGATGAATAATGGAATACCAATGTGAGGCGACAGAATATTAAGAGGAAACATTGATAATGGACAGATAATTAATTGGTGAAAGAGTGAATTGCTCAGCGGAAAGGAAGAATACAAGGGTTTTAAAATGGTCAAATCGATATCAGTGTTAGTATAAAACAGTGAGTATCATAGTACTTGTTTTTGATCATTCGTTTGAGTAGAAACGACTTTGGTTATGATCTTTTTTCTTTCAAATTTCCAAAAGTCAAATTACTCTTGAATGCCGAACAAGGAGAAGCTGAACATATACGAATGTTAGACACATTGCTTAAATGTTCTTACGGAAGTCTAGAATATTGTAACCGAAGTCGTTTCTGCTCAAAGTAGCAATAGCAACTAGCATGCTAGCGAGAAATGTCTAGTGTAGCTCCACCTTAAGAAAGAAATTATCCTGTGGGGGCCAGGGGACACTTTAGAAATATATATATATATATATATATATATATATATATGTATTTATATATATATATATGTATTTATATATATATATATATATATATATATGTATTTATATATATATATATGTATTTATATATATATATATACATATATATATATTCTAAGGTGATGAGCCTACGCTAGGAGGCGCTGAGTAGCTACGGCCTAAGCCGTCACCTTTGCCGTATGTGCTTTGGGGACTCTTGGGGAAGGTAGACATAACTGCCTGGAATCGGGGAATACACACGTGGTACAACATAATGATGTATTATCTATGAACTTTATTAATTTATTTCTTATAAATTCTTTTCGCTTTTTTGAGGATAAAAAATGAAAATAAAGTATAAAAAAAAATATTCATGAATATGCACTATTTTTCTGTACCAAGGCTACAGTCTACTTTATATATGGGGTTAGACAGATTAAAGTACGTTACCTCTCCATCCCTACTCCCACCCCCACCCGATACTAAAAAAAAAAAAAACAAAAAAACTCCCACATCATCAATATCTTTCGAAAAGAAAGAAAGAAAAAAAATTTTTTACAATCCCATTCGCGTCTTTCGCCATTTGATACGGGCCTAAACGACCCGCCCCTAGATGCATCCCGTCTCTGGTGACCGCCACTAGCCCCGGATATACCAATATATGAAGCAACAGTTAGACCCCGGCCATAGTTACAAGTTCCACAACTCTTTAATGAACTGAATACCAGAGCGAGTCGTTCTACATGTTAGATTACACCATTCAGAGTTTTCAGAACTTTGCTACGATGGAATTGTTTGGATACTTTTTCGTTTGTTTTCTGTCTGACATGATATTAGAAACTTTGGTTATTATGAGATGAATGAAATCGACTGGGATTAGCTAGATTGTAATAGCTTAGGCGCAACACGGCCAAGAATATATCTAGAGATGGTTCACGGCAGTATGATGGTTAGATGACATTTTGGTTCTAATAACAAAACGTCAACTGTGCCCACTCGGTGTATATGATCCCAACCTGGCGCTCGCGAGCACCCCTGATGGTACTCCTTCACATTCGTAAGCAATGTTCCCACTAATTTTTTGCTGTGGGCGTGCGCAGATATTTGCTTGTGCGCAAACTTTGCCTTCTCTCAAAAGTATGTGCGCAGCCATGCGAGTCACAGTCTGACAATTTAAGTCAGTGGTTCTTAAGGCTCTTTTACACGAGCGTTTCCGTACGCGCGTTCGGGTGCGCCGCGTTTTAACTTTCAATGGAGTTCAATGGGACCGCAAAACGCGTCGTGTGAAAGGTCCCATTGAACTCTATTGAAAGTTAAAACGCGGCGCACCCGAACGCGCGTACGGAAACGCTTGTGTGAGAGCGGCTTTAATGTTTTTCACTGTCCGTACCCCTTGATATCTCAGAAAATATTCTCGTACCTCCATCCAATACAAATATAATTCAAACATATGAAAAGGATTAGTGATACAAGCCTTCCTTTGCTTTCTCATGGTGAATATACAGTACCATTACACTGGCTATCATGTCTCGTACCCCCCAGGTTCAAGGTTTCGTAGCCCTTGTGGGTACAGGTATCCTAGGGTGAGAACCACTGAATTAAGCAAATACGCACAATTTGTAAGTTTGTATTACATATTACCTCCAATTATATCAGTTTGACGGTTGGCAAGTTACCATGTTTTTAGAGAATTATAACCTGATGTTTGGGTGGAACTTCTTTATTAAATGGATTCTAATATAATTTGAAAACATTATGTATGTGCACATTTTTCTTTATGTGCGTTAGTTGTAAAATATGTGTGTGCGCGCGCATGCGCTTAGCTGAGGCCGCTTCCACACGAACGTTTCCGTACGCGCGTTCGGGTGCGCCGCGTTTTAACTTTCAATGGAGTTCATTGTGGGCCGCAAAACGCGTCGTGTGAAAGGTCCCATTGAACTCCATTGAAAGTTAAAACGCGGCGCATCCGAACGCGCGTACGGAAACGCTCTTGTGAAAGCGGCCTTAACTTTCAATGGAGTTCATTGTGGGCCGCAAAACGCGTCGTGTGAAAGGTCCCATTGAACTCCATTGAAAGTTAAAACGCGGCGCACCCGAACGCGCGTACGGAAACGCTTGTGTGAAAGCGGCCTAGAGGGAAGACTACTCACAAGTACCATTTCTTTCTACATAAGAACAAAAGAACATAAGAATGGAGGAGGCTGTAAGAGACCATAAGGCCTACATTAGGCAGTGCCATGTCCATTATCACCTTTCGTCCCCATCCATAAAGCTATCTGATCTTCTCTTAATACAACCAATGGTTTCAGCGCTCATTACGTGGTTAGTAAGTCAATTCTACTCGCTAACGACTCTATTGCTAATCTACTTCTTGCCTCTTTCCCTCTCAAACCTAAATTTGTCTAACAAAGACAAGATACTGTAATGCCTGCCATTTATTTTGTTATTTGTTTATTTGTTTGTTTATTATTATATGCTTGATTATCATTTATTATTATTTATATTTCAATTTATTATTTTTATATTTGTTGGTCTATTATTTAACTTCACCCATTTATTTATTTGATTTATTATTATTTGTATTATAATTTTATTTATTTATTTGTTTATCATAATTATAATTCTTTTCGCATCCGACCTAGTTATAGACCAAAAGGTCTCCTGTCGGCATGCTCCTCCTTTGTAATCCTTTGTAATTCTTTGTAAAGACCTGGTTCTTGTGATGTATACCCAAGCTGAACAAGTTTTATATGCGAATCTCGTTTACAAGTAATTTAAAGTTTTTGTGAGTTAAAAAAATTCGTGTTATTCTAGTAAATGAGCTGCTTCATATTTTCTAGAATTGTGGTGATAATCTCTTCTTTCTCTAGAAAGCGGTTGAGTGTTTTTCAGCTGAAAGTCTAATCTAGATAGAAAAAGTCTTGATCTGCTTTTCACGACTTTACTGAGCTTGGAGATAACTTATGAGGTTAAAAAGTGGCTGGGATTAACTTCTCCGCAAAGGTAACGTATCGGTGACAAGAACACAAAAATATAAGAAAGGAGGAGTCTGCAGGAGGCCATAAGGCCTACACTAGGCAGTTCCATGTCCTTTTCCACCTGTCATTCCTATCCATTAAGTTATCTAACATTCTCTTAAAACAACCGATAGTTTTAGCGCTCACGACATGGTTACCATGTTTATTCCGTTCGTTAACTACACTGTTGGTAAACCAGTTCTTGCCTATTTCCTTCTTGATGATGACGTTAATAAGGTTTAACGTCGCGATCTCCCATACAACAGGAGGCTAAGACGGTGCCTCTTACAGAGGACTTTGTAGCGTGGAATTTGATGAACCATGCCCTTGGTCCAACTCGATGGCGGCAGGGTTCGAACTGCCATCCCTTCGACCTCCGCCGCAAGTAGCGGTGCTCTAACCCGCTCACCCATAAGAGACCATAAGAGATCATGAAGGTGTTCTCCATTGTGGCATAAAAAAGAAAAAATATACAATAATAGTAATAATGATAATAATAATGATAATAATAATAATAACAATAATAGTAATAATAATAATGATAATAATAATAATAATAATAATAATAATAATAATAATAATTATCATAATAATAACAATAATGATGATAATTATAATAATGATAATCATAATAATAACAATAATAATAATAATAATAATAATGATGATGACGATGATGATGATGATAATAATAATAATCAAAATTAATTACAACGGGTTTTGAAGAAATATTGATCATGTTATCCATACGTCCCTCTATTCTGTGTCTCTCACATCTGCCAAAGATTAATTATAAATCTTCTATGCCGACTGCACATCTCCCATAGCCCATAAGCCTACACACACCTCCTACTAAAGGAGAGAGAATCACAGGGGAATCCCCTGAGACCGCACTGAATCGATGATTCGTTCCGTCGTGGATGGCACTCATCCATCTGTTACTTCACCCGGACGTAGACCGGGGGGGAAGTATTGTTTTCGGACGAGTTTGTTTCTTAGCAACATTAGAGCGAGACGCTGAGCCAGTTGATGTGAGTAATGTGGGGAAAAGTAAGGAGAGGTCACTCTTTAACATTGTTAAAATAAATTTTAAAATTTAATTGGATCAAGGTCAAGGGAACCAAAATTCGTAAAGAGTTTTTCGGTTGTCATCTCAAAAACCGTCCGACTTTCTTCGAACCAAAATCAAAATTATTTTGGTTCTATTTTTCAGATACAATCCTGTCCATGACCATACTAAAACAAGCAAACAAACAAATGAATAAATAAATGAATAAGTAAATAAATACATAGATAAAGTTTTGACTCCAGGGATTTTGAAATGTCAAACTTAAGGTCACATATTTGGTGGATATTACCTGGGAAAGTGTTGCAAATGTGTGTTTTGTATCACAAGCATTGGTTGTTATAGGCTGTAGTTTACCAGCGCTTCTATCCTTGTGGATAATCTATCGCCGACCTTTACAAGGGTAAATTCATTGTAGTATGATACCTGTTCTTGGTCATGCCCTTATAAGGGGGAAAAGGCATTTTGGTTAATGCATGTACGATAACAATGGGTACTCGCTGGACGAACGTGCTAAAGACTTTTTAGATTCAATCTAGCTATTCTATTCTATTCGGTTTTACATGAACTCCCTTTGATAGTGAAGTAATATGGTTTAATGTCAAAAACTCCCCCTATCGGAAGGCTAGGACAGTGCCCCTCACAGAGGACTTTATAGCGTGGAATTTAATGAATCATGCCCTTGGTTCAACTTCGCCGGTGGCAGGATTCGAACCGCCATCCCCTCGACCTTCGCCCCGAGCAACGATGCCCTAACCCGCTCACCCAGCGTTTGATAGTAACCGAGTTAAAATCATCTCAAATAACCCACTTCCATAGAGGCGGTCAACTTTTAGTTTAACTTTGCTAGGTTACTCTATCCGGTTACAACATAACCCTCTTTGGTAGCGAAGAGGTTAAGAAGCCTGTGAAGGCAAAGGTAAATCCAGGGCTCCAGATGGTTTCCAGCGGGAATCTGGAAAGTTTCTTCCAGCAGAAATCTGGAAGATTTCAAGCTGGAATCCAGGACCGGGAGGTGCCCAGCGGGAATCCACTGGGAATCCCGGCCAAGTCCGAACGAGTCCCGTAGAGGGAGAAGTTCATGAGGTCGCTGAATATTTCGGAGACTCAAGATTTGTTCTGACGGCTCCAAATGGACTCCATAGAAGGCGTGACTCTGAAGAAGGCATTGGACTTTAAGGAAAAGTGAAGGTTAAAAAAAGAAATGATAAAAAACAAAAAATAAAATAATAATGATAATAATGAATATATAAGCAAATAAAAAAAATCATTTGGGGAGGTGAGAGGGGGAGGGGGGCCAAGAGGGAGGAAAAGTGGGGGGGGGGCTAATTATCTGGAGAAGAGTTCCGGTGTGAATCCCGATATGAGTCCAGAAAACGAATGTTGAGACTAATCTTGTCAGATGGCTTGGTCTATATATCTCATATCTCACTGACGTATAACCTTCTATAATTCTTTGTTTATTTCTTTTTTCTTGTTAATCAAGGTGTGAATTGCACCTCTGAGTGTTACTCCATGCGTTGATATATCTTCCGGATCTAACCAATTTCCGCTAAATCAAAAGAAACAGGAAAAAGGTGGGTGCAGGTCAATATAATATTGCAGCAGTGTCCTGCAGGACATTGATAGCGTAATTACATAATTGCACTGGATTAAGTTAGGTCGGGTCAAGCAGGGTCGCAATGTCATAGGTAGGTGTGTATGGCTAGCGCGTCAGGTCTAGCCACGTGGGCGAGACAACGTGTGCCTCACGCCACGTACGTGGTTTGTACACTGTCCCCAGGTAGTAGCAGTAGTGCTGGGACCTGTGAATTCGCCTGATTAAAGGCGTTATCAAAGGTTACTTTTCCCCCAACTGCTGGAGCAGATCTCCAGCACGCAGTTTTCGGGAAGAAATTTGACATGCCGGAGGAAAATGAATTTCCTATCAAACGACATTCTATGTAAATTGTTGAGATAACAAATTAGGTCGCCATTGTGATTTTACGGCGGAAAAAGTGCTGGAGCCGGGCGGTACCGCCGATTAATCGGAGGTTGTAGGAAAAATTAGCCAGTGTGAAAATGCTTTAACACATAGCCGTTGGCACCAGGGTGTTCTATTCAGTCGAGGTTCGAACCCTTGTCAAACGAGAAGGTAAATCAGAACCCACTTCGATGTGGGGTTTGGTCTAAGATGAAGAAAATCACTTGCCATCGAGCAGAAACATTGTTGTCATTGTACTGACAACGTCAGAGGGTAGTACGTCAGTTACTATTAAAAAAAGGTGAGAAACCTACCCCAGGAGGCGCTGAGTAGCTGCGGCCGAAGCCGTCACTTTTGCCCTATTATGCGCTTTGGAGATTGTTAGAAGCAGATACCAGTCACTGCTGAGAATTGGAGAGGTGAGCAGGATTCGAACCCACAACTATGTGAATGCAGGACCAGAACGTTTCCGATTACTCCGTCAGTGACATTTACTACACACGTTCATGCAATATTAATTCGCAATGTGTCTTGAAACGCGCGTGGGCAATGCACGATGTCGTTTACATTCTCGTAATAACTCGATACGTTACAAGACATCCTCCATCCACCTCATCCTCCATCCACCTCATCCTCCATCCATCTCAACCTCCATCCACCTCT
>NC_134796.1:53693976-53701476 GCF_046742065.1 Oratosquilla oratoria
AAAAGATGAATAGAGAGTTGGATGAAGGTTTTCATGGAAGGTGTATGAGTATGACGGCCACCCATAGGAATAATAAGAATGATAATAGTGATGATAACAACGATAGTAATAATGATAATGTTGATAATCATAATAATAATAATAATAATAATAATAATAATAATGATAATAATAATGATAATAATAATAATGATAATAATGATAATAATAATAATAATAATATTAATAGTAATAATAATAATGATGATAATGTTTATAATAAAAAAAATCTGGAATGGAGAGGAAAGAAAAAGAAATGACATAGGAACATACAAAAAGCGATAATATATTCTTGTTGATGCATGAGATGTAAGAAATAAAGACTGAAAATACGCATTATTTAACTGAAAGAAAAATAAATTGAAATATTACAGAAGAAAACTGTGAATATTCCTCTTGTTCGTCTTGAAAAGCGTATCCGAAGTATTAGATATGAATAGCAGTATAGTACTATAGTAGAATAATAGCCTTGAATATTATGAGTGGATGTCACAAAAGCCTTTGATATTATGAGTGGGTATCTCAAAAACCTTTGATGAACTTCAGGGGCCGAATTTATAAAACCTCTTGACCCCTAAGTCTAGACATAAATCTTCAAAATGGCGGAGATTTCTACCTAAATCCCTATGTCGACGACCTAAATGCTTATGTCTAGACATAACCTCGACATAAGGATTTAGGTCGCCGACATAGGGATTTAGCTAAAATCTCCGCCATTTTGAATATTTATGTCTAGACTTAAGGGTTAGAATCTTTTATAAAATCGGCCCCTGAAATCTAGGAGTTGGACTCCATGTGATTTCATTCATCTTTAGCAAACTCTCCGTAAGGAAAAGGGGGAGTCAAGCGTTTCCTCAGGAGTCTTGGGATTCAATCAAGAATGGGAGTGTGGATGGGAGTGACGACCAAGAATAAAGAGAGAAGAGAAAACTCTGAGGAAAGGCGTGAGTGTGTTTATGGGTTATCAGGTACAGTCGCCAGCAATCATATCCGTTACAGTCGTCAGCGTGCTTTGTTGTTTATTCCGCCTTTTTTTGTTTCTAATTCGTTTATTAATTAGTTAATTAATTCATCCATTTCTTAATATATTTATATGCTTATCTATTAATCTGTTTATTTTTACACTATATTTTTGTGATTTGATTTGTCATTTCAAAAGAGCACCGGAATTTACCCAAATCATTTGTCCAGTGGTGTTGTTATGGACCAAAAGGTCCCCTGTCGTTATGCTCTTTCTTTGTAATCTTTGTAATCTTTGTTGTTTTGTTGTTGTTAGTTTGGCACAACCATAGTTCAGGTTAGTTTAGACTAGGTTAGCTTAGCTTAGCTTAGTATAAGATAGGATAACTATTGCCAACCATGGGCTAGGATTTTCAAAATACTCAGTACCGTTCAAGCATTGCAATGGTAGTATCAGCATGGTAAGTAGCTGCATAAGTTGTCTGGATTTATCAGTTATGGTGCCAGATATGACCGCGGGGAGGTGGACATATGGCGGCCAAAGCCTCTAGCGGCCTTGCCTGTACCCTTCTGAGAGAGAGGAAGAAGAGTAGGTGATGATAGAGAAGGAGACGGAAAAATGAAGGTAATAAGGTAAAAAGTAAGATGAAGATAAATAGTAGAATGAGTAGGAGCAAAATAAGGAGGAGGAGAAGGAGGAGGTGGGAAGAGGAAGAGAGGAAGAAGAATAGATGGAGATACAGAACAGAGGGAGACGAAAACTAAGATGAAGATGAATAGTAGAATGAGTGTGAGCAAAAGAAGGAGGAGAAGAAGGAGGAGATGGGAAGAGGAAGAGAGGAAGAAGAGTAGGTGATGATACAGAGGGAGACGGGGAAATGAAGAAAGTAAGGCGAAAAGTAAGACGGAGATAGATAGTAGAAGGAGTAGAAGCAAAAGAAGGAAGAGGTGGGAAGAGGAAGAGAGGAAGAAGAGTAGGTGGAGATAGAGAGAATGACGGAAAAATGAAGGAAGAATGGCGAAAAGTAAGATGAAGATAGAGAGTAGAATCAGTGGAAGCAAATGAAGGAGGAGGAGAAGGAGGAGGCAGGAAGAAGGAAACGGTAAATGTAGGAGAAAAAAGAGGAAATTAAGAACAAGAGAGTAAAGAAGAAAAGAGCGGAGAAGGAAACAGACGAGAAAGAAGAAACAGGGAATGAGAGGTCAGAGGAAGAAAAGGAAGTAAAAAACAAACAAAAAAATGAGAAGAACGCCGAGAGGAAAAAAAAAGATGGAAGAACTGAGAAGAGAAGGAAAAAGAGGAAGACGAAAATAAACAGAGAAAGAAAGTGTGAAGGAAGAGGAATAAGAGAAATGAAAATACAAAGCTAATAAAGAGAGAAATAAGGAGGAAATGAGAAGAGTAGAAGTAGAAGAAGAAAAAAGTCAAACAAAAATCAAGGCACTCTTGAACACTGAGACACGGAATGGTTCATTTGTATATGCAGCGCCTAGGGGAATATCGTGCCAGGCCACGGGAAGACCGTGGCGAGGGTACGAAGCGGGTGGCGGGAGACGGGGGGGGCCCCACTACGAGAGCGCAGGGACTGCCGAAGACGCTGTCAGTGGCGTGGAACTTATTGGTGCCAAATGGTCCCTGGCGTTCGAAGTTGCTGTCATTTCGGAAGCTGGAAGATCTCGAAGTTCAAAGGTGAATCATTGTCCTTTACGATTTTGAGCATTTTAGGGTCGTAGGCGAAGGTGTGTGAAAGGGTTATCATATTGGGCTAGTTTTCCTTCAACCTCCGATTAATCGACGGTACTATCCTCCTCATTATGGCAAATTATTCTTAAAAAAATTCTTTCCCTTCCAAGGATTTACATAAGATTTATATAAGGAAAGATTTATACAAGGAAAGATTTTTTTTTAAGAATACCACCGTAAGATTCTTACGATGGTATTCCTAAAAAATATTTACCTTCCAAGGATTTATATTAGATTTATATAAGGAAATATTTATATAAGGAAAGAATGTTTTTAAGAATACCGCCGATAGAAAGTTGGAAGGGAATTATTTTCCTCTAGTATATCAGATTCCTTCCTCGAAATCTGCGGTCTGCAAATCTGCCCCGAGTGTCGAAGGAAAAAAAACCCGGTGTGATAACATCTTTAGTGATAATTTTTTTAGTGTGATAACATCTTTAGTGGTAACATCTTTAGTGTGATAACATCTTTAGTTAACGATAACATCTTTAGTGTGATAACATCTTTAGTTAGTGATAACATCTTTAGTTAGTGATAACATCTTTAGTTAGTGATAACATCTTTAGTTTAGTGTGATAACATCTTTAGTGATATAATTTTAGTGTGATAGCATCTTTAGTGTGATAACATCTTTAGTTAGTGATAACATCTTTAGTGTGATAACATCTTTAGTTAGTGATGACATCTTTAGTGTGATAACATCTTTAGTTAGTGATAACATCTTTAGTTTAGTGTGATAACATCTTTAGTGATAACATCTTTAGTGTGATAACATCTTTAGTGTGATAATATCTTTAGTGTGATAACATCTTTAGTGATAACATCTTTAGTGTGATAACATCTTTAGTTTAGTGTAATAACATCTTTAGTGATAACATCTTTAGTGTGATAACATCTTTAGTTTAGTGTAATAACATCTTTAGTGATAACATCTTTAGTGTGATAACATCTTTAGTGTGATAACATCTTTAGTGATAACATCTTTAGTGTGATAACATCTTTAGTTTAGTGTGATAACATCTTTAGTGATAACATCTTTAGTGTGATAACATCTTTAGTGTGATAACATCTTTAGTGTGATAACATCTTTAGTGTGATAACATCTTTAGTGATAACATCTTTAGTGTGATAACATCTTTAGTTTAGTGTGAAAACATCTTTAGTGATAACATCTTTAGTGTGATAACATCTTTAATTTAGTGTGATAACATATTTAGTTAGTGATAACATCTTTAGTGTGATAATATCTTTAGTGTGATAACATCTTTAGTGATAACATCTTTAGTGTGATAACATCTTTAATGATAACATCTTTAGTGTGATAACATCTTTAGTGTGATAACATCTTTAGTGATAACATCTTTAGTGTGATAACATCTTTAGTTTAGTGTGATAACATCTTTAGTGTGATAACATCTTTAGTGATAACATCTTTAGTGTGATAACATCTTTAGTGTGATAACATCTTTAGTTTAGTGTGATAACATCTTTAGTGTGATAACATCTTTAGTTGTTCGTTTCAGCGTATGTGTCAGTCCGCGCGCGCTGACGACACGAGATGCAATCGGGGAAGCGGAATGTTGGAATTTGATTCCTTTTAAATGGAGTGCGCTGGATCTATTGACCTCTCGGTGTCAATCTGTCAATTTATTATTATTTACTATTTACTTCTTTGTTTATTATTTAACTTTATCTATTTATTTATTCACTTATTTTATTTATTATTTATATTATTATATTATTATTTATATTATTTATTTATCATTATTATAATCTATATTATTATATTTTATATTTATTTATTTATCTATCATCATATTTTCTTATTTTATTGATCTATTTATTAATTTTTTTATCCGACCTAGTTAAGGACCAAAAGGTGTCCTGTTTGCATGCTCCTCCTTTGTAATCCTTTGTATATTATACACGGCCTTTGTATTTAATCTCACTTGCAATCCGTCGATTCTATTCGTCTGCTATTTATTCTATACTATTTGTTTGTTTATTTGTTTGTTATTATTTTTCTGTTTGTTTATTTATTATTTGCTTGGTTATCATTTATTAGTTATCTGTCAGTTTATTGTTATTTACTATTTACCTGTTTGTTTATTATTTAATTTTACATATTTATTTTATTACTATTTATATTATTATATTTTTATTTATTTATCTATTAATTTATTTATTTATTATTTATTTATCATTATTATCATTTTTTCGCATCCGACTTAGTTATGGACCAAAGGGTCTCCTGTCGGCATGCTCCTCCTTTGTAATCCTTTGTAAATCCGAGGCTACGAGGTAGGCTCTCGTTCTAGTTATCGGTGGCCCTTTTGCGGTCATTAAAAGGACCAAGACTTGCGTACCATCATAGATATCGCTTAAATGTATTGTAGGACAACGCTTAACGCAGATATATGTCACAAACAGAGGCTTTTTTTTTTATCAAATCATCAATACATTCTGAGAGACGCAACTGACCAGGAAAAAAAAAAAATGGACGTCTCGATTAAGAGAGATTGTGTGATCATGAATTATGCACATAAAAAAAACTGAGCCATGATAAAATTAACTACAATATGTTGAATTAATCGTTCTGCGGATTCCTTTGTGGTCTTCTGCGGACCCCTAAGTGTCCGTGGACCTGTAAGTGCCAGTTGATGCGTGGTAGAATATTGTGTGGTAGTTGATCTAACACAATGCTCGGTAAGACCAGGAAGGGTCACCGCAATTAGGTCGCGTCTGGTCAGGCGTCAAGTCAGTCCCTTTTATATATACAATGCCTGCCCCGAGCGGACAGGCTAGTGAATTCAATCCATTTGGGGACCGCGCCACGTCCGTCGTTAGGCCGACGCACACGTATCATAACTAGAATAAACTACAAAAGCCAAACCGCGCATCACTCTTCCTATGTCACCATAGCCACAAGTAACGTACACCCGTATGTTAAGTGTACATGTACTCCTCACAGACCTCTGGTTGAAGAACACAGAGTCCTATGTCATATATTCGATGAACACAGGGATCCTACCCAGAGCTAATTAGAGCAACATTCGTAAATGTGCCGCCGTAGTGAAGCAGTTATGAGTGGGGTTGTTCGTTTACTGACTTTGGATAAAATGTGGTTGAAAATGTAAATGTAGAAGAACTTCCATAGAAGAGAATGTTTGCCCATGTAGGTGTAGACACATATTTCAGTTCACACACACACACACACACACACACACACACACACACACACACACACACACACACACACACACACACACACACACACACACACACACACACACACACACACACACACACACACACACACACACACACACACACACACACACACACACCCACACACACACACACACACACACACACACACACACACACACACACACACACACACACACACACACACACACACAAAACCCCGTGGCGCAGTGGTTAGAGTTCCCGGCCACCACTACAGCGGTCCAGGTTCGAATCCCGTCCAGGGCTGAAATAATTTCAGTATCACTGCGCTGCGGAATGTTATTCCAACTCTCGTGAGCGGGAAGCTGGGTGCATGTGTGCGTGTAAGGTCACAGCATTATAGATCGGTCATATATGAGCTCTGAGCTCTCTCCCGGGAGGGAAAATAGCTGTCGATCACGAGTCCAGCACGTGATCCAAGACCATGGTGACTCACACATACATACACACGTACACACACACACACACACACACACACACACACACACACACACAGACACACATACACACACGCACATACACACACACACACACAGACACACACACACTCATACACTAACACACAAACATTTTTTCTTAATCGCGATTCACAGAACTGAAAAAAATTCTTTGATCGAAAACGAAGAACAATTTCGAAAAATAAGAATTTTAAGTTTATTTAAGGACACCTCCAGTGGCATGCACGTGGGCTGGGTTTTGTGTTTTAAAGTAGTTTAAAAATGGATGGTAGCCTAGACGTAAAAATGTGTTTGTTTGTTTTGCAAATACGTCGCTGTTTGTCGACGGATATTTGCCAAGTTTTGAAAGGGGATTGGTATATAATTTAGTATAATGCATAGGCAGGGGAAATTGGTTTTAAACTCCTCCCGATGTAATATTTGGCAAGCATCCGGAGTGACAGTACACAGTGATAGATCGTCAGAAAACGAATTCTTTAAAAGAAGTTATAGATAAACAAGAATATACAAATAAAACAAAATAAATAGATCGATATATAGAAACATAAATAGATAAGTAAGTTGATAAATAAATGAATAATAGATAAATGAATAAATTGATGAATAAGTAAATAGATAAATGAATAAGAAAACAAATGAAAAAAGTGTATGTATATGTTCAGAAACAGCGGCCTTGCGCTGTGGATGTGCTATGACTTGCGACACTTCTTCTGACCCGGGGCAGTGGACAGGATGCAGGGATGACCCGTCATCCGGGAGGTGCCAAGATGAGAGGGAGGGAAGGAGTTGGAGGGGGGGGGGAGTGGAGTACGTAGGGGATAGAATGGGTGGGAGTGGTTTCTATGCCTTTGTTTTTTGGCTACCTCCTGTTTAAGGGGAAAAAGCCTTTGGTATGTGTATGTATGTCTTTTGTCTTTCTGGAAACGTCAGAATCATTTCAAGATCATAAGTTGAGCTGTGACAAGATATCAGGGGCCGAATTTATGAAAGATCCTTACCCCTAAGTCTAGACATAAATCTTCAAAATGGCGGAGATTTTAGTTAAATCCC
>NC_134796.1:53706476-53741476 GCF_046742065.1 Oratosquilla oratoria
AGTCGGGTTCAATTGTGTTGATTCGGACTGATTAGTCCTCATCCCGAAGACCTTAGCAGACGACGATGACCGAAAGGATCCGACGACCCGCCGTGGCTCAGTGGTAACGCGCGTGTCTGGTAACCGCGTTGGGCGTGTGTTCGAATCCCGGCTGGGAAGGTTATCCACTCTGAGCAATCCCCCGCCCCCCTCGGACCCTTCCGAGGTGACCTCGGCTTCCTCCGGGTATTGTCAGTGATGTGGCATAAGCGTGGACACCGTCTCCTGAGTTCATGTATGAACTGTTCCGGACCACCGACAAGGCTGAGGTCCGAGCAGGTACCAGCCCCGCGAACAATACACACACACACATACACACACACACACACACACACACACACACACACACACACTTATATGTAAGAGCTACGTTTGTGCAATCCATTTTTAATCGAATGTAAAATATAATCATATCTCTTATTGCGAACCTCGAGAATCATGGGAAAAAAAAAACATAATTTCTAACTATGCATCATCTGTTTATGAAGTGAGCTGTCAGAGTAGACCCCCTCTCCCTCCTCCAGTGGAACGGGTACATTTTTAGAGCCGCTAGAGTATAGGGTTCAGAACAGGCAGCTCTTTTGACTTAATCATTAAATTCCTACCAATTTATCATAATCAGAAAAGGGACACAAAGCCATGTGCCGTTACGCCGCTGTCGAGAAAGACACCTGCCCCCGACAGATGTCAGCTCATGTCATTGGATGTGTGTCGCTGTTTAGATATCTTTTTTCCTCCGCCATTGTTCGCGCCGGATCAACCGGAAATAGGATTTTAGAACAAAAGAAAAAGAAATGTTGATTTTCCAGAGGGAAGTATTATTTCCACAATCAGAACGACTTCGCACAATGAAGAAGTGAGTTTTTATTTTTTCATGTTTTGAATAAAATGGATCTAAAAATAAATTTGGATTCCTGACGACTAGCTAGATATCTCCATTATTTATCGCTTAAAATTTCTAACAGTGTGTGATTTTTATGTCTTTGCATAGTTTACTTATATACATACATACATCCTTCCATACATACATACATACATACATATCATACATACATACATACATACATTCATACATACATACAGACTTGCATACATACACACATGCACGCACACACACACACACACACACACACACACACACACACACACACACACACACACACACACACACACACACACACACACACATATATATATATATATATATATATATATATATTATTAGGAGAGGAACAGAGTGAGTAATTAGTGAGGAACAGTGTGGGTTTAGGGAGGGTAGCGGTTGCGTGGATTATATTTGTGGTAAGGCATAGATGTGAGAAAGCTTTATGAAAATAGATATGTTTTTTGGCCTTTATGGATTTGGAAAGGCCTTATGACAGGATAGATAGGAAGGCACTGTGGGAAGTAATACAGGTATATGGAAATGGTTAAAGCTGTTAAGGACAGTCAAGAATTTCTTCGAGAATAGTAGAGCCTGTATTAGAATTGGGAATGGAAAGAGTGAGTAGTTTGAGGTAAAGATGGAACCGCGTCAGTGATGTGTGACGTCGCCATGGCTGTTCAATGTGTACATGGATGGGGTGGTACGGGAGGTAAAGGTGGGGACTGGAGATGGTTAAAGAAAATGGAGAGAAATGGGAGGTGGGCCAGTTGTTATTTGCTGACGAAACTGCGCTTGTGACTTGGTCAGAGGGGGATTAAGGGAGTTAGTGACGGAATATGGGAAATTATGCTATAGGAGAATGTTGAAGGTAAATCTTTGTAAAAGTAAGGTGATGATATGTACAAGGGTAGGGGATGGCAGTGAGTTGGAAGTAAGTCTTAGATTAGAGAGGCTGGGGGAAGGGGATAGCTTTAGTTATTTCGGGTCGCATATGGCAGGAAAGGGAGAAGAGGAGGTAGAGGTAAATTGTAGATTGAGAGAAGCAAGTAAATGCCTTGGGGGATTAAAAAGTGTTATGAGAAACAGATGTCTGGGAATGGATGCAAAGAGATTGTACATAAGAACATAAGAATGAAGGAGACTGCAAGAGACCATAAGGCCTACACTAGGCAGCTCCGTTCGAAGGGGTGATTGTGCTGACGGCTTTGTATGGGGCAGAGCCTTGGAATTTAAGAGAGGCAGAGAGGAAAAGTTGAAATGTGTTTGAGATGAAATGTCTGAGAAGTATGGTAGTGGTTACTTGGTTGGATAGAGTGAGAAATGAGGAGGTAAAGGGGAGAGCTGGAGCGGAAAAGGAGATGGTAGATAGTGCTGATGAAAGACTATTGGGATGGTTTGGACACACGGAAAGAATGAGCAAAGAAAGTTTAGTAAACGAGGTGTGGAAGGCAGAGGTGGAAGGAGTGAACATGAGGGGACAACCGAGGATGAGATAGATGGATGGGATAAAAGGGACGTTGAGCAAGAGGGGAATGTCTGTTGAGCAAGGAAGGAAGAAGGCAGGAGATAGGGATGAGTGGAGAGTGACTGTGTTTAGATGATACTATTATACAAGGAAGGGAGGGTTGGGGAATGGAGGTAGGCCGGACCGGGTGCTTGTGTGTGAATGATATTTTGACTCTGCCCGAAGGGAGTTTCCCCTGTCTTCTCTTTCTCTGCATGAGGGGACGGAGAGGGGCTGGGGTTCGGGGTCACTGAATAAGTGAAGCGGCCTTGCTGTGGATGTACTGTGTCTTGCTACATTGCCTCTGACCCAGGGCAGTGGGCGGGATACAGGGATGACCCGTCAGCCATGAGGAGTGAGAGGGAGGAGTGGGGGTGGATGGGAGTGGAATGGGTGGGAGTAGGTACGTGCCTCTGACTTGGCTACCTCCCTTGTAAGGGGGGAAAAGCTCATGGTATATAAATAGGTATATATGTATATGTCAATGTGTATGTGTGTATGTGTATGTGTGTGTGTATGTGTGTGTGATAGTTTGGCCCTTAAAAGACCCGACTGGAGTTTCAGGAATAAAATTCTTATTCATATTCCCTTTGTTAAACACGTATATGTATGCATATTGTTACGTTTATGTTAATATGCTTTCATGTACATATACATACGAGTAGGGAGATATACAAATGTAGAGTATATAGAGAGAGATACAGACAGAAACACACACACATAATACATACACACTAATGTGTGTGTGTGTGTGTGTGTGTGTGTGTGTATGTGTGTGCTTGTGTGTGTGTGTGGTAAGATTTATTTTTGCCAACACGAAGAAGAACCAGCGTTGTTCTGCGCATTTTAAATGACCGGATTTCCTTTGTGAAAATCCCTAGGGAGAGAATGGAAATAACATTTCGTTTCTATACCCAGGTTCCTAAGAAATTTAAAAATAAATGAAAATTGAAAAAGAAAAAACCAGAGTCTGTTTAAGGTCACTGATGTCGCTCTATTGATGTACGTCCACTAAGAAAGGTATTATGTGTGAATGCACACACATATACATATATGCATAAACACACACACACACACACACACACACACACACACACACACACACACACACACACACACACACACATTAGTGTGTATGTATTATGTGTGTGTGTTTTTGTCTGTATCTCTATCTATATACTCTAAATTTGTATATCTCCCTACTCCTATGTATATGTACATGAAAGCATATTAGTATAATCGTAACAATATGCATACATATGCGTGTTTAGAAAAAGGGAATATAAATAAGAATTTTATTCCTGAAACTCCAGTCGGGTCTTTCAAGTGCCTAACTATAGACTTGATGGCTTTGCAAGTGCGATGTTTTTTTTGTTAATTAATTTGTTTATATATTCATTTTTGTAGGGGTGGAATGTTGTACAGATAAGTACAATTATCATTAAAGGAAAGTTGAGATTTGGGTCTCCTCTCCCCTCTAAAAAAAAAAAAAAAAAAAAATATCGTTCACTCGACCTTTGTGCTAAGCACCGGTACCAACTTCCATTTTCTACTATAGGGATGTCAACTTTCTGAAATTATTTGAAATCCATTCGACCCTGTGGTTCCTAAGATTTTTCACTGTTATTGACAATTTCTTATCTCTGTTTACGTTCGTACATATTTATTCCTGTTCCCGTTTATTTCATGAATTGTATATCTAGCTTTATATCTATCTATCTATCTATGTATATATATATATATGCATAAATATATGTATATATATGAATATATTTATATATATATATATATATATATATACTGTATATATATATATATATATATGATGAAGGTGGAAAAAGAAGTCACGGGTCTAGTTCCGAGTTCCTGAGTTTATTCCTGACCGGTTTCGCTCTATGCTTCTTCAGAGGAATGTGACTGGAGTGAAGCTGGCGGTATACATAGTCTGAGTACCAGCATATATATATATATATATGTGTGTGTGTGTGTGAATGTATGTTAATGGTATATATGGGCATTAGATTTTTTCTTATGCATATTTCACTGAAAGTGATGGCTGGTTGTGGTCTTATCATTTTCTTACGACCAAGAAAACAAACCACTTCCTACTTAAGAACAGCCCACACCAAGAGAAAAAGGAACTTCAGAAGTCACATGGCATCTATAGGTTAAAATGTACCCGAGGGAACTGTGAAGCCCTCCACTCCACCTATATTGGCATGACGACAATGAGGTTATCCCGTCGCCTTTCATTCCACCTTACATCAGGAGCCCCTAAAACACACTTGAGAGCTGAATATGGCATACCCCTGACAAGAAACATGCTAGAAGAAAATACAGAGATTTTGGATATATGTACAGACGATAAACGCCTCCCAATCTTAGAGGCATTATATATCAAAGAGTTGAGCCCGAATTTAAACATTCAAGTTGAGGATCTCAAGGCACCCCTACGCTTCGAATAACCGTCACTAACCCAAGCACGCAAGAAACCGCCACAAACCCAAGTATAGGACAAAACACCACAAAACAAAGCATGCGACATTTCGTCACAACCCGAAGACGGAGGCTCTCCCAAGCATAGGACAACTCGTCACTACCCGAGGTATCCGGTGTCCTTTCCCAGTTATCTGGTAACCTTCCCCAATGAGGAGCAAGTATGAACACAAACATGATAATGAAAGGGTCACATGAAGATTTGTCAACCAAGAACTCCCCATGAGATCCCACCTGAAGAATTGTCACTTCAGTACGCCGGAACATATATTAAGTTAGGTTGAATGAGTGTTATATTTATTGTTATAAACTTATTCAACCGAAGAATCGTAAACCTATGATGGCCCACATGGAGAATTGTCACCCAAGGATGGTCCATATGAAGAATTGTCACCCAAGGATATTCCATATGAAGAATTGTCACCCAAGGATAGACCATGTGAAGAATTGTCACCCTAGGATAGCCCACATGAAGAATTGTCACCCTGTCGAAGTCTGGGGTGACGATTCTTTAGGTGATGGAATGGAATATCATCACTCCATTCATTTGAACATTCTTCCCTAATCGCAGAGAAAGAATATCCTAAGCTACTGAAGAAGGATCTTGTACCCGAAATCACGATCCAGCTATAATGACTGCCTACAGTGAGGTCATAAGCCTCCTTTTAAAAGAGAACAAGTCCATAGTAAGTCATATGGAAAATACATGCATACATATACCAAAGGGTTTTTCCCCCTACACGGGGGGTAGCCAAAATACACAAGAAAATAATAAGCTCCCAATTAACCATAATTTTCAATGAGATATATGTATATACATATTGCATATTCACACACACACACACACACACACACGGTGGCGCGGTGGTAGAGCGCTGGACTGGGAAGTATGGTGGTGCTCCCAGTACCCAGTTCGAATCCTGCCCAGGGTCGAAATTATTTCGGTATCGCTGTGCTTCGGGTCGTTACTCTGACTCTCGTGGGCGGGGAGTTGGGTGTGTGTGTGTGTGAAAGGTCATAGCATTACCCATAGATCGGTCATACGAGCTCTGAGCTCTCTTCCAAGAGGGAAATAGCTGTCGATCACGAGTCCAACACGTGATCCAAAGACCAAGGTGAATACACACACACACACACACACACACACACACACACACACACACACACACACACACACACACACACACACACACACACACACACATACAGAAGACAGACATATTGACAGTCATATATGTTTGTATCTCATTTATCTTGTCTGTTAATATTCATATTACGTTGGATTTTTGCCGGAGTTAGCTCGTTAATCAGTATATTGGTTTGTACTTTTCAAGAGTTATGAATAGACTTCCGCAATTTATTTTTTCTTTTAAAACATTTTTACGTTTAAGCCATTCGTTTCATTCAAGACAAAATGTAATTATCTCTTTTTTCTATTTAATTCGTTTTCATTTATTTTCTTCTCGTTCATTCTGCTTTATTCCTGATTCTGTCTTTTTGTTTAAACACTTTTATATTCATTTCGACATTTTCTTTATTCTTCGTCCAAATACACAGGCAGAGAAGTCTCTCGCCGTAGCGTTTTCAGGTTCTGTGTCACAGAAGTAAACAAAAGACATTATATACTTCGGTGCTGAACGATTCATTCTGGGTCGGGTCCCAAACGGCTGGAATGTTCAGTAATACATTATATATGTACATGTTTGTGTATGTATGTATTTATGTATGTATGTATGTATGCATGTATGTATGTATATATGTATGTGTGTATGTACTATGTATGTATGTACTATGTATGTATGCTTGTATGTATGTATGTATGTATGTATGTATGTATGTGTGTACTATGTATGTATATACTATGTATGTATGTACAAATGTATGTATGTATATATGTATGCACGTATGTATGCATGTATGTACTATTTATGTATGTATGCATGTATCTATGTATATGTGTATGTACGTACGTATGTATGTATGTATGCATATATGTACTATTTATGTATGTATGCATATATGTATGAATGTATGTATGTATGTATGTGTGTACTATGTATGTATGTATGTGTGTACTATGTATGTACTATGTATGTATGTGTGTATGTACGTATGTACATATGTATGTATGTATGTATGCATGTATGTACTCTTTATGTATGCATATATGTATGTATGTATGAATGTATGTACTATTTTTGTATGTATGCATATATGTATGTATGTGTGTATGTATGTACTCGTATGTATGTATGTATGTGCGTAACTACCAGGAAAAATAATTAACGAAGCAGAGCGCTTTCGTATAAATACATCTTAAGTGGTAATACAAATAAGGAATTATAAAAGGAAGAAACAAGGTACAGAATATATAACTGAGACATGATGAAGAAGGAATTCGGAGAGGTAGTGGAAGAAGTACACATTACTTTTACTGCCGTCTTAGTAACCAACAACTATGGGACAATTGCTCACAACTGGTACATTACAATTGTCCCATACTTGTTGGTTATTAGGACGGCAGTAAAAATCACGTGTACTTCTTCCTCTACCTCTCCGAATTCCTTCTTCAGCATATCTTTCTCAGTCATATATTCTGTACCTTGTTTCTTCCTTTTATAATTCCTTCTTTATATCAGCACTGAAGATGTAAATATACGAAAGCGCTCTGCTTCGTAAGTTTACTTTTTCTCTTGGTTACTCACGCATTTGTGAATACACGTTCTTAGTGTTTTTAATGTAAGTATGTATGTATGTATATATATGTAAGTATGTATGTGTGTATGTGTGTATGTATGTATGTATGTATGTATATATGTACTGTGTATATATGTATGTATGTATGTATATATGCATGCATGTATGTATGTATATATGTATGTATATATGTAAGTAGGCAGGTAGGTAAATAGGTATATGTGTGTGTACATGTGTATACGTGTGTGTGTGTGCGTGTGTGTGTGTGTGTGTGTGTGTGTGTGTGTGTGTGTGTGCGTGTGTGTGTGTATGTGTGTGTTTAGGATATGGCATCACCCAAATCACTCAAGGCAGGAGGACATAATGGATACAAATCTGATGCGGAATCTTTGATAAACAAGTTCGAGCGAAAGAAGTTTTGTTACATAAGGGATGGAGGGAAGGAGGAAGGGAAGAAGAGAGAGGTGGAATGACGGAAGGGGATATAAATTATGCTAAGTCTCATGACATTAAAAAAGAATAAAAAGAATAAGAATATGTGTGGTATTCGAATTTCTTTCATTTTTTTTTCAAACAGTATTGCGGGCTCCATCATGCACTCTAATTCATTGTCGCCATCTCCACTATCACCATCATCACTATCACCATCATCACTATCACCATTACCATCGCCACCACCATCTTCATCACCGTCATCGTCAACATTATCACTATCACAACCATCATCACCATCTACATCAATTATCAACATCAACATTAACATCTACATCACTATCCCTATCACTATCACCACCACCATCGCCACCCCCATCATCATCACCATCACCACCACCACTATCACCACCACCACCATTAATATCACCACAAATACAAAAACCACTATCATTACCATTACCGCCACTATCACCACATTCAACAGTCTCATTGTACACCACCACCACCACCACCATTACTATCACCACAAATATAAAAACCACTGACACCACATTACTACCACTATCACCACATTCAACAGCCTCATTGTACAAGCGTGAGGTCAATAGGAGGTCCTATGAGATGGTCACGAGCCATCTCGACAGGATCTCTATTGATATGTCAGCTTGGCTGATCGCCGTGGCCCTCCGTTCACTACGGCACGTCTCCATCCACCTCTTGTCTTACTTGTCACTCGATCTAGTCCAGCTTAACCTCTAACGTACCAAGTGACGCGTTCTCAAGTATGTGTTCATAGGACATGTGCTGTACATACACAGATGTGGGGTCACACACGGTATATGTAGGTAAATGTATACACAGATGAACGTATGCATGCATTTACGCAAAGGGACATGTGAACTTATGTACGTTCAGGTATACTTAAGCACATTGGCACGCACACACACACACACACACACACACACACACACACACACACACACACACACACACACACACACACACACACACACACACACACGTGCACACATGCATACACATGCACACATACACACACACTTATACACATACACACACACACACATTTACACACACACACGCGCATGATCACACGTTCAAATAAGGAACCTGTCGAGCAGTGAATCAAGTGATAAAATAGTACAGAATGTGAAAAGTTGGTATGCCTGGGTCTTATAGACTTTGACAAGATGTTTTCATCCGAGTGACTGCTTTACATGAAGACATGTAAGCTGCACAGGTTTGGTACCTTCCCAGTGTTTCTTGATCGTTGTCTTCGTGAATGTTTAGTCCATGCTATTCTGTGTGTATATATAAAAAACACATGACTTTTCATCACCACATAATTTTTTTTTTTTTTTTTTTTTTTTACAACTAACACTCAAACTGCATGTCTCTCACGTCCTTCAATGACTGAGTTCTCACATTCTCACATCTCAGACCTCTCTCGTTCGGACAAATATTAGTTCTCACGTCTGTGCTTGTCTTTTCTCACAATTTTCACGTTCTCACGACAGTCCTTTGGCGACGTGAGAGCTCACACAAATTCATACTTCTTCTCACATTATAACATTACTCTCACAGATACAGAATAGACGTCTCACGTTCATACTATAGAATCTTATTTCGTTTGGGAAGCTTCTTACAGTACAAAGGGAACAAGGCTTTTACTGCTTCAATACAGTAACGCGAGTTATTGAATTTGTTTGACTCAGTCGAGGGGCAGACTCGAAAAAGAAAGAAGGAAAGAAAGAAAAAAGAAAGAAAGGAAGAAAGATAAATGCAAATAAAATAAGAAACAATGAAGGAAAGAAATGAAGGAAGACAGAAAACAAAAAAAAGAAGAAAAGAGAGAACGAAATAAAGACAGAAAGACAGAAAAAGAGAGAGAAATTAGGAGAGAAAGACAGGAAGGAAGGAAGAAGTAAAGAAAGAAAGAAAGGAAGGAAGGAAGGAAGGAAAAAATAAGAAAAGAAAGAAATCGATAAAAAAAGAAAAGTAGGAAGAAAGAAAAAAGAAATGAAGAAAGAAAAGAGAAAGAAAGAAAAAGAAAGAAATAAGAAAGGAAAGAAAGAAAGGGAAAAGAAAACAAACAAACAAAAGAAAGATTAAAAAAGAGATAAACGAAGAACGAGCGAAAGATAGAAAAAGAACGAATGAAGGAAGGAAAGAAAAAATGAAAGAAAAAGTAATAATTGAAAGTAAACGAATAAGCAAATAAATAGATTATTTATAAATAAACAAATAAAGAAAGAAAGAAAGAAAAGAATGAGTTCCTGGTTAGTCCAGTGTCCGGTATGTGTTAATCCACGTCTCTAAGCTGAAGACAGTGGTTTGGTATCATGTTCACGGATTTAACGACGGGTCGTTACAAAGGATAATGTGCTTCTGTACACAAGTTGGACTCGTCTTGTACATCAAAAATTACATGTATACATGCGGTGCCTAGTCACTGGAGGAGCGAGTGGGTAAACACGTGTAATGATACTGTACGTACGTACACATATGCGCATGGACATGTACACACACACTTACGCACACACGCACATGCGCACACACATTCAGACATGCGCACGCACACACACACACACACACCGGTCAGGAACAAACTCGAACCGAGACCCGTGTCTTATTATTCCACTTTCAAACCTGTGATAATCTCTCTCTCTCTCTCTCTCTCTCTCTCTCTCTCTCTATATATATATATATATATATATATATACACGTGTGTGTGTGCGTGCGCGTATGTGTGTGTTTGTTTGTGTACGTGTTTGTGTGCATTTGCATATGTGTATGTGGCTATATGTGAATGGGGTTTTGTATGCATTCATGTGTATCCTTTTATACGTGTGCTTCTGTATGTGCGCGGACGTGTGTATAAATCACATGTGCTTTCCACAGTGACTATACTTCCCCGTTGTGTTTACATGTGCCACAAAATGGGAGGGACCTAGTTAGCTTTGTGTGTTATAACAAAGAACATGCTAGATTCCTCACGTCTAATAAACGGCTCTGAAATCTTGGCAGACAAAACACCCACGGGCGTTTCTAAGTTCTCCGCGCGTGCGTGCGTGCGTGCGTGCGTGCGTGGAGGACAGAGAGTCTGCCGAGGGGTGGTGACTGGTATCTCATCAGCTGTTCTGTGGTATCTGGGACCACGGGGGCCTGTAATGGTGGATTTACACTCTCAGAAGACTCAGGTACCTGGACGATAGCGATGACATTTGTTTCTGGGACCACAGAGTCTATAAAATTGACTTCAAACATGATGAGAATTTGATAGCAAGGGTGAGGATGGTGGGATTGTTAGGTAGTATATCTAAGGATTCAAGAAACTTCGGGTAAATCGGTAATGGTGACGTGTCTGGTGGCTTAGAACATGAAGGCTGTGAAGATGGGTTTAAACATGAAAAGACTCAGGTTGTCTGGGTGATGGTAGAGGCTTTGGTGGTTGGGGCGTGGCTTTGGTGGGGGTTCGCCGAGGTGT
The DNA here is from genome assembly GCF_046742065.1 of Oratosquilla oratoria. Taxonomy (NCBI): domain Eukaryota; kingdom Metazoa; phylum Arthropoda; class Malacostraca; order Stomatopoda; family Squillidae; genus Oratosquilla; species Oratosquilla oratoria. The sequence goes on from NC_134796.1 coordinate 53,718,039, forward strand.
GGGCTATAAATACTCGCGCGGTTTCGAGCATCTTGTGCTGCACGTGCCGGGAACTCCGCCGCGTCCCGCCCCCGGACGACATCAGGCGGCACAGGAGTGTGATGTCCCTTCCCCGGACGCGGGGTCAAGAGGGTCTGGCTCAGGTTTTAGAAGTTTTTGGTGGTTTATGCTGGTGAAGGGAATGTGATGGGAGGGTTTGTGGTGATTACAAAGGAGGAGCATGCCGACAGGAGACCCTTTGGTCCTTAACAAACACACACACACACACACACACACACACACACACACACACATACACGTATTCACACACATACGCACACAAATACACACACGTAATCATACACACACACGCACTCATACACACACACACGTATACACAGACACGTACTCATACACACACGCACTCATACACACACACACACACACACACACACACACACACACACACACACACACACACAACACGTGATCTAAGACCATGGTGAATCACACACACACACACACACACACACACACACACACACACACACACACACACACACACACACACACACACACACACACACACACACACACAACACGTGATCTAAGACCATGGTAAATCATTGTGAATAACACACACACACACACACACACACACACACACACACACACACACACACACACACACACACACACACACACACACACACACACACACAGCTCAACCAAAGGGGGGCACATGTGGCTTCATTGGTGGGAGCCGCCGAGGGGCTTATCTCGATGTGGAACTTCGAGCGAAGTGCCTCAGAGCCATAGGTCGAAGAAGGTGGGACGGAGGCTTTAGGGTGGTGAACGAGACAAGATGGAGATTTGGTTTTTTGTCGAAGCCACATGGGGAGAGGGAGGGGGGTGGACGTGGCAGAGCGGGAGGAGAGGGGCCTTTGTTGTGTAATGTTTGGGTGGTACAGTCTTCGTTCTTTAAGGCCACAAGGCGACGTGGGTAATCTCACATGTTAACAGAAATACTGATAATCGTGTATATATATATATATATATATATATATATATATATATAACACATATATATATATATACATATATATATATATATATATATATATATATATATATGTGTGTGTGTGTGTGTGTGTGTGTGTGTGTGTGCGTGTGTGTCTGTGTCCTTGTGTGTCTGTGTGTGTGTGTGTGGAGGTGAGGTGGCAAAATGAAACGTTAAGGCTGGAGTATGGAGATTTATTCAGAACTAGACGTTTCGACCTCTTGGGCCTTCATCAGTCCCCTGAGGAAAGCCCAAGAGGTCGAAACGTCTGGTTCTGAGTAAAGCTGCATACTCTAGCCTTAATGTTTAATTTTGCCACCTCACCTCCATATTTGTCTGTCTTTACATATATATATATATATATATATATATACATATATATATATATATATATATATATATATACATATAATGAAACCTTAAGAAATTCCTTTCCATCCATCCTCTCTTTCATACTGAACACCCCGCTACCCCCCCCCCCCACCCCCACCCTCCGTGAAAACGCAATGTGACCATGACACTACTTGGGTCTATCGCCAAAAATAATCTTAGGGGGGCGGGCCCCTATCCTTGATTTCTCCCTTCGCAAGTCCAAAGGTCAGTTTCCTTCCAAAGAATGTCTGTGATTGTTTAATAAGCTTGACAATTGTGAACTGTTTATCTCTCAGGGGCTATTTTGTATTTTGTTTCTTTTCGTTTTTTTTTTTTTATAATCTGTTCTTGCACCTTCTTAGTATGCATGATCTCTGTCATGGGAAAATGAGGAAGGAAGGAGAGCCGTGAGCGGCCATTTCTTTTACTAAAATTTTATCTTGGTTCCTATTCTTATTATTATTATGATGTTTTTCGCATCCGACCTAGATATGGACCAAAAGGTCCCCTGTCGACATGCTCCGCCTTTGTAATCCTTTGTAATCCTTTGTATATACATAACCAAGTATGGGTTCTCTCTCTTAAAAAACGAGAGAGTAATTTACAAAAAAAAAAAATACGAATAGATAAATATAAATAAATAAACAAATAATTAAGCAAACACTCACAAAATGTGCCTTTTAGATATCCCGTGGAAATGGGGTGGGGAATGGGCAAAAAAAACATCTTTTTAACATAAAACCTATTCTGGAACCAACTTAGTATGCATTGTATATATATGGGGACTCTATTCTGAAAAGTGAAAAAGCCGGCTCCGACCTCCTGAAGGCTTTTATTTATTTATTCATTTATCATTTTATCTTATTTTGTTTTATTTTATTTTATTCTAATCTATTTTATTTTATTTTATTTTGTTTTATCTTTAATTTTATTGTATATTATTTTATTTTATTTTATTTTATTCTATTTGACTTTATTTTACTTTATTTTATTTTGTTTTATTTTTAATTTAATTTCATATTATTTTATTCTATTATTTTTTTATTTGTTTATTTATCATTATTATTATTATTATTTTTTTTTTTTGTGAAAAGCTACTCTGGTTTTCCATCAGCATGGTTACCAAATGTGGGCCATATCTTGAAGATTGAGGGACTAGATCGTGAACAAAAAAACTCGCAAAAAGTGTCCTTGCTTTTCAATTTTCTCACTTTCTCCCACCCCCGTCTCTCTCTCTCTCTCTCTCTCTCTCTCTCTCTCTCTCTCTCTCTCTCTCTATCTCTATCTATCTATCTATCTATCTCTCTCTCTCTTCCTCTCACTTTCGAAACTAATCAGGAATAAACACAGGTTAAGAATCCTGTATTTCCTCTTTCCACCCACATCATATATAAATACATATACATATACATATGTATCCTTATACATATACATATATATATATATATATATATATACATGCACATACACATACATATATACATATGCATATATATATACATACACATACACATATACATATACATGCACATATACATACATATATACATATACATATACATATATACACATTTTGTATCCAATGGGCACGTCACTGTTCGTGACGCAGTGGAAAGCTAAGGAGTAATGACGTCGTGTCATTAAGATATTTAATGTCGCAATGTTGACTCCTGGGTTCTGTCTTTTTTTTTTTTTTTTTTTTTTTAAGGCTATCGACTCATAAGGGGATCATTAAACTTGGTGTGAAGTTGTTCAGTGTCTACGTTTTTTCGTTCTTTTGCGTGTGAGGGTTCTGTCGCCTCAGCCACGAAAGCCCTCCGGAGGGTGAGGGAGGGGAGGGGAGGAGGAGAGGGGCGTGACCTGGCCGAAGGACATGAAAATTTGAAAAAAAGGTCAAGTAATTTTTTTTTTCCTTTCAGAAAATTCGAGGTAATTTGGTAGAAGCGGGATGTGTCTTGAGTCTGTATGTGTTTGTTGGTTTTTATTCACGTGTGCATGTGCTCAGATATGTGGTGTGGTGGTTAGCGTCGCAGGGTGACACTTTTGGGTACCGGGATCGTGTCTCGCTCACGGCATGAGCGTGTAAAGTTGAATGAATACGTGGATGGATGGTAATAGATGTCAGTTATAAGCTCAGCACACACACGAAAACACACACACACACACACACACACACACACACACACACACACACACACACACACACACACACACACACACACACACACACACACACATACACTCTCGGTGGCGCGGTTGGTAGTGTCCCAGGCTGTCAGTACGGTGGTGCCGGCGGTACCTGTTTCGAATCCTGCCCAGGGCTGAAATTATTTCAGTATCGCTGCGCTTTGAGTCGTTACTCCAACTCTCGTGGGCGGGGAATTGTGTGTGTGTATGTGTGTGTGAGTGTAAGGTCAAATCATTACCCATAGATCGGTCATACGAGCTCTGAGCTCAATTCTGGGAGGGGAAAAGGTGTCGATCACGAGTCCAACACGTGATCCAAAGACCAAGGTGAAAGACCAAAGTGAATCACACACACACACACACACACACACACACACACACACACACACACACACACACACACACACACACACACACACACACACACACACACACACACACACATATCCATACACATGCATACACATACATTATCGTCCAATATGCTCCAGACATTTGTTATTTCGTATTAAAGTTATTAATATTGTAATAATATATATATACTGTATATATATATATATATATATATATATATATATATATATATATATATATATATATATATACACATATATATACATATATATATATATATATACATATACATATATATATATGTATATACATAAATCTTATATAAATCCTTAGAAGGGAAACATATAAAAAAATATTTTTTAGAATACCACTGTAAAACTCTTACGGTGGTATCTAAAAAAAATCTTTCCTTATATAAATCTTTCTCTTACAAGGATTTATATAAGATTTATGTAAGAACAATACATCGCACCTGTACAATCTTTAGCAGATGCGCTAATTCTCACAACATGAAACATTTTTCTATGTAGTATTTGGCTTACAGTTAGATCATTCCCTTTACTAGATTAAAAAAAAAAGAAATGTTAGACAAAGAATTTGAATTTAGTGTCATGAAAATCTTTGAGTGTGTCAACACTTGCGCTTGTTTGTACATCACCACGAGCTCCAGAAAGAACACTTGAAATATATCTGCTTAGAAAAATGAGATCCGTGGATTTTGGTTTAACAATTCTTCTTCATGATATTTTGTGATCTTGTGCGTCAGTCAATTGTATAACAAACACGGATTAATTATTTTATGATCCTGAACAAATTACGTGGGGGAAGTGGCTCGATACAAGTAAGAGGATTATGTAGTGCTGTTTGTAGGTGTGTATCAACACGCGTACGCACACACGCGGACAAACATACACACATGCATATATACATACACAGGTTAACATTTGCTCGCTCGTACATTATAATGTATTGATAAAGACACACACACACACACACACACACACACACACACACACACACACAGGTTTATACGTGTTCGTTCGCACATATCAAATATACACATTTGCATCTGTGCTGTGTGTGTGTGTGTGTGTGTGTGTGTGTGTGTGTGTGTGTGTGTGTGTGTGTGTGTGTGTGTGTGCGTGTGTGTGTGTCTGTGTGTTGTACATTATTCTAAATGTTTATCCCTTTTGACTAAGCCTGTGACCTCAACGCTGATTCAAGTATCAACATACATGAGCATAACCAAATTTTCTTGATCTTTTCAGGACAAACAAGAGCGTGTCCATAGAGTCTGTTGAATCCAAGAGTGTTTTTCTATCAACGCCAAGATCAGAAATCCGTGAAGATGATGATGGAGATGATAATGCCGACGATGATAGTCATCTTGATGATGGTGATGATGATGACTGTCACTGTAGTGATGGGCGTGTGTCAGTGATGAAGACTACACTATTTCCTCAAGGTCGAGAGTGACTTGAACAGTGTAGTTTCTGGTGCTAAGATAATGGGACCATTTGCAAGAACCGCCATTGGTTTTCACGTCTCCTGGGGCCGAGAACCTTGTAGTTGTTGTTGTTGTTGTTGCTGTTGACGGCCGCCTTGCCAGTTCAGGAGTCTAAGGTCTCGAGTAGCTTATATGACCTGCTTGTGGTGACACGCTGGTTTCTTCGTTCCCGTACGCGTTAATCACATCTTCGATTGGTGCTTTTAGAAACGATTAGTCAATCAGTGCATTACCTGGCAGTTACTGTCTTCGCTGAGGAGAGTCAGCTTTTGTAAAGACACGGCCAGAGTGTACTTGTCTATGTGCTTAACAAAGTCCGGCCATTCACATTGGCCTTAGTCTCAACGGGAGGAAAATATAATAAATTTTCGTCTTCAGAAAGGAATGACATCCAGTGATTCAGAGAACGTCTTTCGTGTAAGACATTTTGGAATATTCCAAGGAAAATATGAAAGTTAGTGTGCTGTTCGTAGTGATGTGTGTTTTTTCATAGACCGGCCAGACATGCAACTCGTCTGAGCTTTAAGAAAAAAAAAAAAAAAAAAAAACGAAAGCGCGGAAATCAGTCGACATTTTTTAAAGTAACCCACCCTAAGGGAATTTGCGAGACACTTCGGGTCGAGTTCGGATCTGCTTGTTTCGTGAACGTGTTCAAAAAAGAGAGGAGTCCTTGCTGACGAGGCCATAACGAGTGTGAAAGAAAAAAACTCTTCCTTTACTATCAGTTTACGAACTATAAGAAGGAACTATAAAACAGGTTTGCAGGCCTACCCGTATCTCTTCTACAAACTTACCATTTACGTTCAAAACACCCTCCTCTTAAACATCCTACCCATCCTCTACTGTCCTTCATCCTAAGACCTGATTGCTCACTCTTCCCTCTCCTCCTCTCCCTCCTCTCCTTGTCCTCAAACCGTGTTTACTCTTTCATATCGACTGCAAAGAAGGTTTCCGTGTATTAAGTGATATAGTGTCTGTATACCGTCGTTCTCGCTACGCGCCGAAGAAGGACTTCGGGACTTCGATATCGGAGACACGGTCCACGTGTCGACGCCTTTTTCTTCAGGAAGTGTCAGGACAATCAACGCGACGGACAAGATGGCGCTGCCCATGCCCATGCACGAGGATCATCAAGGTAAGTGGTACCTCAACGTTTATTCATTTTATTTATTTACCTTTATCATTATTATTATTTTTTCCTTCTTCTTATCGTCCAGAAAACTTGGCGGGCTTGTCGAGCCGGTATAATGGCTCGTTAGAGTGTGATAAACTGTCGTATTTCACGTCCTCTTTTGTGGACCGAGGAGGCAGCGACGTCCAAGGTCCGAGAGACTTCGGGAAAGACGCTTCGCGCCCGGGGGCCCGGAAATGGCACGAAATTACTCATCATTACCTTTAGGAGGTGCTATAATAGCGCTATTGTGATTAACTCGCGGCCATCGCGTCCACTGGAGAAGTTTGAACCTTTTTTGTTTATCCGTAATGGGCACGTTGGATTACTCTCGTTAGGCTTCCACTTTTGACGTTAAAAAGAAAGTTCATGACAAGGAGATAAGGGACAGGACAGGAGACAAGATGTAAGAGACAAAGAGACAGGAGGCAAGAAGATAGGAGATGTGGAGGAGACAAGTAAGGAGGAGGCAAGGAGAGCAAAGGAGAGACAAGGAGAGGGCAGGCGAGGACAGGGAGACGAGGACAAGGGGCGACGAGGACAGGGGAGACAAGGGTAGGGGATACGAGGACATGGGAGACGAGGACATGGGAGAGGAGTACAGGGGAGACAAGGACATGGAGAAACGAGGAAAGGGTATACGAGGACAGGGGAACGAGGACAGGGAGACGAGGGTAGGGGAGACGAGGACAAGGGGAGACGAGGGCATGAGGAGACGAGGACATGGGGAGACGAGGGAAGGGGAGACGAGGATAGGAAGACGAGGTCAAGGGAGACGAGGACAGGGGATACGAGGACAGAGGACACGAGGACAGAGGACACGAGGGCAGTGGAGACAAGGACACCTATTTCTCCTCCTCCTCCTCCTCATCTATTTTGCTCTCTCCCTTTCCTCTCTCCACGTCCCATCCGTCTCTCCTCTTCCTCTCTCCACGTCCCATCTGTTGCTGTGGATGTAGTAAACATGAATGCAACATAATTTGTCAATCTATGTGGCAAGCGTAGAGGAAAAAATAGTGATAAAAATGAGCGAAAATACATAGTTTAAGGATACTTGTAGAACACTTCCATGTTCAGCATAGACGACTTGTGGTAATACTATAATGTAGCAGGATATTTAAAGTCTATTTCATGAATACTTATATACACGAACTGGAAGGAAAATTATATACACATCTAGTATTTGTTTTCTTAAATGCCAAGAAAATATATAGAATATGAATAAGTTGCAATGTGAGAGATATGACCTAGTTATAGTGAGATTGATACATGTATATCTTCTATAATTACAGAAAAAAAAATCACAAGCATACAAACATGTGTTAAAGATTAACTTTTTATGTTATTAAGGGGTGACTATAATTGTTGGATTACTGCTTGATACACAACCCTCTCTACCTCCACTCCGTTCTCCTTCCCCTTCTTTCTCCTTCCCCTTCCTTCTCCTTCCCCTCCCTTCTCCTTCCCCTCCCTTCTCCCTCCTCTCCCTTCTCCTTCCCCTCCCTTCTCCTTCCCCTCCCTTCTCCTTCCCCTCCCTTCTCCTTCCCCTCCCTTCTCCTTCCCCTCCCTTCTCCTTCCCCTCCCTTCTCCTTCCCCTCCCTTCTCCCTCCTCTCCCTTCTCCTTCCCCTCCCTTCTCCCTCCTCTCCCTTCTCCTTCCCCTCCCTTCTCCTTCCCCTCCCTTCTCCTTCCCCTCCCTTCTCCTTCCCCCCTCCCTTCTCCTTTCCCTCCCCTCTCCTTTCCCTCCCTTCTCCTTTCCCTCCCTTCTCCTTTCCCTCCCTTCTCCTTTCCCTCCCTTCTCCTTTCCCTCCCTTCTCCCTTCCCTCCCTTCTCCCTTCCCCTCCCTTCTCCCTCCTCTCCCTTCTCCTCCGCCTCCCTTCTCCTTCCTCTCCCTTCTCCTCCCCCTCCCTTCTCCTTCCCCTCCCTTCTCCTTCCCCTCCCTTCTCCTTCCCCTCCCTTCTCCTTCCCCTCCCTTCTCCTTCCCCTCTCCTTCCCCTCCCCTCTCCTTCCCCTCCCTTCTCCTTCCCCTCCCTTCTCCTTCCCCTCCCTTCTCCTTCCCCTCCCTTCTCCTTCCCCTCCCTTCTCCTTCCCCTCCCTTCTCCTTCCCCTCCCTTCTCCTTCCCCTCCCAGTCCTTCATCCTACCTCCTCTCATACACCTCCTCTTTTCTCCCTCTCTCTCTCTAGGAGGGGATGTCAGACATTCGTGTGAAAGCGAAGATCTCCCGTTTTGTATCTGCATTGGACAAGGGCTGACTACGATTAGAAAAAAGTCATAATTCGACAGAAATGACAGTAAATCGACATCCACACAAGCTTAGTCGAAAGTCGCTTGTCTCAGACAATGGGTTACATAGATTACAATGTGAATAAGGATTGTCACGGGGGGTGAAGAAAGAAGATCACAGTTTATCAAAGTATAATGACAAGCTTATGGTTTCATGACCCGTGTAGATTGTGGCCATGATGACAGAGACTGACGATGGTATTTAAAAAAAAATCTTTCCTTATATAAATCTTATATAAATCTTTGGAAGGGAAAGGTTTATATAAGGATTTTTTTTTTAAAGAATACCACCGTAAGAATCTTACGGTGATATTCTTAGAAAATTCTTTCTTTATATAAATCTTGAAAAGGAAAGGAAATATTTATATAAGAGATTTTTTTAAGAATACCACCGTAAGATTCTTACGGTAGGTATTCTTAAAAAAATCTCTCCTTATATAAATCTTTCCCTTCCAAGGATTTATAAAGATTTATATAAGAATATTTTTAAGAATACCACCATAATAATCTTACGGTGGCATTCTAAAAAAATATTTCCTTATGAGTGGCCGGGTGGTGAGATAAACACAGGGAACCGTTTAGGGATTTATTCTGACGTTTCGTCCTTACCAGGACTTCTTCAGAGTACATGAAGAAGTCCTGGTAAGGACGAAACGTCAGAATAAATCCCTAAACGGTTCCCTGTGTTTATCTCACCACCCGTCCACTCATCTGTCTTACATATTTCATATTTCCTTATATAAATCTTTCCTTTTCAAGGATTTATATAAGACTTATATAAGGAAATTATTTTTTTTAAAGAATACCAACGTGAATTGTTACTTGTTAGTTGCTATGCACCGTAACTGGATATCATCTCACCTAAGCATGGAACATTCATTCACTCAAGCTCTTTGTAGTCCAAATTTCATCATTAAGTAATTCAAGTCTCTTAGTAAAGGTGTTTAGAACAACCGAGCGTTGTAGATTTTAGCAACTGCAGAATAAATATGTAAAAATAAGATACCCCAAATATTAGCTTGTAAAGAGTAGCAACCCTAGAAATGAGGTTGTAAATATAACCTAACCTAATCTAACCTAACCTAACCTAACCTAACCTAACCTAACAACTCAGAATGGGCTTGTTATGATCAACCAAAAACCCCAAATATTAGCTTGTAAAGAGTAGCAACCCCAGAAAGGAGGTTGTAAATATAACCTAACCTGACCTGACCTGATCTAACCTAACCTAACCTAATATAAGCTAACTTACTCATAATGAGCTTGTTATGATAAGCCAAAAACCCCAAATATTAGCTTGTAAAGAGTAGCAACCCCAGAAATGAGGTTGTAAATATAACCTAACCTGACTTGACCTAACCTGATCTGACCTAACCTAACCTAACCTAACCTAACCTAACCTAACCTAACCTGCTCAGAACGGGCTTGTTATGATCAACCACTCCAAATATTAGCTTGTAAAGATAAACAGTCCCCAGGTGAGTTTAGGTTGGAAGTGTTTACGACGTCCGAACATCAACATACGTGTAAATATCAAATATATTTTCATTATGATATATCACACTCGAGTAATGAATTATTATCACAGTGTGGAGGGACGAGAATGTAGTTTCGTACACGCTGCAAACGGCATACCTTTACAGGACGCAATCTTTGTCTTTTCCACACTTTTGTTTGAAATAAGATTACAACGACAGGGCGATCCTGGATGATAACCCAATAATTTTCAATTCTCCCTTTAACTTTTGTGATAAAGACATGAACCATAAACGATCTTAATATTTTACAGAAATTTAAGCAAACGCTTAAATATTCAAGTAAAACAAGCAAGACAAATTACTCATCTAAGAGGCTGGACATTTCTGAAGGGAACTCATAAATGATACCTGAAAGTGGTGGACCTAAGAGACGGACGTCAAAGAGAACCATCTCCCAACCGCAGGCCTTCAGAACCATGCAACATCCTCATCCTCACCTGGAGGTGCAGCCCTGATTGGCTGACGTTCGGTCTCCAACAGGGTTCACTATCTCTATTCTCGTTTTCCCACTCTGTCCCTTTGTCTCTGTCTGTCTGTCCGTCTGTCTCTCTTCTCTTTTCCTCTCTCTCTCTCTCTCTCCCCCCCTCTCTCTCTCTCTCCCCTCTCTCTCTTCTCTTTTTCTGTTTCTGTCTCCATCTGTCTGTCTATCTGTCTGTCTGTCTCTCTCTCTCTCTCTATCTATCTCTCTCTCTCTCTGTCTCTCTTTCCCTCCTTCCCTCCCTCCCTCCTCCCTCCCTCAACACCTCCCCCTCTTCCACTCCCTCTTCCTCTCCCTCTTTCTCTCTCTCTCTCTCTCTCTCTCTCTCTCTCTCTCTGTATATATATATATATATATATATATATATATATATATATATATATATATATATATATATATATATATGTCGTCAAGTTAATGGAATGCAACTCTATTTTCGTCATCCGTTTGTCTCCCTCTCCCATGAACCTGTTGACATATTTTCGCGTGGCATATTGTACCATGACCAGGGTCTTCATCCTCCTTTGTTTTCTTAAATGATCCATTTTCAGTTCTCCTCGATGGTCTCCTCTTAGTCTTACACATTTCAACGAATTATTTTTTTAAGTTGACTTTTATTCTTCGTTCCAGGTTCCAGTCATTCATGGTCTGGATCCTCCGGTAGCAATTTGCATTCTTCTTACTTGATCTTGGTGTCGTCTGGAAATATATTGCTACTACTAGCTGCTTCGTTCGTCATGCTGTCGACATGTATTAGAAGTACCACATGTGCGTGTGTGTGTGTGTGTTGTGCGTGTGTAATAATAATAATAATAATAATAGTAATAATAATAATAATAATAATAATAATTTACGGTTTATTGGGTATAGCAGCACTTCTGCTGAAAATATACATCCTACAAGAAAATAACATTATAATACTATGACAGTGAGAAGACGTTGTTACAAGCATTCAAAAACTAGACAAATAAAACAGCAGGCTTAGTAATAGGTATGCAGTACAACAATGTAAATTCTAGTTGTTGATTAAGTCCACAAATGTCGGTATGGGGCTCTTCTTATACCGGTCGGTACGTGCTCTGATCGGCTTGATGGAATTATGGTGCCTGTGTGTGTGTGTGTGTGTGTGTGTGTGTGTGTACACATGATTCATAAAGATCTTGGATTATATGTTGGAATCGTGATCGGCAGCTATTACCTTCACGGATAAGAGCTCAGAGCCCATATATGGCCGATTTATGGGTAATGATGTCCTCTTACCCCCCCAACTCCCCACCCACGAGAGCTGAAGTAACAACCCGCAGCGGAGCGATACTGAAATTATTTCAGCCTTGGGTGGGATTCGAACCCTGACCGCTGTTGTGGCAGCCGGGAGCTCTACCAACTGCGCCACGAGTGTGCGTGTATGTGTGGGTATGTGTGTGTGTGTGCGTCCTCATGTGTATTATGGGAGTATTTACCTGGTCATACAGTATTTTATATGATTTGGTGTCAAAACTCGAGTCTGTTACACAATTTTTGTTTCAGTGGATTTTTTTTTTTTTTTTTTTTTTTTTTTCAGTCTGTGATGTTTAAAGCCAAAATCTTAATAGACCGTTCAGAGAAAGAAAAAATCTGCTTTGAAGTCGATTGCGTTCTCCGTATTGCTCAGTTATAGCGACATCGTTTTCCAATATTTCCCTCTATCGCTCTATAGGAAAAAAATCGAAAAAAAAAAATTGCGTAGTTTATGGCCTTTGCTTAAGCTTTCTCTTGCTTGGCATTTTCATTTATTTTCGTCTTTTTTCTATCAATTAAATCCTTTCCAAGAAAGCTAAATTAGAAAGTAAAACGAAAACTCGTGTTAGGTGAATAAATCAAGCTCGCAAAACGATCCATTTTGCTTAGGTGTCTGAGTTTGATGAATTGATCATCTTCTGTCTTCCTCTTCTCTTTGCTTTCCCGTTTTCTCTTTGTCAGTCCTCCGTTTTCTGAATCATTCCGTTTCGATTTTTTGTTTAAAAACTGTATATAAACTTTTTAGATTATCCTTTTACTTTTTTCTTCTTCTTTTTCTTTTCTTTTTCTTTTGTCTTCTGAGCTTTCGTCTCTCTACCTGTCTTTCATTTGTCAAGTCACCGGCTTAGATACTTTGTATTATTTGAGTTCGTGAAATTCAATTCTCTTCTGCATCTCGACCTTTGCGTCAAAGTCTCCATCAGGATTTCTTCTTTCTTGATCTTGTATCTTTACTTTATATATATATATATATATATATATATATATATATATATATATATATATATTGACGTAAGTGTGAGCAGGAAACACAGGAGTCTTAGTCTGAGTTTATTCCTGACTAGTTTCGCAGGTATGCTTTCTCATAGGAATGAGAAAACATACATGCGAAACTAGTCAGGAATAAACTCAGACTAAGACTCCTGCGTTTCCTACTCTCACTTACGTCAACCTGTCAGAATGTCTCAATACACACACACACACACACACACACACACACACACACACACACACACACACACACACACACACACACACACACACACACACACACACACACACACGACTCGGTGGCGCAGTTGGTAGGGCGCTGAACTGCTAGCATGGTGGTGCCCGTAGTAGTTCGTTCGAATCCTGCCCAGGGCCGAAATTATTTCGGTACCGCTGCGCTTCGGGTCGTTACTCTGACTCTCGTGGGCGGGGAGTTGGGTGTGTGTGTGTGTGTAAGGTCATAGCATTACCCATAGATCGGACCTACGAGCTCTGAGCTCTCTTCCGGGAGGGTAATAGCTGTCGATCACGAGTCCAACACGTGATCCAAAAGACCAAGTGAATAAACACACACACACACACACACACACACACACACACACACACACACACACACACACACACACACACACACACACACACACACACACACATATATATATATATATATATATATATATATGTGTGTGTGTTTGTGTGTGTATGTATATATATATATATATTTATATATATAGGTATATATATATATATATATATATATATATATGAATGCAGAATGATCACTAAAAACACTTGATAAAAAAAACAATTGCTGGTAACCACAAAGGAAATCAGAGACAGAAATTCCCAAGCGCCTTCGTGTTATTCACATCTTCAGGGGAATACAGAAGAAATTAGTAGTACAATAAGGTTTATAAAACAAGAGACTAAACACTAGGAAAGGAATTGGCAATGCACAAAATGTGTGTGTGTGTGTGTGTGTGTGTGTGTGTGTGTGTGTGTGTGTGTGTGTGTGTGTGTGTGTTTACTCTTCACTTCATTTTAGTTATTATTTCTTTGACGTATGTTGTAATTTTATTTTTATTTATTTATTTATTGATTTATTTTTTGGTTTGGAGACTCGTCTGTCTTCCTCTTTTCTTCATACAATCAAAGAGTGATAAATTATTTGTGACTTTCTTCTTCAAAAGCTTTATGACATCTATGAATAATTACATGGAAAACTATTTTTCTACCTAAATTAGTAGTCCTCATATATGAATATGCAGCAAACTTGTATTCAGATGATAATCAAGCGAAAGTTTTACAATATTTGCAAGTTTTTCTTTTGATGTACTCGTGTGGCTGCTGGTGCATACTACACAAATTGTAAAGAAGAATTTTACTATAGGAAATGAAACAATGAAATAAATAGACACACAGTGCTCTGGGTATATTAGAGCTTGTTAAACATCCGTACAGAGTTGTGTAGATTAGTATTGCATAGACCGTAATATTGCTCTATATAAGAAATGTCCTTTTTCAAAGTCTGTTGTCAAGCTGTTTAGTCCATCTTCCTGGTACCTCCTTGGTGAGAAAGAAATGTAAAAAAAAAATATAATAAAAATGATAATGATAATAATGATGATAATAATAATTAATAATAATAATTATTATTATTGATAATAATAACAATAATAATAATAATGATAATAATAATAATAATAATAATAATAATAATAAATGATAATAATAAAAAGCAGTCTCAAAATGACAATCTAAATCCCAATACACAAGTTTGTGTTTAATTGTTTTTCTAGATTCCCTACCAACGTAAAACGAAGAATATTCAGTAACCAAGGCATCTGAAGCTGAGATTATGTTATCTATCACCATTCTAATATACCAGGTCTCATTTCAATTCACCCTTCTTTGTAACAACGTTTATTGATAATTAATATTCTTGTTTGTCTACTATTCAATCGTTTCTTGTGTCACTCTTCATCTGCAAGAAAATCGTCTCGAAATAGTTTCTGGACATTTTTGCTTGCGAGTGCTTGCATTGCATGTGTTTGTACGTGTGTTTGTATGTGTGTTTGTGTTTGTATGTGTGTTTGTATGTGTGTTTGTACGTGTGTTTGTACGTGTGTTTGTATGTGTGTTTGACCTTGTGTTTGTAATTGTGATTGTACGTGTTTGTACGTCTGTTTGTACGTGTGTTTGTATGTGTGTACGTGTGTTTGTATGTGTGTACTTATGATTGTACGTATGTTTGTTCTTGTGATTGCACGTGTGTTTGTACGTGTGTGTGTGTGTGTGTGTGTGTGTGTGTGTGTGTGTGTGTGTTCTTGCTTGCTCACTTTCCTAGCTAGCGCTACTGCTTTGTATTCACATGACTTTATGTTTTCTTGCATATACACAAAGGGAACTTAATTTTCTTAAGTATGTTTTGATTTATGATTCGAAGCATTTTAGAGTAAATGACAGATAAATGTGCTCTCTTTTGAGATTTGTTCTTATTTTACTAAAAATAGAATTTCTTGCACTGTCAAGAGGATAATCGATATACCCCATCGCAAAAAAAAAAAAAAAAAAGAGAGAAAAAGAGAAAGAAAAAGAGTGATAAAATAAAGAGCTCAGCCATGCAGTGCAAAACACGTTCCGAGCTAAAAAAAAAAAAAAAAAAAAAAAAAAGTCGTTTAAGAATCGTGATTATGACTGTGGTGAGGACGATTACCGTTTTCTTTAATGTGGTGAGACATTTGAATGATGACATTTTTCTCTTATGTTCACTGTCGTTTATGTGCACTTGCGAATGCTTTTTAATTCTTTCTTCATCTGTCTGATGTCGAAAGGTTGTACAAAAAAAGAAAAAAGACTTTCTTGTTCGTGATTAACATCTGATTTTGTTGCTATTTCTGTTTTTTATTTGCACTCGTGAATACTTTTGACTTTTGTCGTCACTTGTTTGACGTCAAAAGGTTTAAATACAAAGTTCCTTGTTAGTGAATAGCCTTTGTTTTTTTGTTGTTGTTGTTTATTTGCTCAAGCAAACATATTTCATATTCTATTTTTCACACGCGAGTATATTTTCTTTATTATTTTTTTCCTTTGCTTCTTTCAAGCCAGAAAACTATAAAAAAGGTTCTCAGTACATACCTTATGGATGTCTTATTTGAAGCCAAATGTACGAAATTTTTATCTATGAATTTATTCCCCTATTTACTCAATTATCTATCAATTCATCTATTTATGTATTTGTTCGTTTGTTCATCTATTTACCTATTTCTATGATTATTGATCTATTGAAATATTTATTCATGTGTTTTTTGCTTATTTGTATATTTGTTTATATATTTGCTAACTCAATTGTATATTTATGAAATTAGTCATTTCTTCCTTCTTTTTTCATTCCTTTCTTCTTTTCTCTTCCCTCCTCCCTCCCTTCCTCCTTTTCTCCCTCCCTCTCTCCCTCCCTCCCTTCCTCCGTCCTTACTTCCCTCCCTCTCTCCATCCCTTTCTCCCTCCCTCCTTACTTCCCTCCCTCTCTCCCTCCCTCCTTACTTCCCTTCTCTCTTCCTCCCTTCCTCCCTACCTCCCTCCCTCTCTCCCTCCCTCCCTCTCTCCCTCCCTCCCTCCTTACTTCCCTTCTCTCTCCCTCCCTTCCTCCTTACCTCCCTCCCTCTCTCCCTCCCTCCCTCCTTACTTCCCTCCCTCTCTCCCTCCCTCACTCTCTCCCTCTCTCCCTCACTCTCTCCCTCCCTTCCTCCCTCCTTACTTCCCTCCCTCTCTCCCTCCCTCCTTTCCTCCCGCCTTTCTTCCCTCCCTCTCTCCCTCCCTCCCTCTCTTCCTTCCGTCCTTCCTTCCTTCTTTCAATTTTTCACTTGTTTTTTTCTCGTACCTTCATTTACGTATCATCAATATGCCACTAATATGGAGAATCTGTCCACAGGTTGAGCATATTTTCCAAGCGGGAATATGCTAGGCATCTGCTGAAATTATGCTAGATTGACAAAATTGACGCTAAATATTTTGTTCCTCTACGCTCGGTTTCTGTTATGCATTTTTTCTATATTAATATAATGTTAATTTACGGAGAAATATGCTAAAACTAGCATGATTATGCTAAATCTGGTCACCATGGTTGCGAAATTACCTGTCTCACTGCCCGGGGGCGGTAGGTGGAGGTGGGTAGGGGTTGGGGTGGTGTGGTGAGTTTGTTCCACTCACCAGAACGAAATCGACTAGAGGCAGAGCGTAAACACTCGCCTAGTGTAAAAAAAAAAAAAAAAAAAAAAGTGAGCCTCAGAGTTTGCGAGCTTAACAAAGATTTCGTTTAATCTCCTTAACGACGAGATTTAACCTACCAAGCTGATTAAAATCGTCTGACGTCATTTGACGTCAAGGGATTCTATTGAGTTGATGACATTGGCCTGACGCCGTCCCTACGAGCCTGAAGAAGCGCGTTGTGGTCGTCATCGTTCTTGCAACACGTTCCAGGCGTCATTGTCACTTGCAACATGTTGCTGTGGTCATCACTCTTGCAACATGTTGCTCGATATATTCATCCCTGTTCTTGCAACATGTTGCGTGTTGCTGTAGTCCTTCTCCCAACATGTTGCGTGTTGCAGCACTGATCACGCAACACGTTGGGTATTGCAAAGGGTATTGTTCTCGCAGCGCGTTGCGGATTGCAGGCGTCGTTGTCCTTGCAACATGTTGCAGCGATCATCGCTCTCGCGCAACATATTGCTCCATATATTCATCCCTGTTCTTGCAACATGTTGCGTGTTGCAGCAGTTGTTCCCGCAACATGTTGCATGTTGCAGCAGTCGTTTTCGCAACATGTTGCGTGTTGCAGCACTGATGAAGCAACATGTTGCGTATTGCAAAGGGCATTGTTCTCGCAACATGTTGCACGTTGAAGTCGCTGTCGTTTGTGCAACATGTTTCGCGTTGCATCCATCGTCATTTCTCCTATAGATTAGTATCGACACACAGTATCACCCTGATTATTTGATAAATTTTTTTGTTAATTGTATTTCATTTACTCATCTATCTATTTTTGATGGTCTATTATTTATCTATATTTATGTGTTTTATTTATTCGTTTTGCATTTGTTGAATTTATTAATTTATTTATATATTCATTTGTTTATTTGTTTGTTTATTGATCTATTTACACATTTTTATTTATTTGCTCTTTTATTTATTTACTTATTGATGTTTTTATATACTTTCATTTATCCATTTATTTATCTATTCATTTATTTCTTATTTTATCTTAATTTATTCATCTTGTCTATTCTGCCTTATTTCACCCTATTTTGTTTTATTCTATTTCAACTAATTTTACAGGAATTGGTTGATTAATTGTTCCAAATTTTTAGATAAACGAAGTTCTGGTACTTATGTCCCCATCTGTTTTGTACCGTTTTGAATAACAAATCTTATCAAACCACTGTTCTTTCAACATGTTGCCGTTCGCAGCCATCAACACTTTTGCAACACGTTGCCTATTACGACCGTCACATCTATGCAACATGTTTAACGTTGCAGCAGCAGTCTTGGTCTTTGAGCTGTCACCGTTTTTGCAACATGTCGTTGTAGTCGCAATACTTCTTGCAACACGTTGCGCAACATGATGAGCAGTACAGGAAGCGATACAGGACGCTCGGCCGAATCTGTGTCCGATTCTTCACCAGCACTGGAGACAACGAGACCTCAAACGAAAGGACTCCTGTACATCTTCAGTCTTTGCTTAATACCCCAATTCTTCTTATACTTCCTCCACCTCTTCCTCTTTCTACTCCTTCCCTTTCTCCTACACCTACCCCTCCTCCACTACTTCCTCCTCTTCGCTTTCTTCCTCTTTCTCCTCCTCCTGCTCCTCCTCTTCCTCTTGCTCCTCCTCTTCCTCCTCCTCCTTCTCCTTAGCTTTCTCCTTCTCCTGGTCCTCCCTCCGTCCTCCTCCTTCTTCCCTTTCTCCTCTTCACTTCACCATTGCCTGTTCCTCCTTACTCATCTACTTCTTCCTCTCCAGACCCGTCTCCTCTACTTCCTCCTCATTTTCCACCTTTTCTTCCCATATCCCTTCATCCTCCTTTTCCTCCTCCTCCTCTTTCTCTTCCACCACTTTTTCTTCCCCTCCTCCTCCTCCTCCTCCCCTTCGCCTTCCCTTTCCTTCCTCTTTCCTCTTTTTTCATCGTGCCTTCCAGGAATCCTTGTCTATGTTTTTTTTCCTCCATTTTCCTTTCACTTCGGAGACTGACGGGTTTTCCATAATCGAGCAATTTTACGAAGGAAACAGTTGACGCCGGGTGCAATATCTGCCATCCACCCATAATATGTAACTTAATACTTGTTTTCGAATGTCTGTCTGCTTATAAGCTACAGAAATTAAGGCCGACGTATCTAGCAATTTCGCAGTCTTTTAGTAGATAAATTTATATATATATATATATATATATATATATATATATATATATATATATATATATATATATATATACATATATATACATGTATATATATATATATACATATATAATATATATATATAATATATATATATATATGTATCATACATTTACATGTGCGTGTTCGTGTGTATATTCGTGTGTATGTTCTTATGTGTGTTCGTGTGAGTGTATTTGTGTGTGCGTGTTTGTGTATATGTGTCTGCGTGTATGTGCCTTTGCGTGTATGTGTCTTTACATGTGTATGTGTCTTTGCGTGTGTGTGTGTGTTTAGATGTGCGTATGTGTCTTTGCGTGTGTGTGTGTGTGTGTTTAGATATGTATGTGTGTTTCAGTCTGTGTGTTTGTTTTTTATGTGTGTTTGTGTGCGTGGGTGCACACTCGTGTGCGTATGTATTTGTATTTGTAGTACTTTTGTATGCAGTACATATATAAGTATAAATTCATTTGCCATAATTAAAAATATCCTTCCTGTGGTAGACACCTCTTCGCGTAACCACCCGTCGAGCCTCACAAGACTTCCGAAATTAATTTCATCTCTCCATATATACTTCTTTTTACCTCTAAATTGAGAAAGTTCCAAGTAGACTAGTTTACTCTAAAGTATTTCAATCATCGAGCAGATGATCCGTATTTTATTTATTTATTTATTTATTTATTTATTATTTTTTTTTTTTTTTGCAAAATGTACTCGGACGGATAGTTTTTGAATTTTCTAACTTGAAGGATTCTTCTTCATTTTTTTGAGTCTCAGGAGTCTTAGCTCGAACTGAAGAGTAAACTTTAAGAAGAAGTCTTGCGTATGGAAGCTCAAAGTAATTTCATTATATTTAGCTACTGGAGGGAGACTGAGATGGTGCCAGAGGTAGTTAAAGGATTGTTACAGACTACTCCCCCCTCTCCCCCCTCTCCCTCCTCTCCCCCTCTCCCCCTCTCCCTCCTCTCCCCCTTTTCCGCTTTCTTCTTCTTTCTCTCTAGCCTCCCCGTTTCTCCATAGCCTCACTCCAACGCCATCTATACGTGTTGGAGTAGAAAGGTCCCTCTCCCCCTCTCCCCTCTCTCCTTCTCTCCTCTCTCTCTCCCTTTCCCCTCTCCTCTTCCGCTTTCTTCCTCTTTCTCCCTAATCTCCCCCTTTCTCCTAGGCTTCTCTCCAACGCCATCTATACGTGTTAGAGTAAAAGGCTCCCTCTCCCCCTTTCCTCCCTCTCCCCCTCTCCCCTCTCTCCCCCTCTCCCCCTCTCTCCCACTTTCTTTCTCTTTCTCCTTAATCTCCCCCTCTCTCCCAAGCTTCTCTCCAACGTCATCTATACGTGTTGGAGTAGAAGGCTCCCTCTCCACATCTCCCCCTCTCCCTCTCTCCCATCTCCCCCTCTCCCCCTCTCCCCCTTTCCCGCTCTTCCCTTCTCCGCCTCTACACCTCTCCCCACTGTCCCCTTCAGTCGTAGTACACAAATACTGTACTTATGGTTTGCTGTTTTGACGGTAGCTCCCGGTAGCTACCGTGTGAGAATTATTATTATTTCATCGGAAAAAAACGCGCGATATCCATTATTATTTATGCAAATCTGGCATCCATTTCGCCTAGAAATATCGAAAAACGAATCTGAGTGGGAATCAGATTAGTTCTGAGAGTTTGCCAAATATAGCTGGATTTCTTTTCCTCAGCGCGAAGAGGGTCCTGACATTGACTTCCGTCAAGTGCTTCTGACAGTATGTTTCGTCGGATATCTCACCCCAAAATTCTTTAAGAAATTTTGACCCAAAAATAGAATAAAAGAAATATACATTTTTCTTTGGGAACCTTTGAGGTAGTTCGAGGTCCATCTGATTAAAATACTCTATAGTTAGACAGAAGGAAACCTGTTAGAAAAATTAGTTCGAAGAAAATAATGATCTGTGATTGGCTGATTCTTCCCTTTCAGGCGTGCCAATCCCATTCCGCATCTGTTGGCAACCCTGGGAAATTGTATTTATATTTTTACATTAATTGACTGGAATGTTATTTTCTAACATTTGATTTTTTGCGGCGATAGACTGTATACATTTTGTTTCAGCCAACACAAAACAATTTTATTCAGATTTGAATTGACCTTTTCATAAAGTGTCGAATTTTAAGCTCAGATGTATAGTCCCCTTATTTCCCACCTGCTCCTAGTACTTCTCTTCCTCCTCCTCCTCCTCCTCCTCCTCGTCTTCCATCTCCTACTACTACTACTCCTACTCCTGCTCCTACTCCTACTCTTCCTCCTCCTCCTCCTATTCCTCCTTCTCCTCTTCCTTTTCTTCCTCCTCGCCTCCTCCTACTGCTTCTTCTCTTGCTCCTCCCGCCCCTCCTCCATCTGCTCTTCCTTTTCCTCTTTCTTCTCGTTATTCTCTCCTGATCCATCTTCCCCTCTCCTTCCTTATCCTCCTATCTTACCTCCTCCTCCTCCTCCTCCTCTATCTCCTCTTTCTTCTCATCCTTCTCCACTTCCTCCTACTTCTGCTACTCCATTTCCTCTTCCTCCCTATCCTCTTCCTGCTCTTCCCTCTCCTCTTCCTGCTCTTCCCTCTCCTCTTCTTCTTCCTCACATTCCTCTCCTCATACCTCTTTCTCCGCTCTCTCCCCCTCTTTTCGTCTTTCTGTTCTTTGTTTTCTTTTTCTCTGACTCCAATGTCTTTTGGCAATTATGTTCTTCCACAATCTTCGTCGATTTTCCCCTCACCCTTTCACCCCTCGCCTCTCCTCCTCTTCAAAAGAAATGAAGCTAGAATATGCTATGAACGCTTAGGTTTCAATAGTTTTCGATGATTTCAAGAGAATATTAGGAAACAAAATGGTTTATACTACTTGCGTAGATACGTGTAATATATATATATATATATATATATATATATATATATATATAATATATTATACACACACACACACACACACACACACACACACACACACACACACACACACACACACACACACACACACACACGTGTATATTATATAAATATGTGTGTATGTATATGTTTATGTATTTACATGTATGTATATATGTATGCGTGTATGTATGTTTGTATGTATGATTGTATGTGTGTGTGTGTGTGCATGTGTGTGTATGTATATGTGTATGTGAATTTTCTTGCGCTTTTTTTAATACATTCCTGCAGCAGATGTTTATGATTATTTGTGCAACGGATTGCTTTTTCGTGTGTCTATGTTCGTGTTTATTATTTTGGCTCATTGCTAATTTACTTCTCTGCTCGTTTTGTGTCATGTTTGGTGTGTGCCGGGGTTTAGTAATTCATCAGTACTTGAGGTTTCCCCATGTATTTCTGTATATGGTTTATCCATTTTCCACGACCAATAATTTTCTTTCTCTCTTTCAGTATCTTCCCCTTGCCCTTTCCATTTCCTTTCCATTTTATTTCCTTCTTTACATTCCCTTTTCCCTTCCCTTTTACCTACTTTTTTCCTTACTCTTACCTTTTCATTATCTCTTTGCCATTCCCTTTACCTTTTCCCCTTTTCCTTTATTCCTTCCCCTTTCTCTTTCCCTTTATTCTTTCCCTTTTCTCCCTTCTCTTTCTCCCTTCCCTTTTCCTTCCTCTTCTCCTTTCTCTCCCCTTTTCATTATCTCTTTCCCTTTCCCCTTTCCTTTTTGCCTCCCCCTTTCTCTTTCCCTTTACCCCTTCCCTTTTCTCCCTTCCCTTTCTCCCTTCCCTTTCCCTTTCACCTTTCCTTTTTACCTTCCTCTTTCTGTTCCTCTTTCCTCTTTCCCTTTTCTCCCTTCCCTTTCTCCCTTCCCT
>NC_134796.1:53743976-53753976 GCF_046742065.1 Oratosquilla oratoria
GGCGAGGAGAGGGGAAGAGAGGGAAAGGGGAGGAGAGGGAGAGAGGAGGAGAGGGAGAGGGGAAGAGAAGGAGAGGGAGAAAGGAGGAGAAGGAGGCGAAGAGAGGGAGAAGGGAGGAGAGTGAGAGTGGCGGAAGAGAGGGAGGGGTAAGGAGGAGAGGGAGAGTGGCGGAAGAGAGGGAGAGGAGGAAGAAGAAGAGGCAGGCGACAGCAGTCCAAGAAGAGGAGAAATGAAAGGAAGAGTTGTTTGATTATGGTAATAGTGGTGATAATGGAAACGGTGATGACCCTCACGAAAAATGATGTGATCAGAACGCGACAGGATTTGAAGTGATGATAATAGAGGCCGTGATGTCTGTGATGTGTGGAGGATTGGGGCGATAACGGTGATGATGTTTGATATGACGAAAGTGATGACAGTGATGATGATGACGATGACGAAGGCAGTGGCGATTATGATAATGAGGGTGATGACAGTGGTGATGATGACGATGGTGATGATGATGATGATGACGATGGTGATGATGATTATGATGACGATGGTGATGATGGTGATGGTGATGATGATGATGATGATGAATATGGTGGAGGTGATGATAATGATGATGATGATGATGATGATGATGATGACGATGATGATGATGATGATAACGATGCTGCTGCTGCTGATGATGATAGCGATGATGATGAAGGTAATGATGCGATGATGATGACGACGACGACGACGACGGTGATGATGGTGATGATGATCGTGAGGGTGCATATTAACGAAAAATTTAATCGACGAACAGAAAAAAATGCGAATGAGTGGATCCAATATGAATAAATAAAAGATGAATAATCGCATAAATAAATTCACAAGTAGAAGGGGGCGGAGACTAGGATGAGGGAGAGGAATAGTTGTGGGAGTAGTAGTAGTAGTAGTAGTAGTAGAGACCACGATGGCAGAAATGATAATTACACGAGGAAGAAAGAGGAGACGAAGAAAGAGACGAATAAAGAGAACGAAAGGACATTTTTGGAAAAAACATGACTTGAAGAAGATGTGACGAAAAAAAAATGTAGAGAAAAGAACAAATTAGACGGAAGAGGAAGAGAAGAAAATGGAAGAAGTGGTTGAAAAAAGAAGAGGAGATGGGCGGTGGACGAGGAGACCGTGAAGAAGGAGGAGGAGGAGGAGGAGGAAGAGGCGGTAATGTCGCTTTGAGTAGCCAATTCGGATGCTGAGAGGGGAGGGGGGAAGGAGGAAGGAGGAAGGGGGAAGGGGAGGGGACACCTAGCAGGAGGGTGCGGGAGGGAAAGGGAAGGAAAGAGGGAGGTGGAGGAGGGGAGGAGGAGAGAGAGAAAGGGGAATGGGAAAGAGAGAGAGAGGCAGGGGGAGAGAGAAAAGAATAGGAGTAAAGAGAGAGGGGAGAGAAGAGGCAGTGGGGAAGGATGAGGATGAGAATGAGGGGAATAGGAAGAATTGGGGGAATGGGGAATGAAAAAGGGGAGAGAGGAGAGAGAAGAGGAAGAAAAAGAGAAAAGGGAAGGGGAAAGAGAGAATGAAGGGAGAGAGAAAAGTGTAGGAGCAAAGGGAGAGGGGGAGGTAAGAGACAGTGAGAGTGAGGGGAATGGGGAATGAAAAAGGAGAGAGAGGAGAGAGGAGAAGAGGAGGAAAAGGAGAAAGTGGATAGGGAGAGAAGGGAAGGGTAAGGGGGAGAGGGAGGGAGAGAGGAAGGATTGAGACGAGGAGAGAGAGAAAGGGGTGAGGAGGAAAGAGGAGGGGGAGAGAGAAGCAGAAAGGGGAGAAGGAGAAGGAGGGAGAAGAAGAAGGGATAAAGAGTAGAAAAGGAACAAGGAGGAACGGAGGGGGAGGGGGAGGGGGAGGGGAAGACGGGAGGGGAGAGGAAGAGGGGGTGATAGGGGAGTTGATGAGGGAAGGGAGAAGACGGTGGGGAGAAAGAAGATTAGAAAGCTGATATTCTTTTTGGTGTTCCTTGTCTAGTTAAGTTAGGTTAGGTTAGAGTAGGTTAGGTTAGGTCAGGTCAGGTTAGGTCAGGTCAGGTTAGGTCAGGTTAGCTTAGCTTAGGTTAGGTTTTGTTAGGTTAGGTCACGTTAGGTTAGGTCACGTTAGGTTGGGTTAGGTCACCCTCAGGTGTTGGAGAAAAGGTTTGAGGGAGCAACATCCTGGTGATGGTGGATGGTGGTAGTGGTGGTGGTGGAGTGGGTGGTGGTGGAGGGGCTGGTGGTATAGATGGTAGCACTAATTACAGTGGAGTGGTGTCGGTGACAGTGATGATGATGATGATAATGATGATGATGATGCCCTTTACCTTTCCGTTAATGAGGGAGATAGAGTAGGAGTAGGATGATGATGATGATGATGATATCTTGATGTAGCAGCTAACTGACATAGTTATGATCACAATAAAAATGATGTTAGCGAGAGTGACATTAATTATGGTATCAATATCAGCAACTCAAGTGGTGTTAGTGGTGATGATAATTGTAGTAATCTCCTGACCAAAACTTTCTGACTCACCCGGTATCTGTCACTCTGTAGAAGTAATACTTAATCATATATATATATATATATATGTATATATATATATATATATATATATATTCAGCCAAATTAATTTTCACTTTAATTCCATGCCATCACCGTCGAGACTGACGAGGAGCTCGACGGAAGCATATATACGTGGTCAAGCTAGGGACTCGAACCCAGAAAAGACGTAACAAGTGAACAGTGACTAACCCATTCAGCGTGCGTAATTATATATATATATATATATATATATATATATATATATATATATATATATATATATATGTATATGTATATATATATATATTTATATATATATGTATATATATATATGTATATATATATACATTCAATGAAACATATCTATAGGATAATTACTGTTTTGAATATCACATAGTAAAAGAAATGATAAAACAGAATAAAATGTTCATGAAAAGATCTTTAGTATGATTCATGACTTTTGTTTACAACTGTACTAAGAATGACTGACAGCTATTGAGGTCACCCAAACATATCCCACAATTTATCAAAACCGTGAGAATACAATTTACATTATTGTTGTACTAATACAATTTTGACAAAAATAACTTTTTAATAAAAGGAAACAGTAGTACAGGGAGGTACATCAAATGCTAAACAACGTCAGATTTATTTACTTAAGCTTGATACGTCATGAACAAGGAACCTGGGGTACCTGTGCCCCCATGGGGTACCTGTGCCCCCATGGGGGTACCTCTGCCCTCATGGGGTACCTGTGCCCCCCTGGGGGTACCTGTGCCCCCATGGGGTACCTGTACCCCCATAGAGTACCTGTGCCCCCATGGGGTACCTGTGCCCCCATGGGGTACCTCTGCCCCCATAGAGTACCTGTGCCCCCATGGGGTACCTCTGCCCCCATGGGGGTACCTCTGCCCCCATTGGGTACCTGTACCCTCATGTGGTATCTGTACCCCTTGGGGTACCTGTTGTTCTACAGTTGTTCTTTCGACCCAAAACGATTTCATTAAATCCCTGAGACCCAATGAAGCTGAATGAAATCGTTGGATTCCTGCCAGAGCAAAACTCCAATAAAATCGTTGGATTCCTGTCAGAGCAAAACTCCAATAAAATCGTTGGATTCCTGTCAGAGTAAAATCCTTTCAATGGGTAACATTGGACGAAATTTGACTCATTCTTTCCTAATATGCCTGTTCATT
This sequence comes from Oratosquilla oratoria, assembly GCF_046742065.1. NCBI lineage: Eukaryota > Metazoa > Arthropoda > Malacostraca > Stomatopoda > Squillidae > Oratosquilla > Oratosquilla oratoria. Next base: position 53,747,705 of record NC_134796.1, read on the forward strand.
TTTTAATTTATCTTGTACATTCATTTGTAGTTTATTCATTTATTCATGTATATATTCACTCATCCACTGATACATGTATATATCATTCCATTCATATATTTATTGATCTTTTTGTTGATCTATTTATTTATTCTTCTTCATTGGATTAATCGAGAGTATAAACAATAATTTTGACTCGTCGTTTTCTATCTGTTAACTTATTTGCTCACTTATTTATCTTATTTGTTTATTATCTTATTTATTTGTTATTATTTGTTATTATTTGTTATTTTTTGTTTATCTTATATATTTGTTATTTTTTTATTTATTTTTTTATTTTTTTATTTTTATTTTTTATTTTTCATTTTTAGTTTTAGTTTCCTTTTATTTAGTTAGTTTTTATTATTTGTTATTATTTGTTTATTATCTTATTTTTTCATTCGTTTATTCATGTCTGTTTATCTTTTTAGTTATGTCTTCATCTATCCATTTATTTGTTTAATTATTCATTTACCTTGCTGTGGATGTGCTGTGTCTTGCGACACTGCTTCTGATCCAGGGTAGTGTGCGAGATGCAGGGATGATCCGTCATCCAGGAGGTGCCAAGATAAGAGGGAGGGAAGAGGGTGGAGGGGAGTGGAGTATGTTAAAGATGGAATGGATGGGGGTGGTTTTTATGCCTTTGTTTTTTGGCTGCCTTCCTTATAATGGGGAAAAAAGCCTTTGGTATATCTATGTACCTTTCTCGTTTTCTTTCGTTATTTATTTTGTTTGAAGGTTATGTAAATAAAAGGAGATATGAACATACGTTTCAAAAACTATCGCTCAGCTGGCGAAGAAGTAAAATGTGATTCGCACGAGGAATGTTTCGGCATCAAGTTCCCGTTTTTGGCAGCTTTTTCCAGCTTTGCTCGTGTGAACAGCGGTTCACACAGGGAAAAAGTTGCCGAGAAAAAAGGGAACTTGGTGCCGAAACATTGCTCGTCTGAACCGCGCTTAAGTACACAAAATGATGTCTGGCGTGATAAGGGACTTTGCGGCGGGGAACAAGAACACTGATACCGCGTTCCCTTGGTATCGTAAAAGGTGATTTAATAGAGCCTGTATAGCTTTGGATTATTTAAAATTTTTGTTTTTTTCCGAGTCGAGGAATATAGTGCGTTTTATAAGGGGAGATTAAGTCGTTCCTTTGTAAATGATTGTATTTTTGGATATTTCAAAAAGAAGCATTTTGTTTTATATTTTTTAGGCCCTTTCTGTCGCTCTCTCAAATATGTAGATAAACAAACACGCCTGCGCGTACACACGCGCACACACACACACGCACACACACACACACACACATACACACACACACACACACACACACACACACACACACACACACATACACACACACACACACACACACACGCATATTGACACACGACTCGGTGGCGCGGTTGGTAGAGTTCTAGACTGTCAGTACGGCGGTGCCGGCGGTACCTGGTTCGAATCCTGTCCAGGGCTGAAATTATTTCAGTATCGCTGCGCTTCAAGTCGTTACTCCAACTCTCGCGGGCGGGGAGTTGGGTGTGTGTGCGTGTAAGGTCATAGCATTACTCATAGATCGGTCATACGAGCTCTGAGCTCTCTTCCGGGAGGGAAATAGCTGTCGATCACGAGTCCAACACATGATCCAAAGACCAAGGTGAATCACACACACATTGACATGCAAACACATTGACAAACATACACATTGACACACACACACGCATACACACGGACACACACACACACACACACACACACACACACACACACACACACACACACAGAAAGAGAGAGAGAGAGAGAGAGAGAGAGAGAGAGAGAGAGAGAGAGAGAGAGAGAGAGAGAGTATTGGCCATGTATTTTTTGCCATAAGTTTGGTTAAACATTTGTAAACGATACTTGCATACCATATCTACTTGAAATATAATTAGAGATTGCGTCGTTGTACTTATACATTCTGTTTACATACAAGGATTTATTTGAAAAAAGATAACATGAAATTAACCAAAAGAGAAGTATTAATGCATATTTTATATTTCTTTAGATATATTAGGTGTCTTATTAAATATATAATTTCTTATACAGTATCTCCGGATATCTCGTGTATTGCAGTCGAATGTGCTTTTGCAAATAATCATTCGGCTTATTGAGGATAATTAGCGTCCTAGTGTCTCACTCTTGAGGTCCGAGATCGTGTCCACTCGCGTGTGAAAACCTTACCAATACTACAAACCGTTACCGTCCCCCTTGAACAAGGAGATAGATGTGTTGCGTATATAAAGTCACAACGTATATCAGACTTCACAAACTACGAATCGGGGGGTTGGTGGCTGTTGGTCACGGGTCCAGCACGTGGTCCGGGACCTTTGCGGAACCAGCCTTAGTCACTAAGGATCACTAACGAGGTGAATTAGAAGACACTCAAAGTCTCATCAGGAATGGTAATTTGACACTGCAAATGAAACAGGTCGCCGTTTATGACCGAAAGAAAACGGACCGTGAGGGTTCCTAATGTGCATTATCGTACATGTATTTGATGGGTATATATATATGCATGTGATGCTCGTATACGCACATAAACCTACATACGCACATACTCGTGTATTATATCCATGCACGCTACCATTGTATGTTAATACACGCGTGTACTTCAAATGCATACTCTCGCACACACACAATCGTGCGCGCGCACACACACAGACATGCACGCACACAAACACACACACAGACACGCACGTACACAAACACACACACAGTCATGCATGCACACAAATACACACACGCACACATACACACACACACACACACACACACACACACACACACACACACACACACACACACACACACACACACACACACACACACGCATACACACAAACCCATACGAAAAGATATATTACGTATTCATAGTTTCATTTCTCGTTATTCTACATACTAATTCATTGTAAATGACACATTTTTCACACTTTTAATATACACTCTTTTTTCAATTCTTCCACTTCTCTTTCTTTCCCCCTTCCTCTCTTCCCATTCCTCTCTTTTCATTTCCTCTCTCGGCTGTCCTCTCTTTTCCTCTCTCTACTTTCCCTTTGTCTCTACTTTCGTTTAGCTTTTTTTTTCTCTTTTTATTTTAATTTTTCTTTTTTCTGCCTTCCCTTCTCTCTTTTCCTTTTTCCTTCCTCCTTCCCCTTCCCCTTCCATCGCCTTTCAACAGCGTCATAACCCGCGCTGATAATAATGTCCATGTCAATTTTGTGGAAACGATGAAGGAAGAAAAAAAAAAAAAAAAAAGGAAAAAGGAAAAAGAAGATTCTTTAAACCTCTATTCGGTTTTGAAAAATCCGGCCATAATTGAAAAAGAAGAAGAAAAAACAAAGATTATAAAATTCAAAGTCCTTTGACGGTCAAGATTTGAAAATAATTTCCACCTGTGTAATTATGGTCGTATTTACATAGTTGTGATGGCACACATAGCAACCCAACTTTATCCGCATTTTAACTCAGAATAACACACATGTATATATGTTATGCATTTGCTGTTTGTGTCAAATACGTACGTATACGTTATCTGTATATGTGTGTGTTTGTATGCGATTGTGTATTTGTATGTGTGTGTGTGTATGCGATTGTGTATGTTTGTGTGTGCTTGTGTGTGTGTGTGTGTGTGTGTGTGTTTGTACGTTTGTGTGCTTGTGTGTGTTTGTGTGCTTGTATGTGTGTATGTGCGTTTGTATGTTTGTGTGTGTATGTAATTATGGTCGTATTTACATAGCTCTGATGGCACACGTAGAGAGTGAACTCAACATTTCAACTCAAAATTACACACATGTAATAATTACATATGTTGTTTGTGTTAAATACGTACGTTTACGTTGCGTATGCATGTGTGCGTGTGTATGTGTGTGTGTGTGTGTGTGTGTGTGTGTGTGTGTGCATGTGTGTGTATGTGTGTGTATGCGTATGTGTGTGTTTGTACGTTTGTGTGCTTGTGTGTGTTTGTGTGCTTGTATGTGTGTATGTGCGTTTGTGTGTTTGTGTGTGTATGTAATTATGGTCGTATTTACATAGCTCTGATGGCACACATAGAGAGTGAACTCTACATTTCAACTCAAAATTACACACATGTAATAATTACATATGTTGTTTGTGTTAAATACGAATGTATACGTTGCGTATGCATGCGTGTGTGTGTGTATGTGTGTGTGTGTGTGTGTGTGTGCGCATGTGTGTGTATGTGTGTGTATGCATGTCTGCGCGCGCGTGTGTGTGTGTGTGTGTGAGAGAGAGAGAGAGAGAGAGAGAGAGAGAGAGAGAGAGAGAGAGAGAGAGAGAGAGAGAGAGAGAGAGAGAAAGAGGGAGAGCGAATATTATGCGATATTTCTATATTGCTTTGCAGTATGCATATGTACACACACACACACACACACACACACACACACACACACACACACACACACACACACACACACACACACACACACACACACACACACACACACAATATGCATACATATACATAAATATTGTAATTGTAATTATAATAATTATAATTCTAGTTTACAAATATAATATACTCCATATAAATTCTGTATTACATTAACTTTGTCGCTACACAGGTGTTGTCAATGAAATATGTAACAGTCTATTACATGTTATGCATTATATATCTTGTATATTGTGCATTACGCATTGTGTATTATAAACTGTATATCGTAAATTTCGTATTATATATGTATGGTGTATTATGTGTAGTGCACTGGGTATTGTAACATTATGCTCGTATCCCATATCAATTAAGCAAGGGATAGAGATTGAAAGAATTCGTCAATGAAACGATGGAAAATATATTTGATTCTGACGTCATTTCCCTCTGTGCGAGGATTTTTAAAATTCATCGTAGAAATAAATTTAATACTTGAATATATATTAAGAAGTTGAATATAGATTGATTATGCAACGGGGAAAAGATCATTGGAGTCTTGATGAAGTATGTTGTGCGTAAAGTGAATATTGTAGAGAAAGATGAATTTAATTTAAAAATGAAATATATATATATATATATATATATATATATATATATATATTTTTTTTTTTTTTTTCGGAATGATTCATGGCTTTGTCTTACGACTTTACCAATCGTGAGTTTTTTTCGAGTTTAGTTTTTCTATAGATTAAGGAAATTCTGCATCTCTGTAGAACCTTCTAATCCTGTTAGGTTCTCTCCGTATTACAGTATATTAAGCCATGTAAAAATGTGGTGGTCCTTATTTAGGATATAATTTAGTCTAACGTCACAAAATCCCCTTATCAGGAGGCCAGAACGGTGCCCCTTACAGAGGACCTTGTAGCGTGAAATTCAATAAACCATACCCTTGTCAGCAGGGTTCGAACACCCGCCACCTCGACCTCCGCCGCAAGCAGCGACGCTCTAAACCGCTCGTAGCCTCGTGTGTCCGGGAACTTGTGTATGTCCTTTCGTTCCCTCGCCCAGCACACCGGAAGTTTCCCCTAATGTGTTATGCATCACGTGTAGCAAAGTCTACGTCATAAGCCTATGCATCACCCCAAGCGTCTTCTTGCTGTTCGGGTTTGTCTTCTCTTCACGTCTCGATCTAGGCCCACCCGAACTCCCTCACGTGTAGCAAAGTCTACGTCATAAGCCTATGCATCACCCCAAGCGTCTTCTTGCTGTTCGGGTTTGTCTTCTCTTCACGTCTCGATCTGGGCCCACCCGAGCTCCGATCACGTATAGCAAAGTCTACGTCATAAGCCTATGCATCACCCCAAGCGTCTTCTTGTAGTTCGGGTTCGTCTCCTCTTCACGTCTCGACCTAGACCCACCCGAACTCCGATCACGAAGTCCGCAGCAAAGACCCTTCCTGTTCGTCAATTAACCCTGAGTGCTGACAATTGTCGTTGCTTTTGCATGAAAGGCGAGACAAGGGATCGCCTGTCCGCCCGGCGCAGTGCTAATGCAAGAAGAAATTAGTTTAATCTTGCGACAAATGAAGAAAAGGAAAAAAAGACCTTATGGATAGATGACATTAGGATCGCCTTCCTTTGTGTCCTCCAGATGTTCACTTGTCCTGTCCTAAAAGTGTTCATGGCCTGAATGTAACATAATAGGAATATTGTTATGTGTGGTATGTATCAAGGAACTTTTATTCCCCTATAAAGGGGGGGTGGCCATAGAATATCCCCCCCAACACCCCAAAATCCCCCCAACCCCCAATTTTTTCTTCTTTACCTCTGATCCT